>NC_092144.1:45991822-46306465 GCF_043159975.1 Macaca nemestrina | reverse complement strand
AACTATAGAAAAACAGATTCAGAAGAAACAGCTTTCCCACTGTCAGGAGCTGATCAGAGCCCAGGGCCTGGGCTCCCTTTCGTACAACCTGGATGTCTCTGAGACCCTCAGCCATGGAAGGCACCCCAAAGACTTGAGGGAGCCCTCAAGGCCCAGGAGCACAGGACACCTAGGCAGGCCCAGCTCTGGACAAAGATTTCTACAACAGAGGGTTCCAGCCTCCCCCAAGCCTAATAGAGATAGGAGGAATAAATTCTAGTGTGCTACGCACCAGCCACTTCCTGGGCTTTGCTCCTATATCCCAGAACTGAGGCCTTTGGAACTAAAACTAAAACCTCTTTGGAACTAAAACTAAAGTCTTCTGCAAAGACTCTCCAGAATCAGCAGCACTGAGCCAGACAACCCACAGGATCAGGAGGCCCTTAGCAGCCTCAGCAGAGCTCAATTACCCAGATACACAATGCAATGGCTTCCCATGAGACCATAGTTCCAGGAATCCTCATCGTCAGTACATCCCGCTTCCAACCTGAGATTACCCATGGCTTTCCTGCCTGACATTCTCTCTTGCTACTACCCCTAACCTTACTGCTGATAGTGTAGTGCACACTGCATCTCAAGGACAATCAATGTACTTTAAGCACTTTAAGTTCCTGGTGCCTACATATATTAATCCTCATGATAAGGTCATGAATCCTAACTGAAAGGAAACTTTAGCTTGGAGAAGTGAAGTCATTTACTCAAATCTGCAGCTACAGTGGCATTGCTGGGTTTTGAATCTACTGAGAAATAGCCAAGTCTGCACCTGGCTGCCTTCTAACTTCTGGCTCTTGTAGATGCAACCTGAGAATTTCCTGATCCTTTGAAGGAACCCTCAGCTGGCCCCTGCACTTAGGGGAGCAGAAAATGCTAGGTCTGCTGTGTTTGTCACTGCAGATCACAGCAGTCTATGAAGGGAGATCAAAGGGGTAGAAGGGAATGGGAAGAGAGGAGCAGCTGTGTCAACAAAAATCCTCTTATCCAAAAATACCAATCAAATCCCCATGACTCTGGCTCTATGTGGGCACTGGGGTCGCAGATAACTCGTACTTAGCATACATTTGCCCTTAAAAAGCTCAGTCACGGAGGGGGAAAAAAAAGAAGAGAAAATCAATCATAGGACACCAGGCTCTGTGGGGGACTAGTTACTACGTCCAAATCACCAGCTGAAAAATAAGAGATTGAATATCAAAAATACTTTAGAATGCAAGGATGAGTTGACAGAGAAGTAATCTTCAGCAGATAAAACTATGTCAAAATGCGAACAGAGAGGCATATGCTGAGCCACGGAGGCTTATTTTCCCCAGGGAATGTCTATAGAGCCCAGATGACCATAAGCTTTGACATTTGTGATCTTAAGGAGCAAGGGGAGAGAAGATCAAGCCTACACTGGCCAAGTGGGGGGTCTAATTAATTCCACACTATAAAGACCTGGGACCTCTAGAACCGTGCCCTTAGAGTAAGGGAAAACTAGATGTAGCATTCCCATTCTTAGAGTCTGCTAGGAAAACTGCCTGACTTGAACCTTGGCAGACAGTGAAGGGAAACATTTTCCCCTGAGGAACTGTAACTACAAGCCAGCCCTCACACAGGCCTGCAGTTCACATAACGATACTAAGGTGGATCTACAACACTTGCCATCTGTGTTTACTTTATGGTGGTCCTGGTTTGGCAGGGCTCCTAGTAGAAGCAAACACAGACCTGCCCTAGAGGAACAACCTTTAATCAGGCCTCAAGAATCTATGGGTAGAATTCCAAGGAAAATAACCTATTAGTCAAAAATAAAAGCAACACAACATTGTGAATGCACTAAATGTCACTGAACTATGCACTTAAAAATGGTTAACTATATATTATGTGAATTTTGCCTAAACAAAAAATCAATTAAAAAAAAAATGGCCAGGTGTGGTGGCTCATGCCTGCAATTGCAGCACTTTGGGAGGCCAAACTGGGCAGATCACTTGAGATCAGGGGTTCAAGACCAGCCTAGCCCATCTGGTGAAACCCCATCTCTACTTAAAATACAAATTAGCCGGGCATGGTGGCGCATGCATGTTGTCCCAGCTACTCGGGAGGCTGAGAAACAAGAATCGCTTGAACCTGGGAGGTGGAGGCTGTAGTGAGCCAAGATTGCATCAGTTATCCAGCCTGGGTAACACAGTGAGACTGTGTCTTAAAAAAAAAAAAAAAAAAAGGAAAGAAACATACAAAGAGGCATAATTCCATGAACAAAAAGGAAAATCACTCATGCAATTGTTTTAACTTTTCATTATGTTTGAAAATTTCCCTAATAAAATGCTGAGAGGGAAGAGGAATTACCTCCGTAAAAGATTCATATATTATATAGATAATGCCAAAAATTATAAAACAAGCATATTACATGTTTTTAAAATGGAGGAAATGTAATAAGAAAACTTCATAAAGATGACAGAGGATTTCAAAAAAGGAAAAGAAATAAAAACATAAAACAAAAAACATACTTAAATCATACAATGGCTAGAATAAATCTCTCTGAAGAGAAAAATTACTGTACTGAAAGGTATAAAAAGAGATTATGCAGAATGCAATTACAAAAGACAAATGAGGCCAGGCACGGTGGCTCACGCCTCTAATCCCAGCACTTTGGAAGGCCAAGGCGGGTGGATCACGAGGTCAGGAGATCGAGACCATCCTGGTCAACACGGTGAAACCCTGTCTCTACTAAAAATACAAAAAATTAGCTGGGCATGGTGGCGGGTGTCTGTAGTCCCAGCTACTTGGGAGGCTGAGGCAGGAGAATGGCATGGACCCGGGAGGCGGAGCTTGCAATGAGCCGAGATCCGGCCACTGCACTCCAGCCTGGGCAACAGAGCCAGACTCCGTCTCAAAAAAAAAAAAAAGACAAATGAGCAGATGTACAGAAGAGAGATTAAGAAGATAATGTGAGATAGCTTAATAGATATTTAACTGAAGTTCTAGAAGGAGAAAGGAGAATTAAGAAAATGGCAGTATTGGAAGACAGGACAGCTAAGAAATTTTCAGAATTGACAAAAGCAGATTCAGGAAGCCCAGTAAGTCTTAAACAGAATAAATAAAAATAAACTCATGCCTAGACAATCAGACCAAAACTGCAGAGCACTAAATACAAAGAGAATACGTGAAAAGCAATTTGGGAACAAAGGTAGATCATCTACATAAAAAAAAAGGCTGATTGACAGACAACTATTTAATCAACTATTTAATAACAAAAATGTAAACCGGAAGACAGCGAATGTCCCAGTGTGAGGGTAGAATACCTTTCACAAATGAGGGCAAATAAAGACATTTAAAAAAAAAAAAAAACCAAAATCAGAGAGAAATTTACTGTTTATTCCATCTAAAGGAAAGTGATCCCAGATGGAGAGCCTGAGATGTAAGAAAGAATGGTGAACCAAGAAAGTGGTAAATACATGGATAATCTAAGCTAACACTCAATACATAAAATTTTCTTATGGGTTAAAAAAAGATAGAAGGAAAATACCTGATAATAATGTAAGTTGTTTGATTAGTTAGAATATATCCTACTTCCTTATTTACCAAGAATATAAGAATATTTTTTAGTTTTAGACACTAGTAAGTTAAGAAAGTGTATTAAAATTTCTAAGGTAACTACTAAATAAACACAAATAGCTTACAACTTTCAAACTCACAGAAGGGAAAATAAAATGAAGATAAGAAATACAGAAAAGGGAGAATAAAAAGCACAAAAATGATACCTTCAATTATATCAGTAATTACAAGTACTGTAAATATACTAAATACTCTTGTTAAAGAACAAAGTTGGTCAAAGTTGTCAAAAACCAAAGCCCAGCTCTCTGCTGGTTATTAGAGACACATCCAAAACATAAATATTCAGAGAGATGAAAGTTAGAAAAGGATAACTTTATGCTTAAATAATAAATAATATACACATATTATATATACATATACATATGCATAAATGAAATAGAAACTAAGAGACAAACCCTAATCATAATGGCAGATTTTAACAAAACACTAGAAATAACTGATAGATACAACAGACAAAAAGTCAATAAAAACAGAATATTTAGATACCAAAATTATTAACCTTGATCTAAAGGCTGCATATAGAACAATGCACTCAATTCAAATAACATTCTTCTCAATCATATGTGGAAGATTTTGAAAAACTGACCACACTGGACCTTAACGCAAGAGAAAAACGTTTTGCATGAATGAATACATACTAAGAAAACGATGCAATACTAAGACACGACTGCCTCATGGGCAGGGGGAGGATGGGGGTAGTAAATGGCATAGAAGAAAGGGAATAAACAAATAATCTGAAAAGAGTGGCCTTGCTCACACCATTGATAATATGAGTACTCCAAGATCCTACCATAGGAAAAAGAAAAGGAAAACTGATATATTTTATGAAGCTAGACCAGAGGTCAGCAAACTTTTTTTGTAAAGGGCCAAATAGTAAGTATCTTAGGCTCTGTGGGACATACCATCTCTGCTGCAACTCCTCAACTCTGCCATGCAGCACAGAAGCAGCCATAGATGTTATATAAACGGATTAATGTGAGCCGGGCGCGGTGGCTCAAGCCTGTAATCCCAGCACTTTGGGAGGCCGAGTCGGGCGGATAACGAGGTCAGGAGATCGAGACCATCCTGGCAAACACGGTGAAACCCCATCTCTACTAAAAATACAAAAAAACTAGCCAGGCGTGGTGGCAGGCGCCTGTAGTCCCAGCTGCTCGGGAGGCTGAGCCAGGAGAATGGCGTGAGTCCGGGAGGTGGAGGTTGCAGTGAGCCGAGATCGCGCCACTGCACTCCAGCCTGGGCGATAGAGCCAGACTCCGTCTCAAAAATAAATAAATAAATAAATGGATGAATGTGGTTATGTTCCAGTAAAGCTTTATTTATGAACACTAAAATTTGAATTTCATACAATTTCCATGTGTCATAAAATATAATTCTCTTGATCATTTCCCCCAACCACTTAAAAATGTAGAAAACAATCTTGGTTCACAGGCCAAGGCCACAGTTCTCCTGGGATAGAGTAACTTATTAAAGACATTATGAAGAACTGAAATTACTGGCCAGTCTTACACATGCCACAGATTTAAAATTCTAAGCAAGTTATTAGCAAACTGAATCCAGTAATATGTAAAAATTTATCACACATCATGGCTAAGTTAGGTTCTTCCCAATAAAAGGTGCATACGATACTGGAAATAAATTAAAATTATTAGGCACATTAACAGATTAAAGAGAAAACACTTAGGATCATTTCTTTTTACTTTCTTTTTTTTTTTTGAGATGGAGGTTTGCTCTTGTTGCCCAGGCTGGAGTACAATGGTGCCATCTTGACTCACTGCAACCTCTGCCTCCAAGGTTCAAGCGATTCTCCTGCCTCAGCCTCCCAAATAGCTGAGATTACAGGTGCCCACCACCTCGCCTGGCTAATTTTTGTTGTTGTTGTATTTTTAGTAGAGACAGGGTTTTGCCATGTTGGCCAGGCTGGCCTCGAACTCCTGACCTCAGGTGATCCACCCAACTCAGCCTCCCAAAGTGCTGGAATTACAGGCATGTGCCCGACCAATCATTTCAATGGAGGCAGAAAAGGCATTTTAAAAATGCAATATTCCTTCATGATAAAAACTTAAGAGCAAATTAGCGATAAAAAAGCAATGTCCCTAACCTGATAAAGTACCTCTACAAAAAAAAAAGCCAAGTGCAAACATAAGTAAAAGTGAAGTATCTAAAACTGTGAATAAGACAGGGTTCCCATATTCACCATTCAAAACTGTTCTGGGAGGTGGAGCCAGTGCAGCAAAGTAAGAATTAAAATAAGGTTAAAAAAGAAAGAAAGAAATCAATACTAATAGACGAAGACAATTATTTACAACTAAAACGTGTCTTTATTCATCAATGATATGATCAAGTTGCATGACCCCACATCCAAAAGAATCTACAAGATGTGAGAATAAATAAGAGTTAAACAAGGTGGAGGGATATAAAATTAACATCTCAAAATCAACTTCAATAATCTGTCATGGGAGTTTTAAGAAAAAAAAAATCAATGGCAAGTCTATATACCAGAAACAATGAGAAAATTATATTATATTTTATTTTATTTACTTTTTTTTTTTGAGACTGGGTCTCACTCTGTCACCCAGGCTGGAGTGTAGTGGCATAATCATAGCACACCGCAGCCTCATCCTCCTGGGCTCGAGTGATTCTCCTACCTCAGCCTACCAAGTAGCTGGGACTACAGGCATGTACCATCATGCCTGGCTAATTTTTTATTTATAGTAGAGATGGGGTCTCGCTATGTTGCCCAGGCTGGTCTCAAACTGCTGGGCTTAAGTGAGTCGCCTGCCTCGGTCTCCTTAAGTGTTGGGGTTACAGGTGTGAGCCACAGCACCCGGCCTATATTCTAAAATTAATGTCATCTAAGAAAACCACAAAACATAAAAGTACCTAGAAATAAAATTAACAAAAGATATGTAAGACTCTAATTATAAAATATTATTAAAACCATTTCACAAGACTCAAATAAGCAGAGTTATTTAGAGGCAGAGGAAGACTCAATACTGTGAAAATGTCAACTTTCCCCAAATTGATCAAAGGTGTAGTGCATTACAAATCATTAGCCCGGCTGGATTTCTACAGAACTTGATCGGTCAATTCTAAAATGTATATGAAGCCAAAGCCTAGGAACAGCTAAGACCTTTCTAGAGAACAGGACCATGGTAGAGGAATGTGACTTACCAAGTATCAGACATAACTAGAATGCAGTCTTTAGGCGGTATGGTTTCAATAGACAAACAGACTGGCAGATTAGAAAGGAAAGCCCAGAATAGACCAACATATATATACGGAAACTTAATTTATGACAACTGTCACTGAAGTACAGAGAAAGGAGGACTGTGTAGTAAGGAAGTCTGGCCTTTGTCCTAGCTCTTGGGAAGTAACCTCTAAACACTTCGAATTTCCTGAGTGATAGGAATGTCTTTGTTATTTATGGTGGGCCCCTAAGACCATGTCTGTTAGTTTATGCTCATGAGATGACTAGGGCTTGGGGCTGGCCACACCTACCTCTACCATGTAATCGGTCTTGGGACTTTGAACCATGTGATATCAGCTTGACTTTCAGGCAAGGAGGGAGGACAGACGCTGGAAACTGAGTTCGTGCACATGGAAAATGATTCAATCAATGATGCTTATGTAATGAAGCTTCAGTAAAAACTGGGCACTGAAGCTTGAGTGAGCTTCTCTGGTTGACAATACTCTGGGTGTACTGCCAAACATCAATACTGGGAGGCTAATACAACCCAATGTATCCTTTCCCTGTTATAAACGTGACTGTGAATATAACAGCTTTCAGTGAGTTCTGTGAGTCTTTCTACTGCATGATTATACCTAAGGGTGGTGGTGGTGGAAACACCTGAATTTCTAGCTAGCTGGTCTGAAGTGAGAGTGGTCATGGGAACCCCTTAAGTTGTAGCTGGTGCCTGAGTGATGGCATCTTGTAGGGACTGTTCCCTCAGACCCTGCAGTTTGCCTAATCCTTTACAATAAATTGCCTTTTCAATAAATGATGTTTCAGATATTAGTTATCCAAATGGAAATACCATACCCTACAATTAATTCCAAGTGAACTGAAGACTTAAAAGGCAAAATAATATCATTTATAGAAAACAGGGAGAATATCTTTACTCTTAGGAGAGGAGAGATTTCATACACAAGATGTAAATAAATTAAAGAAAATAGCGTTAAATATGATGGCATTAAAATTGAGAATTTCTACCATCATTTAAAGGTTAAAGTAAGAAAGCATGCACAGCACATATAACTGACAAGGACAACAATCCACAATACTTAAGAAATGCACACAAAGCATTAAAAGGAACAAAAACTCTGGAAATATAAAAATCAATAGAAAAATCAGAAATGACATAAAATTGTACTTCAGAAAAGAGAAAACATGAACGCCAATAAGCATGAAAATGGTGGGGGGGGGGCTCAACCTCATTTAGTACCAAAATATGCAAATTTGAAATCAAAATAATATATATCAACTCATACCCAAGTGTGGAAAGATTTACAAGTTTAATAATACCAAGTGTTGGTAAGGACACGAAGTAAAAGGAATAGTAAATGAGTATAGTAAACACTTTAGAAAACAGATGGGCACCCAGCACTTTGGGAGGCCGAGGCGGGTGGATCACGAGGTCAGGAGATCGAGACTATCCTGGCTAACATGGTGAAACCCAGTCTCTACTAAAAATACAAAAAAAAAACTAGCCGGGCGTGGTGGTGGGCGCCTGTAGTCTCAGCTACTTGGGAGGCTGAGGCGGGAGAATGGCGTGAACCCGGGAGGCGGAGCTTGCAGTGAGCCGAGATCACACCACTGCACTCCAGCCTGGGAGACACAGCAAGACTCCGTCTCAAAAAAAAAAAAAAAAAAAAAAAAAAAAAAAAAAAAAAAAAAAAAAAAAAGAAAACAGATGGGCAATGTCTAGTAAGGCTGAAAATGCATATAACCTATGAGCTAGCAATTCCATTTCTAGTTACATATTTACAGAAATTCTTGCACAGAATACAATAAGAGGAGTTCAAGAATGTTCACAGGAGTAATGTACACAATATCAATGAAAAAATGTATTCATACAATGGATGGCTATACAGTAGGATAAGTTTGCAAGGTGAATGAATCTCTTGAACACTTGTTGGAAGACAAGTAACAGAGTTGCAGAAGAATCTAAACAGTATGATTTCTTGACATCAAATTAGAACAGGAAAATAAACACGTATGGTTAAGACTGTAAAGAAAAACAAGGAAATGCAAAACACAAAATTCAGAATAACAGATATCTCTGACAGCTAAAGAAGGGGATTTGGATTGGGATGATCAAAGCACACATGGGATTTCTAACATTAGCATTCTACCTCTTAACATGGGTGTTCAGTCCCCCTTAATATGTTAAACATGTTCTACTATTCAATATTTAATAAAAGCAGTTTTTTTTGTGTTTTTTTTTTTTTTGAGACGGAGTCTCGCTCTGTCACCCAGGCTGGAGTGCGGTGGCCGGATCTCTGCTCACTGCAAGCTCTGCCTCCCGGGTTTACGCCATTCTCCTGGCTCAGCCTCCCGAGTAGCTGGGACTACAGGTGCCCGCCACCTCGCCCGGCTAGTTTTTTGTACTTTTTAGTAGAGACGGGGTTTCACCGTGTTAGCCAGGATGGTCTCGATCTCCTGACCTCGTGATCCGCCCGTCTCGGCCTCCCAAAGTGCTGGGATTACAGGCTTGAGCCACCGCGCCCGGCCATAAAAGCAGTTTTAAAAAGACAGTTACAGGCCAGGCGCGGTGGCTTATGCCTGTAATCCCAGCACTTTGGGAGGCCAAAGTGGGCGGATCACCTGAGGTCGGGAGTTTGAGACCAGCCTGACCAACATGGAGAAACCCCGTCTCTACTAAAAAATACAAAATTAGCTGGGCGTGGTGGCACATGCCTGTAATCTCAGCTACTTGGGAGGCTGAGGCAGGAGAATCACTTCAACCCGGGAGGCGGAGGTTGAGGTGAGCCGAGATTGCACCATTGCACTCCAGCCTGGGCACCAAGAGCGAAAAAAAAAAAATACAGTTACAATATAGTATGATAAGGACTATAAGAGATACAGTAATTGAGACCAAGAGCAATCACAAGACTGACGCAGGCTTCATAGATGCTGGTTCTTGACCTAGGTTCCGTAGAACCTAGAGAAAGGGGTGGCAATGGATAAAAGCCCTTCTTGTGTTTCTTGTACAATGGAGGCATGAGATAGACTGTGCATTCTGGGAACTGCTAGTAGTTTAACATCACTAGGGTAAAGTCAGAAGGGAGTGGAGAGATGAGGCTGAAAAGAAGGATCAGATCCTGAGACATTTAGACTTGTTCTCACAGATGAAAAGAATTAACTGAGGGGTTTTTAAGCAGGATATGTTGCCTCCCATTAAAAGAATCTTGTTATAGGAAGTAAGAAAATAGTGACTTACTTAGGTTGAGGGGTGTGGGGAAAGTTTCACGTAACATGTAGAAAATTAACTGGGACTTAGAAAAGGAACAGAATTCCAACCAGCAGAAAACAGATTGAACAGCACTCCAAATAGAGAGAGCAGAAGATGGAGACCAATTGCATCCTGTGTTTCTGAGGAGCAGAAAGTTAACTGAGATAGCTGATGAGGGGTTCTGAGGGAGGAGTAGAGAGAAGTGATGTTGGAGAACTCCATAGGAGTCAGGACAGGAAATGTTTTGAATGGCAGGTTATACCTGCCAGGACTAAACACATCATCTTTGCTCACAACTTTACTCCAATGCTAGGCTTTGTGCTCTGCTAAATACAGAATGTGCTTTTTAATAAACACACAATGAATGTGAAAGAGCTGGAGATTTATCCTGAAAGTAACAGGCATTCACTGAACAAAATTTAAAAGGTGACATCACTGGACTATCTTAGTGGCAAAGAGTAAAAGTGGAGCCAGGGAGCCCAATTAGTTCAATGTAGCATCTACTCCCACAAGGCAAAAGACAGTGGAGTGAGGCCCTAGTGCATAAGCTCACAGAACAGGAAAAGAAAAGAAGCAATGACACTGGGCACTTCACTGGATGTTGGGGAGACCAGAAGGTAGGAGCTAGGGGACCCCAGGTCGCCAGTGTAAGTGCAGGTGAATTTCCAGTATCATCACATTCCCCAAACTGAAATTATGAGGAAGTCCATGGTCACAGAGCTAGCAAATGGCAGAAATGGGCTAAGATTCTACCCTTTCATCACAGTGCACAGCCTCCCATTAGCAGGGACAAAGGGCAATGAATATTTTCAGGAGAGAAGACACAGGGAGAAATAGACAGTGAAGGGTTGAAGGGCAAGGGGAACTGAAGCCTCCTTCCCGCCAGTGTGCAGGAAATGGATGGGGAGGGGTGGTGATCTTCTGATAATCTTAGGAAGATTTTGGCCTCTACAGGAATGGGAAGAGAAACTCAACAAATTCTTACAGAATTCTGAAGAAAAGTTAAAGAGAAAGAGACAGATTAATTCAGAATAGAAAATATGTTTCTTTTTTTTTTTTTTTTTTTTTTTGAGACGGAGTCTCGCTCTGTCCCCCAGGCTGGAGTGCAGTGGCCGGATCTCAGCTCACTGCAAGCTCTGCCTCCTGGGTTCACGCCATTCTCCTGCCTCAGCCTCCCGAGTAGCTGGGACTACAGGCGCCCGCCACCTCGCCCGGCTAGTTTTTTGTATTTTTTTTTTTTAGTAGAGACGGGGTTTCACCGTGTTAGCCAGGATGGTCTCGATCTCCTGACCTCGTGATCCGCCCGTCTCGGCCTCCCAAAGTGCTGGGATTACAGGCTTGAGCCACCGCGCCCGGCCGAAAATATGTTTCTTTAATCTTAGAGTGAAAGTAATTCTTGATGACTGGCCAGAATTAATGAAGTAAGTGCTACATCCAGACATATCCGGAAAAAAAAAAAAAAAAAAAAAAACCCTTAAATTTCACATCCTACAAATACCATGCCACTCTTTAAAATATGTTACTTCAAAGTCGCATAAAAAATCTAAATAAAGAGCGCGACGCGGGGCCGGCGGCGAAGGTCCAGGGTGGAATCGACTTCGCTGCGGCTGCCGACGACCCCCACCTGGCCGGCCGCCTCCGCAGACCCACCTTGGCCGCGCGGCAGGGGGCGCGCAGAGCCCCGAGGGAGCGAGTCCCCGTGCGTGGCGGCTAGGCGGCTTTCCTCCTTGAGAGGTCCGGCTCCCGGCTCTCCGGACCCGCCTGGCGTAGACAGCGGCTCCCACGAATGGCTTCGGTGGGCAGCGGCATGGAGGAGGTGCGCCTGTCGGTACTGACCCCCTTGAAGCTGGTTGGGCTGGTGTGCATCTTTCTGGCGCTGTGTCTGGACCTGGGGGCGGTGCTGAGCCCGGCTTGGGTCACAGCTGACCACCAGTACTACCGTGTGTGGGAGTCCTGCCGGAAACCCGCCAGCTTGGACATCTGGCACTGCGAGTCCATGCTCAGCAGCGATTGGCAGATTGCTACTCTGGCTTTACTCCTGGGCGGTGCTGCCATCATTCTCATTGCATTCCTGGTGGGTTTGATTTCTATCTGCGTGGGGTCTTGAAGGCGCGTTTCTATAGACCTGTTGCAGTCATGCTTTTTGCAGCAGTTGTTTTACAGGTTTGCAGCCTGGTCCTTTACCCAATCAAGTTCATTGAAACTGTGAGCTTGAAAATGTACCATGAGTTCAACTGGGGTTATGGCCTGGCCTGGGGTGCAACTATATTTTCGTTTGGGGGTGCCATCCTTTATTGCCTGAACCCTAAGAACTATGAAGACTACTACTAGAACCAATAGTCTCAAAGTAAAAATAACCACCACCATCCAACAAAAGGATTACGTCTGCATCTTTTCTAACTTTCTATTTTCTAAAACACTTGTGGAGCATCAAGCAGTTTGCTCAGTTGATTTAATCTTTTTTGCCTTTTGGCTGTCAACATCATAACCAGCTTTTACATCCATTTTAGAAATCTGCACAAACTAAGAGAGCTGATTAGACAGGCAAATGCTGCAAACTTCCAATATGTTCATATCGTTTTTCTTGACAAATGAAGGGTCTGTATGACAGCAACTATTGTGAGAAACTAGTTGGAATGAGATTTGCCTCAGTCTCCTAGTGCCTGCAGGGGAGCAGTTGGCATAAGCAACATTTAGAAGTTCCTTTGTGCTGACAAGGATTCCACTGTTAGAGCCCTTACTGCCTGCTTATCCTACCCAATGACTACATTGGCTGTTGGTTGTTTGCTTGAATGAGCCCTTGAAAAATGAACTGCCCTTCAGCATCTAATGGGAGTTTGTGAATGTAACTGGTTAATGGTACACATTCCACCTTCAAGAATACTTCTTTTTAATGGGAGGTTATGCTTTGGCAATCAGCATCTCCCTGGGAGGAGAGTCAAGACTTGGAGACATGTGCTTCTCATTATGTGGTTAGAAATTGGTGCCTCAGCCCTACCTAGACTGGGGAAAAATTGAAGATCTCTGTTTTTCCTGGGGCAAACAGAAAGAAATCTGCATGAGTTGCTTTTGTACCCTTTAAATCATTTGCCAAACATTGCAGCAAACAAGTGTGCATATGTAACAAGCTTCCACGTTTTTATAGAAGGTGAGCCATTAGTATAAATGGTAATTAGTTGTTCCTTAACCCTCCACATACATTGCCTATTACACATAAAATTAATATTTACTCTAGTGAAGTGGTTTGAACACTAACCTTGTATGCATTGTTAAGAGGCTTAGACTGTTCATACTTATTTACCATACAAAAGTATGGTACCTTAAAGCTTTTGCTCTATGTTCTTTACTGTTTCACTGGAAAGTGTTAATAGAGTTGCCTAAGAATAAAAATTGAAATGGTGTTAATCTGAAAATTAATGATTCTCTGTAAGCACTGTAGTTGAAAGAAGAATAGCAATTAGGATGATCATTTTGTGTAAAATTCGTTAAAATAGAAGGCTATTTTTTTTTGCAAGTATTTTAAATGTCTTCATTTTTTAAAAAAAGGAATAGCGATAGATTTATATAAATATCTAAATGTCTCAGTAGAGGAGTAGAATTCATCTGGTTATCACCTGGTCCTCTGAAGTTAATTGATGGGCTAACCGATTTGTGCACACACTTAGGGTGGATTTATGTTAAGGGAATTACTTACTGACTGTTCAATGGAAGGAAGTATTAATAATAGGGAATAAGTGTGCAACTAATCTCATGCTGCAAACTTGTGTTAATTCTGTTTCATATACAAATTTGGATAGCTTAATTATAAACATATTTTTATATCAAATATACAGGTCTAATATAAAAGTTATAAATAATTATTTTTGTTAACAAAGACACTAAAACAGTATGTTCTGGTTTTGGCCCTCTTGCAGAAAGAAACATTAGAAAAATTACTTAAAAAGTAGCTATGTGTTACTGTATTGCAAAATCTGTTAAGAGCAGGACCACATCGATAGTATTTAATAATTTGTTTTACCTCCCAAAGCACAGTTCTACTTTCAGCTAGTCTTAAGAATGGTTGCCAAAAACAACAGCCAAAAAAAAAAACAAAAAAAACCTACTTTATTATCCAAATGCTAAAAAACACACTTATGACTTTTCTATAAAATCACAAATATGAAGTACCAGGTTTAGTCTTACTTTAGCAATGATAGACAAAAGCGAATAAATACATCATAGACAGAAACCTTTATAAAAATATACGATTCTGTAAAGAATCATTAGAAATTATGAGTGGAAATTTTCCAGAAAGATAATATTATAGAGTCTTTTGAAGCAAGTTTTTGAGAAATAGTAAAATGTGGGGCAGACTGTCTTGCAGTTAATTGCATATTGTCAGAGCAGCATGAGAAATACAATATTTGGATAGGGATTTCAGCAACTAAACATTCTCTGTTCTGAGATCTCTTTATTCCTGAATAATGAAAGAATAGTAGTTTGGTGCTGACACTAATGAGTCACTTCTCTTGGTCCTACTAGAGGATGCAGTGTCCTGTTAAACCAGTATCACATCTTATTTATTTATTTATTTATTTATTTTTTGAGACGGAGTCTCGCTCTGTCCCCCTGGTTGGAGTGCAGTGGCGCGATCTCCGCTCACGGCAAGCTCCGCCTCCCGGGTTCCCGCCATTCTCCTGCCTCAGCCTCCTGAGTAGCTGGGACTACAGGTGCCCGCCACCGCGCCCGGCTAATTTTTTTTTTTTTTTGTATTTCTAGTAGAGACGGGGTTTCACCGTGGTCTCGATCTCCTGACCTTGTGATCCGCCCGCCTCAGCCTCCCAAAGTGCTGGGATTACAGGTGTGAGCCACCGCGCCCGGCTAAACCAGTATCACATCTTGAGTCTTATCAAGTTTTCATTCTCTGTCAATATGACAAGCTCAAAGTGACAGGATATGTTATAGGTTGAGGCACACATATTTGCAGTTTACTGAAAACTAGATTTCTTATGTGACTTTTTTCCCTTCCCAGCAAAGAGCCCTATGCTATATTTCTACCATCACTGATATTTGGAAGTGTTTCATTACTAACAATCTCAGTACAACATGAAAATTGTTGCTTCTCATCTGAATTACAATTTTGTCTATCAGAATAAACACAAGTGAAATTTTCACCTACATTAACATTATGTCTTTGCAGCTTTAGGTTTGTTTGATGTGTTCTTAAGCAGAATTGTTAGCCACAAACCCACTGTTAGATATCTATGGATATAGAGCTATATCTATAGATATAGGTATACACACACATATATACTCACACATATAGCATAAAATACTCAGCAGGGCTAGTTATTCCAATTTCTTGCACAATTATTTAGCTTTTTGTAAGTTCAACATGTAAATTTTAAAGACATAAATATAGAGAGACTTATGTGTGTGAATATAAATGATATATATGGATTAGCATGTACCTGTATATTACTAAACATGCAATGAACTGACTGGTAAGTGACGTCTAATTGCATGGCTAGCAATGTAATTTATTCAGACTGTATTTTTGTACAGAGCAGCGCACTCTAACCTATGCCTCTGTGTCCTCTTTAATGCCTAAAACTGTGCCTAGAAATTTCATCTGTCTTAAAAAATAAAATATACAGCCGGGCACGGTGGCTCAAGCCTGTAATCCCAGCACTTTGGGAGGCTGAGACGGGCGGATCACAAGGTCAGGAGATCGAGACCATCCTGGCTAACACGGTGAAACCCCGTCTCTACTAAAAAATACAAAAAACTAGCCGGGCGAGGTGGTGGGCGCCTGTGGTCCCAGCTACTCCGGAGGCTGAGGCAGGAGAATGGCGTAAACCCGGGAGGCAGAGCTTGCAGTGAGCTGAGATCCGGCCACTGCACTCCAGCCTGGGCGACAGAGCCAGACTCAGTCTCAAAAAAATAAAAAATAAAAAATAAATAAATAAATAAATAAATAAATAAAATAAAATATACTTCATGCTGTTTATGCAAAAAAAAAAAAAAAAAAAAAAATCTAAACACTCCAAATTTGGAATTTTATAGCCAACATTCTCTGGTCAGATTATCACAGGAGATACCTTGAAGACTAGATTGTTTGGATAAAAGACAAAGTATTTTAGGAAAATATAAAAGTAACTATTCTTTTTTTTTTTTTTTTTTTTTTGCGACGGAGTCTCTCGCTCTGTTGCCCAAGCTGGAGTGCAGTGGCCGGATCTCAGCTCACTGCAAGCTCCGCCTCCTGGGTTTACGCCATTCTCCTGCCTCAGCCTCCTGAGTAACTGAGACTACAGGCGCCCGCCACCTCGCCCAGCTAATTTTTTGTATTTTTTAGTAGAGATGGGGTTTCACCGTATTAGCCAGGATGGTCTCGATCTCCTGACCTCGTGATCCACCCGTCTCGGCCTCCCAAAGTGTTGGGATTACTGGCTTGAGCCACCGTGCCTGGCCAAAAAGTAACTATTCTATTTTTGTGTTAAGACAGACCATCCGGCATAGCATAAAGGGAAAAAAATTTAAGAAAAGAGTTGATTTATCTGAATACATTTCTGAAAACTAGATGAATCTAAAAGCACACAAAATAGATTAACTGTGAAAAAATATTTCTAAAACAACTTATAAATGACAAAAAGAAAATATGCTGAACATATGAAATGCTTAAAATAAATTTAAAAAGATAGCATTCTTTGACAAGTGGGCAAAGGAAGTCAGTAGGTGATTTCGAAATCCCAGCTCTACCATTTTTTTTTTTTTTTTTTTTGACGGAGTTTTGCTCTTGTTGCCCAGGCTGGAGTGCAATGGCACAATCTTGGCTCACCGCAACCTCCACCTCCCAGGTTCAACCGATTCTCCTGCCTCAGCCTCTGGAGTAGCTGGGATTACAGGCATACACCACCACTAATTTTGTATTTTTAGTAGAGATGGGGTTTCTCCATGTTGGTCAGGCTGATCTTGAACTCCCGACCTCAGGTGATCCACCTGCCTTGGCCTCCCAAAGTGCTGGGATTACAGGCATGAGCCACTGCGCCTGGCCAGCTCTACCATTTTTAACTGTGTAACTTTGAGGCGAGTGACCTGATTTCCTCAGTAGTCAACTTAGAATAATACTCTATTTCATCGAGTCTGAGATGTCACTGATTACAAGGCCCTTATAACTTTATATACTAGGAAAGAAAAAAAAATGCCATCAGTGAAACTATGACTTGCCAAGAATTTTTGTAAAGCCCATTTTGATTTCAGAGAGGTTAAAATGTGGAAAAAAGTGCATCAGAGAATTAATGAAATATAGTCATACCTGTCTAATAGGGTTGTTACATGGATTAAACAAGATCACATCTGTAAAGAACGTCCAACTATAAGTGGCTCAAAGTGCATGCTCAATAAGTTAGCTACTTCTATTAGTAGTATGAACCCACTCTGAAAAAAACAAAAAATCACATGACCACACATACAAGCAGACAAAATAATTTGAAAACATTAATAGTGACGATCTGGATGGTGGCACCATGGATAGGTGACTTAAACTTTCTTCGTGACTCCCTCAAGTTTTCGAACTTTTGCAAAAATTGTATATCACTTTAATCATAAGAGGGCATTCAGGTTATTTCTATCTTGAGGAAAAACTATCTGGAGATAAAGTGGACAGGTAGGCATTCCAGGCTATAAGAAATTGAGGCCAGGCATGGTGGCTTACGCGTGTAATTCCAGCACTTTGGGAGGCCGAGGCGGGGAAATCACAAGGTCAGGAGTAGGAGACCAGCCTGACCAACATGGTGAAACCCCCGTCTCTACTAAAAATACAAAAATTAGCTGGGCATGGTGATGCATGCCTGTAGTCCCAGCTACTCAGGAGGCTGAGGCAGAAGAATTGCTTGAACCAGGGAGGCGGGGGTTGTAGTGAGCGCAGAGCATACCACTGCACTCCAGCCTGGGCGAGAGAACAAGACTCTGTCTCAAAAAAAAAAAAAAAAAAAAAAAAGGCTTGGCGCGGTGTCTCATGCCTGTAATCCTAACACTTTGGGAGGCCAAGGCAGGCAGATCACGAAGTCAAGAGATTGAGACTATCCTGGCCAACATGGTGAAACCCTGTCTCTACTAAAAATACAAAAATTAGCTGGGTGTTGTGGCGTGTGCCTATAGTTCCAGCTACTCGGAAGGCTGAGGCAGAAGAATCGCTTGAACCTGGGAGGCGGAGGTTGCAGTGAGCTGAGATAGTGCCGCTGCACTCCTGCCTGGCGACAGAGCAAGATTCCGTTGGGAGGCCAAGGCGGGCGGATCACGAGGTGAGGAGATTGAGACCATCCTGGCCAACACAGCGAAACCCCGTCTCCACTAAAAATACAAAAAATTAGCCAGGCGTGGTGGCATGCACCTGTAATCCCAGCTACTCAGGAGGCTGAGGCAGGAGAATCGCTTGAACCCAGGAGGCGGAGGTTGCAGTGAGCCGAGATTGCACCATTGCACTCCAGCCTAGGCGACAGAGGAGACTCGATCTTAAAAAAAAAAAAGAAAAAGAAAGAAAGAAATCGATAAGCAGGCCAGGCAAGATGGCTCTCACCTGTAATCCCAGCACTTTGGGAGGCCGAGGCGGGTGG
Source organism: Macaca nemestrina (assembly GCF_043159975.1). NCBI lineage: Eukaryota > Metazoa > Chordata > Mammalia > Primates > Cercopithecidae > Macaca > Macaca nemestrina. The sequence continues at coordinate 46,287,795 of NC_092144.1, read as the reverse complement.
ATTACCTGAGCTAAGGAGTTCGAGATCAGCCTGGGCAATATGGCGAAACCCCATCTCTACTAAAAATACAAAAATCAGCTGGGCGTGGTGGCATGTGCCTGTAATCTCAGCAACTCGGGAGGCTGAGGCAGGAGAATCACTTCAACCCAGGAGGCGGAAGTCGCAGTGAGCCGAGATCACGCCACTGCACTCCAGCCTAGGCAACAGAACGAGACTCTGTCTCAAAAAAAAAAAAAAAAAAAAAAAAAAGATAAGCAAAGCCTATTGCATATTGCATATGACCATGGAGGGGATAATGTAGAAATTAGTGAGACTGAAAAAGCTAATTCTGTTCTTCAATTTCCCTGCCAAATCACTGAGGCATGTTCTCTGTCAACACTGTTGTGAGCATGAATAAAATCCAGGGAAGTGGAAATTCTATATCAGATGAGACAATGTTTGCAAAATAGCCCTGGGCTGCTTTAGGAAAATGCTCCATAAATGCAGTTTCCTCCCCTCTTCCCCTTTCTTCAAATCATGAATGTAAATCTTTTAGATAAATTTCTGAAATAGGACACTGTCCTGAAAACCAATAAGTCCTTTCCAAGAAGAAAATGTCAAATGCAACTTACCTCTGCCATCACTTCAGATGCACGGCAGTTCTCTCCTCTTCTGGATTCCTAAAGAAAGATGTGGGAAAACATTAAGAAGCCGTAAGACAACAATCCCTCCCTGAACCTCTCGGGAGGCCAAACTCCTACCCCACCCCAGGCACTGAAAGGGAGACCAAAGAAGCTGCAACCCCACCGCCCTCTGTCATCCTCACAATGAAGTGCAGGTGACCTTAGCGGCCCAGACAGGAGTCCTGGGAGGGCCCCCCTAGACCGTAGCCTTCTTCCTCCCTAAGAGACTAACTTGGGAAACTTTCAGGCCTAGCGTCTTACACTGAACCCAAAAGTGTGTGGCGCCAAGACACAGCTTAAGTGGACCCACCTGTCAGGGTCTCAAACTCCTGTCCTTTAGGCTGGGGTCACCTTTATGGGCCTAGATCCCTGGTGGCTACTGGGTGAAAGAACAGAGAAGTGGATATAGCAGGAACTCCCTAACCCCAAACCCTAGAACCATTTCCACCCTCAACACACACTAGAGATAGACCCGCTGGCGGGAAGGCCATTCACAGAGATTGACTACCTACTTAGCAGTTGCAGTTGGAGTTTGGGTAGAAGGCCAGGACCCATCCACTGGGCCGACCCCGCCCAGCATATCCCCAGAATGTATAGCGAGGGTGTCCCGCCCCCTCCCAGGCCTCCCAAAGATGGGGTCGACAACCCGGCACCATGGGGCTCGCCCGCGCACACGCTCACACTTACATGCTCAGCCACACAGAATCCCGTGCAGACAGGGCTCCCACCACAGCCCAGCGGGCACATCGAGCACAGATCGCCAAGCACCTGTCGCTGGGCGCACAATCCAGGTCCGGGGAGAACTGCAGTCTTTTAGTCCAGCCAAGAGGACGCAGGGCCGCGATACCCCAGACCTCCTAACATTCCCAGCCCGCTCCTGCGCCAGCCTCACACCACACTCACTCCTTGCAGTCGCGCGGCCCCACACTGCCCTCTCCCGACCTGGGGGCCAGTAGCCCTGACACTCTCCTCCCATCCCGACTGCACTGCCCCGACACTCCCTTCCTTCCCCATCGCACAGCCCTGAGCTCCCTTAGCGGTGAAGCCCGGGCATGCAGTCCGCACATCTCCGAGAGCCACATGACTTTTAAACTCCAGACAACCCCAGTCCCGCGCCGGGACGCCTCACCGCCCCCTTCGGCGTGCTAGCACTCAGCTCTGAACAAGTTCATCCCAACCCAAGGAGCTCCGCAGCCCGGGACGTTCCAGCCCTTTGCGTTCCAACCCCCTCCAGGTCACGCGGACTAGCCCCCTTCGGCCGGAAGTGGTTGGGCCGCGGGGCCCCCTGGGAAATGTAGTCCAGAGGTGGGTGCGCCACCAGGGGCCTGGACCGCACTACGGTCACTGGCACTCACCGTCATGTCCAGTTCCCCGCCTCCAGTGAAGCCAAGGCCAGACTGCCCAGCCGCGCCAGAGCACCCTCCAAGGACCTGGGCAAATACACAGGCCCAGGCAGCAATAGGTGGCCGCTGACGGCTAGAAAAAGGCTGTGGGGCCGTGGAGGCTTCAGAAAAATGTAGCCGCAAACGCGGGAAGGGGCGGCCCGGCCCGCCGCTAGGGCTTCCAGAGTCGGCGAAGTTAACCCGGCTGCAGCCGCCCTTGCCCCAAACGGAGGGTCAGGGAGTGGGGTTTGTGTGTGTGCCCAGAGGCCTCTCAGAAGTGCAGTGAAAAGCCAGGGAGCAGACCACCCAGGGTTCCCTCCACAGGGAGCCGCGCTTTGGGGTGGATCAGAAGAGGGCGACTCCTGGCCATGCCACGAATTAGGAGTCGGCCCGGGCCTGGGGCTTCCATGACCTGGGTCACAATCCCGATAAAGACGGGTGGCTAAGTTTGGGCTGGGAATTCATTCCCCAGCCCAGGTCTTCTGGCATCTCAGCATTTAAGTCACTAATGTCTGCTCGGGCCGGGCCACAGGCTGGCCTGGAGGGCGTCAGGGAAACGACCTGGCCTAGCGGTTTGGGGATGTGGCCTAGGAAAGACTGAAGCGGGGCAGTCACAGGCTCAGGATGCCGAAGGGACTGGAGGAGGATGAGGGATACTTGGGTCTGCAGTGGAAATAAAAGAAAACCAATGTAATGGGCTGCAACGTCATTATTTTAGGATTAAGTTGCAGATGAATATTTAATGACAGAAGTACGTTCGAGAAATACTTTAGGACGTGGAAAAGTGTAACTAAAATAAACCATGTATACTATATTTTAAAATGTTACAGGCCTGGCGCGGTGGCTCATGCCTGTAATCCCAGCACTTTGGGAGGCCGAGGAGGGTGGATCACAAGGTCAAGAGATCGAGAGCATCCTGGCCAACATGGTGAAACCCTGTCTCTACTAAAAATACAAAAATTAGCCGGGTGTGGTGGCATGTACCTGTAGTCTCAGCTACTCAGGAGGCTGAAGCAGGAGAATAGCTTGAACCTGGGAGGCGGAGGTTGCAGTGAGCCGAGACTGTGCCACCGCACTCCAGCCTGGCGACAGAACGAGACTTAGTCTCAAAAAAAAAAAAGAGTTATAAATAGGTTGGGCGCAGTGGTTCACGCCTGTAATCCCAGCACTTTGGGACGCCAAGGCGGGCAGATCACGAGGTCAGGAGATTGAGACCATCCTGGCCAACATGGTGAAACCTCGTCTCTCCTAAAAATATGAAAATTAAACCAGCGTGGTGGCGCACACCTGTAGTCCCAACTACTGGGGAGGTGCATTCCAGCCTGGCAATAGAACGAGACTACATAGGCACTTGGGCAATAATAGCTGTAAAGTTAATTGTTAACAGTAGTTAATTTCTACGACGTGTAATTGTGACTTTTTTTCTTTTCAGTTAAAAAGTAGTCCCTTATATTTTTGGCCATTATAGTTTCTTTCTTGTGAAACATTACTTATAACATTTCATTAAAAAAAAATTCTTAAGGATTTCTAGTTTACAAACTAGAAAACAAAATACTGGACCAAAATTTAAAAATCCACAGTTTAGTACTAAAAGATAAACTAAACACAAGACTGATAAACAAGAGCAAAATAAAGCAAAAACATTAGAAATGCACAAAAAACAAAAAGCAAAACAAAACCAAAAAAAAACCATAGAGTTTAAAAGATTTTTTTTTTTTTTGGAGACGGAGTTTTGCTCTTGTTGCCCAGGCTGGGGCGCAGTGATGCCATCTCAGCTCACTGCAACCTCTGCCTCCCAGGTTCAAGTGATTCTCCTGCTTCAGCCTCCCAAGTAACTGGGATTACAGGTGCCTGCCACCACAACTGACTGATTTTTGTATTTTTAGTAGAGACGAGGTTTCATCATGTTGGCCAGGCTGGTGTCAAACTCTCGACCTCAGGTGATCTGCCCCCCTTGGCCTCCCAAAGTGCTGGGATTACAGGAGTGAGCCACCGTGCCCAGTCCCAACTTTAAAAGAATTTTGAGGCTGTTATGTACAACTCTATAACCATGGTAAAGGAAATTGTAGATTTTCTAATGAAATTTAAATCACTGATTTCTACTAAGAAGTAGAAAATCTGAACAGTATTTAAGATACTTTAAAGTATGTACAATTGAAAAGGTACCATACCTAGGTGGTTGTAGCTGAATTTTAGCTAATTTTTGAACTAATATTATTCTATTTATATCTAATTTACATATGCTATCCAATGAATTTTTGTCTAAGTGGCATAAAATTTATTAAAGACATGGCTGGGCATGGTGGCTCATGCCTGTAATCTCAGCAGTTTGGGAGACCGAGGTGGGAGGATCACTTGAGGCTCGGAGTTTCAGACCAGCCTGGACAACATGGCAAAACCCCCTTTCTACAAAAATTAGCTGGGTGTGGTGGTGCACACCTGTATTTCCGGCTACTGGGGAGGCTGAGGCTGGAGGATCACTTGAACCCAGAGGCAGAGGTTGCAGTGAGCCAAGATTGCGCCACTGCACTCCAGCCTGGGCAACAGAACGAGACTGTCTCAAAAAAAAAAAAAAAAAGAAAAAAAAGAAAAAGAAAAAGAAAAGAAAAGAAATAAAGACAGGCCAAAAGAAGAGTATTATCATTTGTGGTTACTGACACAAAAGTTTCAAATAAAAGGCTGATTTCAATAATGTATAAAATGTATACAGTATGTCAAAGGATTGAGAGGAAAAAGAAATTCACGAATGATGCCAATAAGATGAAGTGGTAGAATAATGATCCAAGATGTTCAAATCCTAATCCCCAGAACCTGTGAATATATCTAACATGGCAAAAGAGGCTCTGCAGCAGATATGCTTCAACTAAGAATCTTGTGATGGAGGCTGGGCATCGTGGCTCATGCCTGTAATCCCAGCACTTTGGGAGACCGAGGCGGGCAGATCATTTGAGGTCAAGAGTTTGAGATCAGCCTGGACAACATGGTGAAACCCAGTCTCTACTAAAAATACAAAAATTAGCCAGGCATGATGGTGCGTGCCTGTAGTCCCAGGTACTTGGGAGGCTGAGGCAGGAGAATCACTTGAACCTGGGAGACAGAAGTTGCAGTGAGCCAAGATCACGCCACTGCACTCCAGCCTGGGTGGCAGACTGAGACTTGATCTCAAAAAAAAAAAAAAAAAAAAAAAAAAAAAAGAATCTTGAGATGGAAAGATTATCCTGGACTACTGAACAGGCCGAACAAGGGTCCTTAACAGAGGAAGGCAGAAAGGTCAGAGTCAGAGAGGAAATCATGACAACAAAAAGGAGGATGTGCTTTGAAGACAGAGGAAGGGGCCATAAGCAAAAGAATGCAGGCAGCTTCTAGAAGTTGGAAAAGACAAGGAAATAGATTCTCTCCTAGAACCTAGAGAAAGAAAACGATTGGCCGGGCGCGGTGGCTCAAGCCTGTAATCCCAGCACTTTGGGAGGCCGAGACAGGTGGATCACGAGGTCAGGAGATGGAGACCATCCTGGCTAACACGGTGAAACCCCGTCTCTACTAAAAATACAAGAAAATTAGCCGGGTGAGGTGGCGGGCGCCTGTAGTCCCAGCTACTCGGGAGGCTGAGGCAGGAGAATGGTGTGAACCCGGGGGGGCGGAGCTTGCAGTGAGCCGAGATCGTGCCACTGCACTCCAGCCTGGGGCACAGAGCAAGACTCCGTCTCAAAAAAAAAAAAAAAAAAAAAAGAATACGGTTTTATGACACCTGGATTTTAGACCACAGGCCTCGTTTCTCACTTCTGACCTCAGTATCTGGATGAAGAAATCTTCCTTCAGCAGGAAGAGGTTGGAATGACCTGTCATTCATCAAAAAACCATATCCTTGATAAGTCTGTCCTTCCTTACTTGAGATATTTTCTTTCACTCTCTTCCAACTAGGATATAGAACTTTTGCATTCCTTCTCCCGAAGCTTCCTCTCTTATGGCAACGAATCAGAGAACTGGTTCTTTAGTTCTGTTCCAGTGGGGTCTTTGGGTACGTCCCCAATCACCTCAGTGCCTTCCCACTTTGTAGACACATTTATTTCATTGTTTATTTTGGAAAGTTTCAAATCTCCAGAAGCATTGAAAGAATACTACAAAGAACTCTTATTTGGGCCGGGCATGGTGGCTCACGCCTGTAATCCCAGCATTTTGGGAGGCCAAGGTGGGTGGATCAGGAGGTCAGGAGATCGAGACCATCTTGGCTAACACAGTGAAACCCCGTCTCTACTAAAAATACAAAAACTTAGATGGACATGGTGGCACGTGCCTGTAATCCCACCTACTCAGGAGGCTGAGGCAGGAGAATTGCTTGAACCCAGGAGGCGGAGGATGCAGTGAGCCGAGATCCTGCCACTGCACTCCAGCCTGGGTGACAGAGCAAGCCTCTGTCTCAAAAAAAAACAATAACAAAAAAACCTCTTATTTGTGCTTGTCCCCTAGATTCACAAGTTGTCAACAATTTGCCACTTTTGATTCTCTACCATTTGAAAATAAATTCAAGTATCATTATACTTCCGTACAAATTTTTTTTTTTTTTTTTTTTGAGGCAGGGTCTGGTTCTGTTGTCCAGGCTGGAGTGCAGTGGTGTGATCTCAGCTCACTGCAACCTCTGCCTCCTGGGTTCAAGCGATCCTTCCACCTCACCTCAATCAGTGTGCAGAGTAGCTGGAACTACAGGTGCATGTCACCACACCCAGCCACTGCGCTCAGCTGAGTGTATCTTCTAAGGGCGTTTTCCTACCATATATCACTAAACAGTGTGTTTCACACATATGTCACTAAACACAATATCATACACACCACACAACACAGTGTCTCACGCTGACATCCCATGCATATCTAACCACATCATGATCACACTCAAGGAAATTAACAATAATTCCACAATTCATCCATATTTAAATGTCCCCAAAATGTCTTGTATGTATTTTTCTTTAAGCAGGACACAATCCAGGTTATTGCATTACATTCTTCTCTTAAGAATCTAGTCTACTTGTTCTACCAAATGTCTCACATTCTGGGTTTGTTGAGTTTTTCCTCATGATAACATTTAGGTTAAACATATTTAGTAAGAATACTACATAGATGACTCCAGGATAACCACATAGATCACACAAATAGACACATGAAATTTGGTCATTTCACTATTAGCAATGCTAAATTTGATCACTTGGCTAAGGTGGTAATGGCCATGTCTCCATTGTTATTTTCCCCTTTTTAATTGGTAAGTAACCTGAGGGATGATAACTTCAGACCATATGAATCTCCTTTTTTCTAACAATCATATGTGTGTGTGTGTGTGTGTGTGTGTGTATATATATATATATATATTTTTTTTTTTTTTGAGACAGAGTCTCACTCTGTTGCCAAGCTGGAGTGCAGTGGCACGATCTTGGCTCACTGCAACCTCTGCCTCCTGGGTTCAAGCGATTCTTGTGCCTCCCAAGTAGCTGGGACTACAGGCACCTGCCACCACGCCCGGCTAATTTTTGTATTTTTAGTAGAGACGGGGTTTCACCATGGTGGCCAGGATGGTCTCCATCTACTGACCTCGTGATCCACCTGCCTTGGCCTCCCAAAGTGCTGGGATTACAGGCGTGAGTCACTGCACCTGGCCCATATGCATATTTAATATAAGGTATATGTTACATTTTCATGTAAATTAATATGTGTTACTCTTTCATATAAATTTGTATTTTTCTTTCATATAAATATGAATAATGAAATTACATTTTCTATGTGTACTTTCTACTATGTGTGGATATTATGGTGTACAGCTGACACACATATATACATATTATTCTTCAGTGTTGGATAATTGATCCATGTTATATGCTTTGTAGGACATCTTAGATATTTTATGGGATAATTTCAAATACAACCAATTTTTTATTTTGTTCCTGGGTTTTCAATTTAGCCCACAAGAAAATACAACACCACTGTTAACAGATATGCATTTTCATGTTGTTGAGATTCTCCATCATGCCCAGTGTTCCATTCCAAGCACTAATAGGGCAAAAACACCTGTCTTGGAGAGAAAGATGGGATTCTTTACTGTGGACATCATGATCTGCCATGGAGACAGGACCATTGTGGTGAAACAACTCATTATGCTTTTGCTTGATGGCAAACTGTCCTGCCTTATGAGACTTTAAGGAGTTGGGTATCATGGAAAGCTTGTGTGAAGGTCTTTATGAATGATGGTGGGCTATTGCCAGAAATAGATGAGAAACGTTTTGTATCAGCAGCCAGCTTCTGTAGTCAGTTTGTATCAGTCTGGATACAGTCAGGAAATAGAAACTTCAAAGAAATTTTCTTTTTTTTCTTTTTTTTTTTTTGAGACAGAGTGTTGCTCTGTCACCTAGGCTGGAGTACAGGGGTGCTATCTCAGCTCACTGTAATCTCTGCCTCTCAAGTTCAAGTGATTCTCGTGCCTCAGCCTCCCAAGTAGCTGGGATGACAGGCACGTGCCACCATGCCCAGCTAACTTTTATATTTTATTTTATTTTATTTTATTTTTTTAAATTTATTTATTATTATTATACTTTAAGTTGTAGGGTACATGTGCATAACGTGCAGGTTTGTTACATATGTATACTTGTGCCATGTTGGTGTGCTGCACCCATCAACTCGTCATTTACATCAGGTATAACTCCCAATGCAATCCCTCCCCCCTCCCCCCAACTTTTGTATTTTAAGTAGAGACGGAGTTTTATCATGTTGGCTGGGCTGGTCTCAAACTCCTGACCTCAGGTGATCCACCTACCTTGGCTTCCCAAAGTATTGGGATTACAGGCGCGAGTCACTGTGCCTGGCCCAAGGAATTTAAACAGAATTATAATATAAAGAATTATTAAGCAATGATAGGACAGAAACTATAGGGGCATGAGGAGACCTCTAAAAGGCCCTTTAGAGCTGAGGGAAGAGTACCCAAGAGAGAACATACTTGGAAGGAGGTCTTTCCCAAGGGTGAGTTTCAAACCTCACTGAAGATGTGGTTGTAGCTCACTGTGATGCTGGAGAAGTTTGCTATGTTGCCAGGTACTCAAAGATAGTTGGAGGTCAGGAGTTCGAGACCACCCTGGCCAATGTGGTGAAACCCTGTCTCTACTAAAAATACAAAAATTAGCTTGGTGTGGCCACGCGCACCTGTAATTCCAGCTACTTGGGAGGCTGAGGCAGGAGAATTACTTGAACTGGGAGGCAGAGGTTGCAGTCAGTCGAGATCACGTCATTGCACTCCAGCCTGGGTGACAGAGCAAGACTCTGTCTGGAAAAAAAAAAAAAAAGAAAAAAAGTCCTTGATCACACACAAAACTGGGGGGATGCCATAATGGTGGAGAAAGCATTCTGTAAGTCCATGGTTGTGACGCTGGCAGCAGCATTATGGGCAAGAAAATAAAATCTATATCCAGAATATCTGTTTATACTTATAAGAATGAATCTCTGTCTAATCCATGATAGAACAGACCTAATGTAATTGGCCTTCTACCAGGTGGCTGGCTGGTTCCAAAAGAGAATGCTGCTATATCAGGGACTCAATGCTGGTCTCTGCTGTTGACAAAAATTAAGGGAAATAACTGTGCTAGCTGATTATGTCCCTTTTATTAAGGAAGAAAATGCTTTCAAATACCCATTACCCCCAAATATTTTTGCTTATATCTCACTGGCCAGATTTATGACGCATGGTAGTCCTCAAATGGAAGGCAGACAGGCAAAGAGATAAAAGGATGTCCAACTTGTCCTTTTATAACAGCATTAATCACACCCATGAGTGTGGAGCTCTCACGAGCTAATCACCTTGTAAAGGTTCCACCTCTTAATACTGTTATAATGGCAACTAAATTTCAACATGAATTTTGGACGGGACAAATATTGAAACCATAGCAATAATCAAAGATTCCCAAGAAAGTAGGATAACATTTACATCCTTAATGAAAATTTCAAGCCCAGTTGTACAAGTCTTTGTATAGATACAAGTCCCTCCTATAGCACTTGCTTGTCCCCAAAGACTAAAGACCATTGTCACAACTAGGAGAGCGCAGAAGGTAATTTTTTTATTTAGAGGTGATGCTCTTCCACCTCTAACACTGGAGGTATCAGTCACCTCAGGGGACATGGTTGTCATCTGCTACAAGCTCCACCACCTCTTGTATCTACTTTCATTTCATTATTTTGTTTGTTTATTTATTTATAAGAGATAAGGTCTCACTCTGTTGCCCAGGCTGGAGTGGTAATCATGGCTCATTGCAGCCCCAACCTCCCGGGCTCAAGGATCCTCCCATCTCAGCCTCCCAAGCAGCTGGGACTACAAGTGTGTGTCAAAACATCTGCCAAAATTTTTAAAACTTTTTTGTAGACACAGGGTCTCACTATGTTGCCCAGGCTGGTCCTGAACTCCTGGGCTCAAGCAATCTTCCCATCCTGGCTTCCCAAAGTGCTGGGATTATAGGCATGAGCCACTATGTGTGGCTCACCTCATTATTTTGACTTAAAAGATCAGATAGGCTCAGATACCTCATATTTCAGAGAACACTTAATAGGTTATCCTCTGCCTCCAGTACTTGTTTCTTTAAAGGATATCCAGAAACAGCAGAAATCAAGCTTGGGTTCTGGACACCAGGAGATCTTACAAAGTTACTGTCCACTACGTAACAAGAAAGTAATTATTTCACACAGGTTCAGAAGCGAATTAACAAATGTTTATGTGACTTGGGCCTTTCTTTCTGTCTTTCTTTTTTTTTTTGAGACTGAGTCTTGCTCTGTTGCCAGGCTGGAGTCTAGTGGCGTAATCTCAGCTCACTGCAACCTCCACCTCCCAGGTTCAAGCGGTTCTTCTGCCTCACCCTCCTGAGTAGCTGGGACTACAGGCGCCCACCACCACGCCCAGCTAATTTTTGTATTTTTAGTAGAGATGGGGTTTCACCATGTTGGCTAGGATGGTCTCGATCTCTTGACCTCATGATCTGCCTGCCTCAGCCTCCCAAAGTGCTGAGATTACAGCTGTGAGCCACTGCGCCCGGCCAACTTGGGCCTTTCTAATACATGAAAAGGTATTGCCAATGTTAAAAAACAACTCTGAAATAGGGCACCAGTCATAGCATAGCCCTCTACCAAACTCATTTAATAGAGACTGTATTGGGAGTATCTCATAAAATGCTGTTCATGTTGCTGTCAGTTGTTAAATTTAGTTACAGGAGAAACAGCAGCTGGTTATATGTTAACACTGAAATGTCTTTAGGACACGGTCATTAATTATGCCCCTGGAGCAGCTGTTGAGGCTTTGCTTTGCCATTTATTTTGGCACTCTGCCCAAAGCCTAGTGCAGCTGACATTCATCAGTGTGCGTACATAAAATTGCCACTGGGTTAATATTTCCATCGTTTATCAAGCTAAGAAAAATGAAGCTACTGAGACTGAATTGACAGGTCTGAAATTAAGAATTTTCATAAAATTCATATTTCCTATACTACCTAGCCAATCCAATCCTTGGTATTTATCCAAAAGAAATGAAAACATACATCTATACGAAGAATTTTTACACAAATGTTCATGGTAGCCTTATTTTTGATAGCCTCCAAACTGGAAACAACCCAACTATTCATTAACAGGTGATTGTGGTACCATTATTTAGCAATGAAAACCGATTTAATAAAATTATGGATGAAAACTTCCAAAGCCTAACAAGATATTCAGACATCCAGATACAGAAGGCTCGCAATACGCAAGGAGATAAAATGCAAAAAGTTTTTCTCCATGGCACAATTATATTCACATTGTTTCAAGTCAAACAAAGATAAAGAGTGAATCCTTAAAAGAAAAAAAAGCATCTATAAGACTAATAGAGGATTTCTAAGCAGAAACCTTACATGTCAAAACAAAATGGGATGATATATTTAAAGTGCTAAAAATAAATAAATAAATAAAACTAGCCAAGAATGCTACGTCCAGCAAAATTATCCTTCATAAACGAAGGAGAAATAGTCCTTTCTAGACAAGCAAATGCTAAGGAAATTTGTTACCACTAGACTGGCCTTATAAGAAAAGCTGAAGGCTGGGTGTGGTGGCTCACTCCTGTTATCTCAGCACTATGGGAGATCAAGGCGGGTGGATCACTTGAGGTCAGCAGTTTGAGAATAGCCTGGTCAACATGGTAAAAGCCCGTCTCTACTAAAAATACAAAAATTAGCCATGTGTGGTGGAGCATGCCTGTAATCCCAGCTACTTGGGAGGTTGAGGCATGGGAATCACTTGAACCTGGGAGGTGGAGGTTGCAGTGATTGGAGATTGCACCACTACATTCCAGCCTGGGTGGCAGAGTGAAACTGTCTCAGAAAAGAAAAAAAAAGAAAAAAAAAAAAAGAAAGAAAGAAAGAAAGAAAGAAAAGCTCAAGGGGGTCTTAAACCTGGAAGCAAAAAAAAATAACACTGTAACATTTACTATCATGAAAATAAGTGAAACTATAAAACTCATTGGTAAAGTAAACACATAAAGAAGAAAGAGAAAGGACTCACATGGTACTACTACAGAAGTCTACCAAGCCACAGTGACCATAAGAAAACAAGTAAAAAAAACCCAAAAAACATAACACAACAAAAAAGGCTGGGCATGGTGGTTTAAATCTGTAATCTCAGCACTTTGGAGCCGGAGAGAGGAAGATCATTAGAGCCCAGGAGTTCAAGACTAGCCTGGGCAACACAGTGAGACTCCATCTCTATAAAAATAAAAAAAATTAGCCAGGCATGGTGGTATATGGGGGGCTACTTGTGGGGCTCAGGTGGGAGGACTGCTTGACCCCAGGAGGTCTCAAAAAAAACCCAACACCCAAACCAATTAACAATATGATAGAGACAAAACTTCATATGTCAATAACAACTGTGAGCCAGGTCGGTGGATCACGTCTGTAATCCTAGCACTTTGGGAGGCCGAGGCAGGCGCATCACCTGAGGTCAGGAGTTTGAGACCTGCCTGGCCAACATGGCAAAACCCCATCTCTACTAAAATACAAAAATACCCAGGTGTGCTGGCACATGCCTGTAATCCCAGCTACTCGGGAGGCTGAGGTAGAATAGCTTGAACCAAGGAGGCAGGGGTTGCAGTGAGCGCCATTGCACTCCAGCCTGGGCAACAGAGTGAGACTTCATCTCAAAATAATAATAATAATAATAACTTTGAACATATATGGATTAAATTCCCCACTTAAAAAATAGAGAATGGCTGAATGGATTTAAAACAAAAATGATCCCCAAATATCCTACTTAAAAGAAACTCACCTTACTGGTAATGACACATATAGACTGAAAGTAAAAGGATGAAAAAAGATATTTCATGAAAATGGAAACCAAAAGTGAGCAGAAGTAGCTATACTTCTAACAGATTAAAGAGATTTTAAGTCAAAAAGAGTAAAAAAAAAAAAAAAAGACAAAGAAGGCCATTATATAAACGTAAAGTGATTAAACCAGCAGTGGACATAACAACTCTAAATATCTATGCAGCCAACACTGAAGTACCCAGATTCATAAAGCAAATATTACTAGATCTAAAGAGAGAGACTGCAATACAATAATAATGAGGGACTTCAACATCCCATTCTCAGCATTAGTTTTAAAAAATTAGACAGTTTTTAAAAATTAGATTTAAATTAGACTTTAGACCAAATGCACCTAACAGATATTCACAGAACCTTTCACCCAACAGATGTAGACTACACATTATTTTCACCAGTACATGGAACAATCTCCATAACAGGCCATTGAGTAGGCCACAAAACAAGTCTCAACAAGTTTTTAAAAGCTGAAATCTTATCAAGTATCTTAGACCACAATGGAATAAAACTAGAGATCAACACCAAGAGGAACTTTGGAAAGTATACCAATAAATGGAAATTAAATATCATACTCTTGAATAACCACTAAAGATTACAACCAAAATGAAAATTGAAATTTTTTTTTTTTTTTTGAGATGGAGTTTCACTCTTGTTGCCCAGGCTGGAGTGCAATGGCACGATCTCGGCTCACTGCAACCTCCGCCTCCCAGATTCAAGCAATTCTCCTGCCTCAGCCTCCCGAGTAGCTGGGATTACAGGCAAGTGACACCACACTCGGCGAATTTTTGTATTTTTACATGGTGAGCCACCATGCCAGGCTGAAGAAAAGTTTCTGGAAATAACTGAAAATGAAAACACAACATTCCCAAACCTGTGAAATAGGGCAAAAGTAGTGCTAAGAGGGAAGCTTATAGCAATAAATGTAGAATGCAATCAAAAAAGTTGGCTGGGCACGGTGGCTCATGCCTGTAATCCCAACACTTTGGGAGGCCGAGGTGGGCGGATCACCTGAGGTCGGGAGTTCGAGACCAGCCTGGCTAACATGGTGAAACTCCATCTCTACTAAAAATACAAAAATTAGCCGAGCATGGTGGTGGGTGCCTGTAATTCTAGGTACTCGGGAGGCTGAGACTGGAGAACCGCTTGAACCCGGGAGGCAGAGGTTACGGTGAGCCGAGATTGCACCACTGCACTCTAGCCTGGGCAACAGAGTGAGGAGACTGTCTCAAAAAAAAAAAAAAAAAAAAGTAGAACAATTACAAATTAACAATCTAACAATGTACCTCAAAGAACTAGAAAACAAGAACAAGCCAAAAGAAAAGAAATAATATAAGATCAGAGCAGAATTAAATGAAATGGAGACTAAAACATTATGAAGGATCCACAAAATGAAAAGTTGGTTATTCAAAAAGATAACCCAAATTGGTAAACCACTAGGTAGACTAACCAAGAAGAGAGAAGATCCAAATAAGCAAAATTAGAAATGAAGAAGGAGACATTACAACTGATACTACAGAAATACAAAAGAGCGTCACAGACTTATAAGCAACACTATACTGACCAACTAGAAAACCTAGGGAAAACAGATATATTCCTGAAAACATAAAACTTACCAACACTGAATGAGGAGGAAATATAAAATCTGAACAGACCACTAGGAAGTAGTGAGATTAAATCAGTAATAAAAAGTCTCCCAACCAAGAAAAGTCCAGGGCCAATTGGAATCACAGCCAAATTACACCATATGAAGAAGAACTAATACCAATTCTCCTGAAACTATTCCAAAAAATCATAGAGGAGAGAATTCTCCCCAACTCATTCTACAAGGCCAGGATCATCCTGTTACCAAAACCAGGGAAGGACACAACATCAAAAGAAAACTAAAGGCTGATATCTGACCAAAAGTAGATGCAAAAATCCTCAACAAAGCACTAACAAACCAAATCCAATAGCACAGCAAAATGATAATACACCACAATCAAGTGAGATTTATACCATGGATGCAAAGATGGGTCAATGTATGCAAATCAGTTAACATGATACATCACATCGGAATAAAGGACAAAAACCACATGATCATCTCAATAGATGCAGAAAAAGCATCTGATAAAATTCAACATGCTTTCACAATAAAAACTTCAACAAGCTAGGCACAGAAGGTATATACCTCAGAATAATAAAGGTTATATATAACAAACCCACAGCTGACACCATAGTGAATAGGGAAAAGCTGAAAGCATTTCCACTAAGAATTGGAACAATGCCCACTTTCACCACTCCTATTCAACATAGTACTGGAAATTCCAGCCAGACCAATCAGGCAAGGGAAAGAAATAAAAGGTATCCAAATTGGAAAATAGCAAGTCAAACTGTGCCTTTTTGTTGATGATATAATCCTATATCTAGGAAAATCTAAAGACTCCACCTGGCTGGGCGTGGTAGCTCACGCCTGCAATCCCAGCACTTTCGAGGAGGCTGAGGCACAAAAGAATTGCTTGAACCCGGGAGGTGGAGGTTTGCAGTGAGCCAAGATTGTGCCACTGCACTTCAGCCTGGGTGAAAGAGAGACCCTGTCTCAAAAAAAAAAAAAAAAGAAAAAAAAAAAGAAAAAAAAAAGAATATTATGAACAAGAATAAGAGTATAAAGCATATTATGACAATAAATTTGATAATCTATATGAAACAGAATAATTCTTTGAAAGACACAATCTGTCAAAACTCACCAAGAATAGACAATCCAAACAGGCCTGTATCTATTAAATAAATGGAATCAATAACTATTAACCTTCCAAAATAGAAAGCATCAGGCCCAGAAGGGTTTACTGATTAATGCTCCCAAACATATAAGAAAGAAATTTTATCAATTCTCTACACTGTCTTCTAGAAAAAGGAAGTATTTCCTAACTCAGTCTATGAGGCCAGCATTATCCTAATACCAAAACCAGGAGAAACATATTACAAGAAAAGAAAACTACAGAACAACATCTCTCATGAATATAGATGCAAAAATACTCAATATTAGCAAATCAAATCCAGTAATATATAAAAAGAATTATACACCACAATCAAGTGGGATTTATCCCAGAAATGCAAGATTGATTCAATGTTTGAAAATCTATTAATGTCATTCATAACATCAAGAGGCTAAAGAAGAAAAATCATATAATCATGTCTATAGATGCAGAAAAATCATTTGACAAAAATCCAACACTCAATCACAATAAAACAGTCAAAAATTTAGGAATAGAAGGGAACTTCCTCAACTCAATAAGGCAATCTTTTGGTCTCTTACAATCCTTCAAAATCTGAATCTTAAAAAATTAGCTTTATATTTAATAGTAAAGAGACTTGAAATACTTTAAATCAAACCCACTCCAAACCACTGAATTATATACCATTATTTTCCAGTATTTTCACAGC
Source organism: Macaca nemestrina (assembly GCF_043159975.1). Lineage (NCBI taxonomy): Eukaryota > Metazoa > Chordata > Mammalia > Primates > Cercopithecidae > Macaca > Macaca nemestrina. Next base: position 46,270,977 of record NC_092144.1, on the reverse strand, counting down.
ATTTGAAAACCTTGTAAGTCAATTTTGCTCTTCTTTTCCACTGCCAATATTTGTTTCCATTTACCCACATATTTAACATTTTCCTTATCCATCTTCCTTTTTTCGCAAGTCCTCCATCTGAGACCACTTACGGACAGCATGCCAATGCTTCTCCTTGGCCTCCTGTCTATACACCTCTTTAGCCCATGACATCAAGTTTTTGAAGAAACCACGCCAAATGTCAAAACAGCAGTTAAAGAACAGTCTGGGGCCAGGCATGGTGGCTTATGCCTGTAATCCTAGCACTTTGGGAGGCCAAGATGGATCACCTGAGGTCAGGAGCTCAAGACCAGCCTGGCCAACACGGCAAAATTCCATTTTTACTAAAAATACAAAAGTTAGCCAGGCATGGTGGCAGGTGCCTGTAATCTCAGCTACTTGGGAGGCTGAGGCAGGGAGAATCCCTTAACCTGGGAGGCGGAGACTGCAGTGAGCCGAGATCGCACCACTACACTCCAGCCTGAACGACAGAGCAAGATTCCATTAAAAAAAAAAAAAAGAACAGTCTGGAAATCACTAGGGAGCCTTGAGATTGAAACTATTTCCATATTTTTCCTTCTTTTGATCTCATTTGCTCATGAGTATAGAATGAGTTTCCCAGTCTACATGTGACTAAATGTAGAAGCAGATATGAGAACCCAGCTGTCTGCTTTTATTTAAAGTATTTGAAAATTGTGTAACAATGACGCTATTTTTTTTTGTTTTGGAAATAATTATTTTTCATAATTTCCTAAAAATTTATTATTTATATTAACATGTAATGAGTTTATTAGTTTCAAATGAATCAAAAATGGTTTTTGGTTGAGTGCTGTGGCTCACACCTGTAATCCCAGCACTTTGGGAGACCGAGGTGGGCAGATCATTTGAGGCCAGGAGTTCAAGACCAGCCTAGCCAACATAGTGAAACCCAATCTCTACTAAAAATACAAAAATGTATCTGAGCATGGTGGTGCACACCTGTAATCCCAGCTACTCAGAAGGCTGAGGCATGAGAATTGCTTGTGCCTGGGAGGCAGAGGTTTCAGTGAGCCAAGATTGCATCACATACTCCAGCCTGGGCAGCAGAGTAAGACCCTGTCTCAAAAAAAAAAAAAAATTTTTTCAGGCCGGGCGCGGTGGCTCAAGCCTGTAATCCCAGCACTTTGGGAGGCCGAGACGGGCGGATCACGAGGTCAGGAGATCGAGACCATCCTGGCTAACACGGTGAAACCCCGTCTCTACTAAAAATACAAGAAAATAAGCCGGGCGAGGTGGCGGGCGCCTGTAGTCCCAGCTACTCGGGAGGCTGAGGCAGGAGAATGGCGTGAACCCGGGGAGGCGGAGCTTGCAGTGAGCCGAGATCGCGCCACTGCACTCCAGCCTGGGGCACAGAGCAAGACTCCGTCTCAAAAAAAAAAAAAAAAAAAAAAAAAAATTTTTTTTAAATTTCAATTTGAGGACTACTGTTGCAAAATGCCTACTGTTTTAAGTCAGTTTCCCAGGAAAAGAATCTGAGATGGAAATCTATGGTAGGGTTTATTGGGGAGATCTCTTGGGAACATCAGCAGTAAGGAAATGAATAAAGAAGAATTGGATGGAAAGAGAAATTAAACTGATGTAGTTGAAATTTGTTCCCTGGGGAGCTCTAGAGCTGTGACTGCTCTTCAGAGTTGCTCTAAACTGAGGCAATGTGGGCCAAGCTGCCTGCAGGGAGACAGTGTAACCTTGCATAAGGCAGCTCCTTTCATCCAACAGCAATTCCTTAGAGGAATTTAGCTGTGAGTTGTCAGCAGCCAAGATTCTCAGAAGTTGGCAGCACAAGTGCCTCAGTCCTGAAGGTGGAATCTTGAAAAGTCTGAGGTATAGCTTACACTCAAGTTCCCACAGGGATCAGGATGAAATCATCCGTGGCAGGACTGTGCCTGCGATCATACCCTTGACTTACTTCTCTTTCTTATTCTGCTTTGTCCATTCTCTTACCCCTCTTACTGAAAGCACTTCCTTAATAAATCACTTGCATAGGAATCCTCATCTCAAAGCCTGCTTCTGGGAAACAGCTGAAAAGAAAGTCCATCACACATCTTGATTCCACCCCCAACATCTACCCTAAAATATTTCTCCCCAACCTGCTGCATTTTTATCAAATGGTCCACCGTCCAGCCAGTTTCTTTCCATTAAAACATAGGAGTTATCCTTTATCTCTTTACTCCTCATCTTTCCTATGAACTCATTATGTTGAATCACCTCCAAAATGTATCTGAAATCTACCAATTTCTACTGCTGTGTCTAATCCAAGCCACTATTAGTATATTTTATTCTGTGTGTTTTGAGGCCATTCACAGGAATTGGACCTCTTACGAAGTCTGAACTCTAGAATGGAAACTCTCTAGGCAGTAACTCAAGTGTGTTCAGGTAAAGAAGAATTCACCATGATTTAATTAATGATTTTTTTTTCAAAGTTTATCTCAGTCACTTATATCTATCTTATTATTTCTACCCCTTAGGACAGAAGGAAAAAATGAATTTACAAAGACCAGATCATCTGCTTGCTGACACAAGGTCAGTAAAACACCCTTTTACACCTATTCTGAGGCACTTTACCTCACCTGATAGGCTCAGCCAGTCTTACTGGGGTGAGAGAGGCCAAAAGAGAAATCTAAGGTTGTCCTTATGGGCCTTAAGTGGAATTTTACATTTCTCTGTTGACTCCAAAGCTATGTAAAGAAAGGGGCAGAGGATTTAAGGCATATAAAGTACAGGCCAAAACAAAAACAAAAATTAAAAAGAAAACTCACAAAGAAAAACAACTGTTTAGACCAAAAAAAAAAAAATGTCTCACAAATACTTATACAGGGTTACTTGTGTGGATACATGAAATGTGAAAACTATTTTTTGAAAAAAGGTTTACAGGCTGGGGATGGTGGCTCACAGACCAGCTTGACCTACATAATGAAACCCTGTCTCTACTAAAATACAAAAATTAGCTGGGCGGGTGCCTATAGTCCCAGCTATTCAGGAGACTGAGGCAGGAGAATTGAGCCCAGGAGGTGGAGGCTGCAGTGAGCCAAGATCATGCCACTGCAATCCAGCCTGGGCGACAGAGGGAGACTCCCTCTCCAAAAAAAAAAAAAAGTTTACAGGCTGGCGCAGTGGCTCAACGCCTGCAATCCCAGCACTTTGGGAGGCGGAGGTGGGCGGATCACCTGAGGTCAGGAGTTCGAGACCAGCCTGGCCAACGTGGTGAAACCCCAGTTCCATTAAAAATACAAAAAAAAAAAAAAAAAAAAAAAAAATAGGCATGGTGGCGCGTGCCTGTGGTCCCAGCTGCTCAGAAGGCTAAGGCAGGAGAATCACTTGAACCCAGGAGGCAGAGGTTGCAGTGAGCCGAGATCACACCACTGCTCTCCAGCCTGGGTGACAGAGCAAGACTTTGTCTCAAAAAAAAAAACTAAAAAACAGTTTACACATAAATATTGGGTATGCTGGCAAAACTGGATTTAGTATAAAACTTACTGAAGAAGGGACTATGAAATGATAATACTCATTTAGATATTTCAGTTTTAGTAAGTTGTATTGTTTTCACTAAAGTCAGTCCCTGCTGTTAAGTCACCATCGGTCTTCAAAAATACCTAATAACAATCAAAACTGATAGTCACGGTTGTACTTCACAACTTTAGTTTGAGATTTACTTTTGGGAAATTAACTTCAAACAAATGTAGTTCATGTTCAATCATAAAAGCTAAAGATCCCTTTTCATAAACACCCCCTATTTTTATCTCCTTTTTATTATTTTTATTCTTTGAGGTAGAGTCTTGCTGTGTTGCCCAGGCTGAAGTGCACTGGCGTGATCTTGGCTCACTGCAACCTCCACCCCACTAGGTTCAAGTGATTCTCCTGCCTCAGCCTCCTGAGTAGCTGGGATTACAGGCACGCACCACCACGCCTGGCTAATTTTTGTATCTTTAGTAGAGGTGCGGTTTCACCATATTGGCCAGGCTGGTCTCGAACTCCTGACCTCAGGTAATCTGCCTGCCTAGGCCTCCCAAAGTGCTGGGATTACAGGCATGAGCCACCACACCCAACCTATCTCCTTTTTATTTTTATTTTTTATTTTTTTGAGAAAGGGTCTTACTCTTGTCATCCAGGCTGGAGTGCAGTGGCACGATCTTGGCTCACTGCAACCTCTGCCTCCCGTGTTCAAGTGATTCTCCTGCCTCAGTCTCCTGAGTAGGTGGGATCACAGGCACCCGCCACCATGTCTGGCTAATTTTTGTATTTTTTTTTTTTTTTTTTTTTGAGACGGAGTCTCACGCTGTTGCCCAGGCTGGAGTGCAGTGGCGCGATCTCGGCTCACTGCAAGCTCCGCCTCCCGGGTTCCCGCCATTCTCCTGCCTCAGCCTCCTGAGTAGCTGGGACTACAGGCGCCCGCCACCGCGCCCGGCTAATTTTTTGTATTTTTAGTAGAGACGGGGTTTCACTGTGGTCTCGATCTCCTGACCTTGTGATCCGCCCGCCTCGGCCTCCCAAAGTGCTGGGATTACAGGCTTGAGCCACCGCGCCCGGCCTAATTTTTGTATTTTTAATAGAGTTGAGGTTTCATCCTGTTGGCCAGGCTGGTCTTGAATTCCTGACCTCAGGTGATCCACCCACCTCGGCCTCCCAAAGGGCTGGGTTTACAGGCTTGAGCTACTGCGTCTGGCCCTATCTCCTTTTTAAAAAGGCATTAGCAGCTTTCTGTATTGTATATCAAATAATACTGTAGAGATGGCATAATAAAAACATCACCTCTGTAAGGGTTGGTTCATGTATTGTTACAAAGAATGAGACCCTTCAAGAGGAACTCTATTATTAGTGTTCAGGATCTGAGTTCACCACCATTTCCAACCAAAACTGGATGGGCTGTGTAAGTCAAGAGTTGTAAAAAGAATAAAATGGTCTCTAGGTTAAGACCAACACACTTTTACACAATTGCTTATGGCCACCTCAGGAAATCAAGATTTCTCATTTCAAAATATTGTTATAATTAACAATGATATTAATGCCTATGCTGGTTGTATGGAAAATTACAGGGCAAGAAAACAAATACTGCAAAGTCACTTTCTCAGGAAAAATCTTAATCTCTCCACAATGACTAAATATATCAGTAATCAGTTAGCTATGAACCTAATAAATTTGCTGTCTAGTAATACTGGCTACACTGAGAGGACAGGCACCATGAGTAGTAGACATGATGCCCTGAGCTAGTAAATAAAAACACATTTCATTTGTTATACTGCCATCTGATTTTCAAAGTTTTAATAATTATTTACTTGAATCTAAGATATCATCAGTTGAAAGGAGTCCAATTTCAGAAATGTTAAAATATAGAAAAACAGCATCATCAAGTTGCTAAAATGTGCTAATTTCACATTATATAATAAACAGGAATATTCTAATTGCTAATTTTCTAGAGATATTTTTCATAAAATAGTTGAGCATCTGATAGGGCATATGAATCCATTATAACACTTCCTTCTATGGGCACAGGCTTCCCTTGGCCTATTCTGAGAAAGAACTAGAAAAACACTGTTACAAGTAAACATTCATATTATCATTGTGTATCATTAGCTTTTAAGATTTATTTTATATGCTACCAGTCTTTTTTTAAGGCATAAAAATTACAAGCAAAGCTCAAGTCTCCTTTTAATCAACAGCCTCAAATTCAATCTCCAGAGACAATGCTATCAATAATTGGGTATGTATCCTTCTATTCTATTTTAAATAGTTTAACATACACTTTTCAATAATAGAAACAGTTGTTCTTTATAAATGATTTCATTCCAATTTACATAAATATTATTATACAATGTTTCATTTGTATTTTGATTTTTTTACTCAACATTGTTTTAACTATCCATGTTATACAATACGGATCTGGGTCACTGTTTTAAGTGCTGTATACTATTCTATCATTTGAATATATCATATTTTATTCATCATTACCCCAATGACGAATAGGTTATTTTCAAGGCAGATATATGTCTATATATTTCTTTTTTTTAAGAGATTGGGTCTTGCTATGTTTCCCAGGCTGGTCTTGAACTCCTGAGCTCAAGTTATCTTCTTATATCAGCCTCCAAAGTAGCTGGGATTATAGGCATGTGCCACTGCATCTGGTTATACATATGTACATATATCATATAAATATTTCTTATGCATTATTTGTGAGTTTCTATAGGATGTATACCTAGAAGTGGAATTACAGAGTTTTTTTTTTTTTTTTTTTAAAAAAAGGCTCCCTGGCCTCAACGTCATAGACAATAACCTCTATTTTCTTCCAATGGTTTCAGTTTGGCTTTTCAGATTCCAGTATTTAAATCCTTTAGAATATTAATCTTTTGGACAGGCACAGTGGCTCAAGCCTCTAAACCCCAGCACTTTGGGACGCCAAAGAGGGCAGATCTCTTGAGGTCAGGAGTTCAAGACTAGCCTGGCCAACATGGTGAAATCCCATCTCTACTAAAAATACAAAAAAAAACAAAAAGGAACCCAGGAGGCAGAAAGGCTGCAGTGAGCTGAGATTGCACCACTGTACTCCAGCCTGGGTGACAGAGTGAGACCTTTGTCTCAAAAAAAAAAAAAGAAGAATATTTATTTTTTAATATGTCATAATGTTGTAATTTTAGTTCCTCTAATACGGGGAGTCAAATATTCCCAGCAATTTTATTGACTAGGTCATCATTTCCCTACTAATTCATGATGTCAGGTCTAACATACCCCAAGTTCACATATATTCATGAGTCTGCTTCTGGATATTCTATTCTTTAAAATCTGCTTATTTACCTACTAATGTACTAATACCACACATTTTTAAATGACTATAACTTTATATTATACAGTGAGGGTGTTTCCTCTGTTCTTTTCAAAATTGTCTCAGCAATCCATACACTTCTACTTCACATGAATTTTGTAATCATTTTTGAAAGATCCTAGATTCTTAGTAGATTTTGTTTGGAAGTGCATTCAGTCTATAGATTTTTAGAATTGGAGGTTTTTATAATACCGGGTTTTTCCATCTATGTATATGGTATTTCTCTCCATTTATTCCAGTCTTACATCTTTTAACAAAGTATTAAAATTTTTCCATAAAGATCCTGGTTTTTTGAGCTTATGCCAAGATATTTTAAGTAAAACATGGGTTGAATTTAAGAGGGCTTCTTCCATTTAATATACTCGGTGTCTCTCACCTGTATGACCTCTCTTATGTATAGAAAGGGATGCTCTTTGAGAGAATGCTTTCCCACATTCATTACATTCAAAGGGTTTCTCACCAGTATGACTTCTCATATGTATAATAAGTAATGAGCACTGAGAAAAGGCTTTCCCACATTTATTACATTCATAGGGTTTCTCCCCTGTGTGACTTCTCACATGAAGAGTGAGGGATGAGATTCGAGAGAAGGCTTTACCACATTCATTACATTTGAATGGTTTCTCTCCCGTATGAATTTTTTCATGTTCAAGAAGATTTTGTCTCTGACTGAAAGCTTTCCCACATTGATTACAATGATAAGGTTTCTCTCCAGTATGAATTTTCTCATGTTCAGTGAGGTTTGATTTCTGACTAAAGGCTTTTCCACAGATTGTACATGCATAGGGTTTCTCACCCGTATGAATTCTCTGGTGTCGAATGAGGTTTGACATCTGAATAAAGGCTTTCCCACATTCACTGCATTCATAAGGTTTCTCTCCAGTGTGAATTTTCTGATGTGTAATGAGATTTTCTTTCCTGCTGAAGGCTTTTCCACATTCCTTACATTCATAGGGTTTCTCAGCTGTATGATTTCGCATATGTACGGTAAGGGATGAACTTTGAGAGAAGGCTTTCCCACATTCGCTACATACATAGGGTTTCTCACCAGTGTGACTTCTCATATGTATAATAAATACTGAGCATTGAGAGAAAGCTTTTCCACATTTATTACATTTATAGGGTTTCTCCCCCGTGTGACTTCTCATATGTAGCGTAACAGATGACATTCGAGAAAAAGCTCTACCACATTCATTACATGCATACGGTTTCTCCCCAGTATGAATTTTCTCATGCTCGATAAGATTTTGCTTCTGGCTGAAGGATTTCCCACATTCCTTACATTCATAGGGTTTCTCTCCAGTGTGAATTCGCTCATGTTCAATGAGATTTGATTTCTGACTGAAGGCTTTCCAACAATCCTTACATGCATAAGGTTTCTCCCCAGTATGAATTCTCTGGTGTCTAATAAGGTTTGACATCTGAATGAAAGCTTTTCCACATTCATTACACTTAAACGGTTTTTCCCCAGTATGAATTTTCTGATGTGTAATAAGATTTTCCTTCCTACTGAAGGCTTTTCCACATTCTTTACATTTGTAAGGTTTCTCTCCAGCATGAATTCGCTCATGTCTAATGAGGTCAAATTTATGACTGAAGTCTTGTCCACACTGATTACACTTAAAGGGGGTTACAACATAGGATGCACAATGGTAAAATGGTTTCCCAAACTCATTACATCCATTCTGTTTCTTTCTTATACAGCCTTTCTCATATCTAAGTAAGTCTAAATTATGCTCCAAACCTTTATCAAGTAAGTCATGGTCATAGAAGCTTTGTCTTGAAGTAACAATGTCTGAACTCAGAGGAAATATTTTCGCAACTTTTTTACATTCAATGACTTTTTCCTTTATCAGAATTTTCTTGGAGATGGATGTGACTTTCCTCACAAGTGTTTCCTGTTGCTTCTTGATCTGTTCATCAACTTCCCAAACTTCTAAAATGGAGGACCAGAAATTATTACTTGTGAATTATTCTACCACTATACTGTTAATAACATATCAGAAATTGGCTAATGTGGGGTTTAATCTTTGATGTTGGCCTAGTCAACCAATATGAAAGAAAGCTAAGAGTAAATATTCCTAGTTCCTAAGGTTTGAGAAGTTAACTACTACATCAAACATATGGAGACAAAAACTGGTATCTGTAGGTCCAAGTAGCTTTGATTGATTTGTAAAGTGTCCAAAAACAGTGCAGAAATCAGCAAAACGAATAGAATAATTAAAATGAAAGGGTGAACACAAAAATGACTGACAGGGAGTCAAACGGCTAAAGAGCAAAATTAACATTTGTGATTAAACACACTGGCTTGAATGCATGTATTTTTCCTCCTTCCTAAAATTCCATTAAAATGATAGTGAAAGAATAAAGGGTTAAATCCATAAGAAAAAGGAGACATGAGTGTAAAAAAGGTGAACAAGAGATTTTAACATAATACTGCAAGATGAGAAGCATTTAGAGAACCATAAACAGAATAGCAAAGCTATAAAGTATCATGAAGATGCAAATGACAATAAGCAACAAAGTGATTTGGCCAAAAATCACTGGAAAGGCTCAAGAATTGGAGAATCCAGGCACTCAAAAGGTAGGGATAAACAAGCACAAGGCAAGGATGTTCCCTTGCATTACTGCTTTTTAACATTGTACTAGAAGTCCTACCGAATGCAACAAGAAAAGGAAATAAAAGCTATTCAGATTAGGAAGGAAAAACGAAACAAGAACTGTCTTTGTTCACAGGTGATATGATCATCTATGTAGGAAATCCGAAAAAAAAAAAAAATCAACAACAACAAAAAACCCCTGCTACAACTAGTAAGTCAAAGGCTGACAAATTTGCAGAGCAATAGGAACTCTCACACATTGCTGGTGGGACTGCAAAATGGTATAGCCACTTTGGAAGACAGTCTAGCAGTTTCTTACAACATTAGACATACTATTACCATATTATTCAGCAACCATGCTTGGTATTTACCCCAATGAGTTGAAAACTTATGTCCATACAAAAACCTGCACATGGATATTTACAGTAGCTTTATTCCTAATTGCCAACACTTGGAAGATGCCCTTTACTAGGCGAATGGATAAACTGTGGTACATCTAGACAATGAAATATTCATCAATGATAAAAACATGTGCCATCAAGTTATAAGAAGACATGGAGGAACCTTAAATGCATGTTGCTAAGTGAAAGAAGCCCATTGGAAAAGGCCACCTACTGTATGATTCCAAACTGGAAAAGGCAAAATCATGACCAGTAAACATATCAGTGGTTGTCAGAGCTTATGGGAGAGGAAGGAATAAATAGGGGGAAGACAAGGGAGTTTTAGGGCAGTGAAAGTATTCTGTACCATACTATAATGGATCTGAGTCATTAAACATTTATCAAAACCCATGGAATGTACAACACCAGGAGTGACCCTAATGTAAATTACGGACTTTGGGTAATAATGATGTGTATAATAATAACAGTAATGCAGGTTCATTGACGGTAACAAATACACCACTGTGGTGCAAGATGTTGACAGTGGGGAAGGCTGTATGTGTGCTCGGGCAGTGGGTATTCATATACTTCGTACTTTTTCACGAGCTCTGTACACCACTCAGTTTTGTCATGAACCTAAAACCAGCCTAAAAGATGAAGTTTATTAATTTAAAAAACCAGATGCACTGGGCTGTACCTGTATTCCCAGCTATTTGGAAGGGTTGCTAATGGCCAGGAGTTTGAGACTAGTCTGGGAAACAGCAAGACCTCATCTCAAAAAAAGGGGGAGTGGGTAGGATAAGAGTGGAACTAAAAAGAAGAGGATTAAAGTCTGAGTAGGGAGCAGTTAGGCAAGAGTTATGGATCTGCTTAAGTAACATGTATTCCAATCTCCCACCATGCTTTTCCATCCTGTAAAGGCTGAGGCAGTTAAAACTATGTTTCCTAGACATAACTGCATGTAGAGTTCCCATGTGATTTAGATTCACCATACACTCTAACATGAGTGAGATCAACAAACCCTTTCTGTTATTTAGCCTCATGAATGCTGGCATGTACCTACACATAAGAGATAAAAAGATTAAAAGGAACAACAGATGCTGCCATTTGGGGCCCCACACAAAACTTCTAGGTTCAGCCTGGGCACGGCAGCTCACGCCTGTAATGCCCACACTTTAGGAGGCCGAGGCAGGTGGATCACCTGAGGTCAGAAATTCAAGACCAGCCTGACCAATATGACAAAACTCCATCTCTACTAAAAATACAAAAATTAGCTGGGCGTGGTGGTGTGCACCTGTAATCCCAGCTACACAGCAGGCTGAGGCAGGAGAATTGCTTGAACCTGAACCTGGGAGGCAGAGGTTGCAGTAAGCCGAGATTGTGCCACTGCACTCCAGCCTGGACAACAGAGTGAGACTCAGTCTCAAATAAACAAACAAAAAACCTTCTAGGTTCTGATCCAACCATTCTGTAGTCCACTAGTTAAAAAAACTTAGGCAGGGCATGGTGGCTCACACCTGTAATCCCAGCACTTTGGGAGGCCAAGCTGGGCGGATCACCGGAGGCTGGGAGTTTGAGACCAGCCTGACTAACATGGAGAAACCCCATCTCTACTAAAAATACAAAATTAGCTGGGCGTGGTGGTGCATGCCTGTAATCCCAGCTACCTGGGAGGCTGAGGCAGGAGAATCACTTGAACCTGGGAGGCGCACGTTGCGGTGAGCCAAGATTTCAACTTTGCACTCCAGCCTGGGCAATGAGAGCAAAACTCCATCTCAGAAAAAAAATAAAATAAAAATAAAAAAAAAATAAAAATTTTTTTTTTATCCTCTTTAAAATTTAGAATTTTGGAAGATGTTTAGAATTTCCCTTTTATCCCTTCAGGCATCAAAATGAGGTAAACTAATAACAATGATGGATTCCTTATTTAAACAAAGAATTTTGAGAGTATCATTTAAATTAAAAATACATAGAAAACAGAAAAATAAGACAAGTAGTAACTCTAGGAGTGACAAAAAGTTTAAGTATATGTAATTAAAAGTCATTTCTTGGCTCAGTAGTAAACAATATGTCAACAATCATAACAAAGTAAGTGGTGAAACTGAATTAGCTAAAAATTGTGACGTATCTATATTCCAGAAAAAAAGGAAAGGAGAAGTGATTGATAATGCTACTAAACCTCATCTTCCATTTATATCAAGTTGATAAAAACTGACAAATTATCAAACAGCAGCATATTTAGGAAAATCCAGATTCTACCCTGTCCCTGAAACACCAATTCCCGCTTTGCCCTCTAGATAACCATTTTTATTAGTTCTTAGATTATTATTATTGTTATTATTATTATTATTTTGAGACAGAGTCTCGCTCTGTCACCAGGCCAGAGTGCAGTGGTGCAGTCTCGGCTCACTGCAACCTCCACCTCCCGGGTTCAAGCGATTCCCCTGCTTCAGCCTCCCCAACAGCTGGAACTACAGGTGCACGCCACCACACCCAGCTAATTTTTTGCATTTTTCAGTAGAGACGGGGATTCACCATGTTGGCCAGGATGGTCTCCATCTTCTGACCTCATGATCCGCCTGCCCCAGCCTCCCAAAGTGCTGGGATTACAGGTATGAGCCACCACGCCCGGCCAGTTCTTGTATTATTCTTCCATCATTAAAAAAAAAATACATACAAACACACACACACACACACACACACACATATATATTTATCATACATTTCCTTATATATAGTACATATACACACATATATCATATGTACAGTTGGCCCTTGAACAACATGGGGATGGGGTGCCAATCCTCCACATAATTGCAAATCTGTTTCTAACTTCTGACTCTCCCAAAACTTAACCAATAATAGCCTACTGTTGACCAGAAGCCTTATTGAAAACATAGTTGATGAACACGTATTTTGTATATGTATTATACACTGCATTTTTACAATAAAATAACCTGGAGAAAAGAAAATGTTATTAGGAAGAGAAAATACATTTACTATTCATTAAATGGAAGTGGATCATCCTAAACATCTTCATCCTCATCATCTTCACACTGAGTAGGCTAAGGAGGAGGTTGGTCTTGCTGTCTTGGGTAGCAGAGGTGTAAGAAAATCAGCATATAAGTGGACCCGTGCAGTTTAAACCCAAGTTGTCCAAGGGCCAATTGAATTTTTATACATATTTTACACACTAACACACACTCTTCTGTCTCTCTTCCCATCTATTTGCACAAAAAAAATAGCATATTCTAAACAACGTTCTGTACACTGAGTTTTTTTCACTTACATGTCCTGAAACCATGACTTCTCTGACTGTAACTTTAGAGTTGTGACATTAAAATCATGCACATATTTTACATATGAAAAAATAAATCAAAAAAAGAAAGAAAGTCAAAGCAATCCCTAAAAATAGAAAAAAACTAGAAACAAGTAACCCTACTTATCAAATGAGGGCCATAATCATATAGAAAATTACTTCAAGTAACCTTAAACATAGTAGTTTGACTATATATCCCTATTAGAATATAGTCTAAGGAGGAAACCCCAAAGAAATCTTAAACTACATTTAGTTGTCTTTTTATTATTAGTAATATTAATATTACTGTTAATTTGAAACTAATATATAAAGAAAGAAGATAGATTAGTCAGTGTTACTCCCTAAGGGTCACTTGGAAGGTCTTTTTTTTTTTTTTTTTTTTTTGAGACGGAGTCTCGCTTTGTCGCCCAGGCTGGAGTGCAGTGGCCGGATCTCAGCTCACTGCAAGCTCCGCCTCCCGGGTTTACGCCATTCTCCTGCCTCAGTCTCCCGAGTAGCTGGGACTACAGGCACCCACCACCTCGCCCGGCTAGTTTTTTGTATTTTTAGTAGAGACGGGGTTTCACCATATTAGCCAGGATGGTCTCGATCTCCTGACCTCGTGATCCGCCCGTCTCGGCCTCCCAAAGTGCTGGGATTACAGGCTTGAGCCACCGCGCCCGGCAATGTCTGGAAGGTCTACAGACATTTTTGGTTTTCACAATTGAGAAGATGATGGGGAAAAAGAGGGATGGTGCTACTGTTATCCAGTGAGTAGAAGCAGGCATGCTGCTAAACGTCCCACAGCACACAAGGCAGTCCCCTAGAGCTAAGAATTATCTGGCCCAAAATGTCAATAGTGCCAAGAGTGAGAAATATATATGAACTAAGGAAATAATGTAATAAGGAGCCAAGATTTTCAGCATAAAAGGTAAAAGGGCCCTATACTTTTTAATTTTAATTGTATGTATCTATAAATTCATATATATTTTTCTTTTTCGTTTTTTTTTGAGATGGAGTTTTGCTCTTATTGTCCAGGCTGGAATGCAAAGGCACAATCTCAGCTCACCACAACCTCCGCCTTCTAGGTTCAAGCTATTCTCCTGCCTCAGCCTCCTCAGTAGCTGGGATTACAGGCATGCACCACCACGCCCAGCTAATTTTGTATTTTTAGTAGAGACGAGTTTTCTCCATGTTGGTCAGGCTGGTCTCGAACTCCCAACCTCAGGTGATTTGCCTGCTTTGACCTCCCAAACTGCTGGGACTACAGGCATGAGCCACCGCACCTGGCCTATTTTTTTCTTTTTAAAAGATGCATTTTTCCTAGCTCTGTCCACTTAAAACCTATAGAACCAGTAACTCAGTACTAAAGAGCAACCATAATACTCAGACTGCAGTCTCCACAATATCATTTCCTGCTAAAAGAGATAAAAGTTTTTAAAGAAATGGCTATTGCCATGTCTGACCCAGGAAATTTACAAGATTAGCCAAAGATCCCTCTTGCTAAAGATAAGACAATTTGAGTATTAATATATGGGCCTGGTGCGGTGGCTCATAACTGTAATCCCAGCACTTTGTGAGGCCAAAGCAGGCTGATTACTTTGAGACCAAGAGTTTGAGACCAGCCTGGCCAACATGGCAAAACCCAATCTCTGCTAAAAAATTCAAAAATTACAGGTGTGGTAGCACACACCTGTAATCCCAGCTACTCAGGAGGTGGAGGCACGAGACTCACTTGAACCCTGAAGGCGGATATTGCAGTGAGCTGAGATCACACCACTGCTCTCCAGCCTGGGTGACAGAGCAAGACTCTGTCTCCAATAATAATAATAATATATGAAAAATATTATTTATATGCCTATAATATATTCTGATGCTCAAATTACATAAATTTATAATGATTTAACTTGACAAATTTGGAAACCTCTAGGGCATCAATCATTATTCTAAAAGCTTTTAAAGAGAAAGAGTATTTCTTTTTCCTGGCTTGAGAAACTGTATTCAGTGAAATGAAATAGTTAATGAGAGAGTTTTTCTTTACAAGAGAATTTCAGCTAATAAAAGCGAAAGATGCTCTAATAAAATAATGGATCTAGGCTATGATGGTCAATAGGTGCTAAAACCCTTAAGTGAAAGGTTGATAGAAATCACCAACATAGGAGGATTTGGCCTGACAACACAAGAATCTACTGATCAATCTCAATTATATTTGTAAGTGGGACAAACCGACATAAGATGCAATAGGATGTACACAGCATCACCTATGAAGTACACTTGCCAAAGATTTGAACCTGCATCGAGTAAAGCCAGATTACAGGAAAAATGGGATAAAGAAGCATGTCATAAACACCACTAGGAGGTTAAATGCCAAATCCAGAATAAGGTACATCTAGAGCAGGGGTTGGCAAACTATACCCACAGCCTGCTTCTGTATAGCCTGTGAACTAAGCATGTGCAGATTTTATCTGGATCCTGATTCAAATAAATCAACCATAAACAACATTCTTGAGACAATGAAATATATAACAGAGACTAAGTAGCAGATAGTAAGAAATTATTACTAATGTTGTTAAGTGTGTTAGAAATATTGCAGGATTAAAAAACTCTTGGCAATACATATAGTAGTATTTAAAACAAAAGGTAAAGTAGTTCAGCAAAAAAGCAAAACAAAAGTGGAGTGGGGGTATGACAGAAATAGAGTAAACAAATCTAAGAAAATGTCGATAACTGTTGAAGCTGAGTGATGAATACATGAGGATTCCTTCTATTAGCTCTCTATTCTTTTTTTTTTTTTTTTTGAGACGGAGTCTGGCTCTGTCACCCAGTCTGGAGTGCAGCGGCGCGATCTCGGCTCAACTGCAAGTTCCGCCTCCTGGGTTCACGCCATCTCCTGTCTCAGCCTCCCAAGTAGCTGGGTCTATAGGCACCCGCCACCACGCCCAGCTCATTTTTTGTATTTTTAGTAGAGATGGTGTTTCACCATATTAGCCAGGATGGCCTCAATCTCCTGACCTCATGATCTGCCCATCTCAGCCTCCCAAAGTGCTGGGATTCCAGGCGTGAGCTACCGTGCCCAGCTCCTTTATCTCGCTATTCTTATGTTTGAAAATGACTACAAAAACATTTACAGACCGGGTGCGGTGGCGCACACCTGTAATCCCAGCACTTTGGGAGGCCGAGGCAAGTCAGGAGTTCAAGACCAGCCTAACTAACATGGTGAAACCCCGTCTCTACTAAATACAAAAAATTAGCTTGGCGTGGTGATGTATGCCTGTGATCCTAGTTACTTGGGAGGCTGAGGCAGGAGAATCACTCGAACCTGGGAGGCAGAGGTTGCAATGAGCAAAGATCACGCCACTGCACTCCAGCCTGGGCAACAAGAGCAAGACTCTTTCTCGGAAAAAAAAAAAAAATTACAGAGCAGTATAAACATTTGCTTTAAAATATGTAGGTCGACAACAAAAGAGATAGTTTAAAAAAGTCAAAAATAATTGACCAATGGAGGTGAAATGTGAGGTCAGAGCACAGCATTGCTATAATCTGATATTTCTACTGGCTCTCTAAAACAAGCAATGTATAAGGTATACTTTGAAAAAATTAAAAATGCATATTACAAAGGAAAGAAATGGCATAAGAGAGAAATAACAGCTACATTAGGTGAAGAGAAACAAATGATAACCCAAGTTCTCATTACTTTTGCCTAGATTAACTGTCATACGATCCTGACAAGTCTATCTTGCGTGCAGTCTGCATACCACAAGCAAATTAATTTTCATAAAGTTCAAATTCCTTTATTTCTATATAAACATATTGAAGATTAGTCTGTCCAAACCAAATACGATCCAAAATTGGTAATAAATATGGAGAGAGCTCCAACTTTCCATCTAATTGTGATTCATTTTTATATGTGCTTAAAGAACAAGGCATATTAGAAATAGGAAGGTCTAATTTTATTGAATAAAAAGTATAAAGCTGATCAGGAGGCAAGTCATCTTTGATTCACCACAGTGTTCTAACAGCAGGTCCTATCATCTTATCCTATGTTTATTTCTACACACTGAAACTGCCTTTATATCAAATTCCATTGTGTTTTAACTTTTTTCTTTCATACCATCATCCAAAATGATAACATTCCTACATCATTACTTCTACAATGGTTTTCCATGCCCCTGGAGTTTCGTCAACTGTGGGTAACTTAAAATCCAAATAACTAGATGTTTTTTAACCTTCATATTCTGTTATCTTATAAGCCTCTGCTTATAACTGACTATTGTAACCTTGCTGCCACCATGCACAGGGCAAAACTATAGCCTCAGTGATTAAACAGGGGAAAAATTAAACTAAATTGACAACAAAATTTTCAAAATAAAAGACAGCAAAAGAGAACATGAATGCTGGCAAAATTCAGAACTTTCTGAGTCTACAATGCAAAACTCATCCTCGATTTCAATAATCTCTTACAATCTTCTCTCCCCTCCAGTCAGGGCATGTTTCTAATTTTACCCCACAAACAAACACGCTAATTTTATTTTCCAAACATTTTGTTATGTTTTCTAATTTTTAATAAGTCTAAATAATCTATAGATCTTACAGGAAAATGGCTTCAATGCCAAGCTCTTTTCAAAAAGAAAAAGAAAGCCTCAATCTTGTTACTCCTTCTACAGCCCTTCTCTTAAAACTTTCTAGGTGTTCTTTGTCTGGTTTAGTCATTTACTAAATTGCATTCACATTCAATTTAACATTCAACACTATCTCATGTGACCATGCCCTGTCTTTCTAACTCTAGCCTGATTTCTTCCACATTTATTTTAAAATCTGTAGGTAAACATTTTAAAACAACCAAAAATAAGGAAAATCTTCCCAAATATAGCTCTGCATCAATCATGACTCATTTATAGGAAGAATTAAAGTTCTTCTTTCTCCAGATGGACTAATAAACAAGTGTTAGACATCAAAACATGAAAACATACAGAAGATGTAATATGTTTTCAGATTCCAACCACTCTGGTAGACATGTAATAGAATGTTAGTTGAGAGAAGGGCAAGACCAATGTAGGCTGGAAATACTGAGGACCATTTACTAGAAAATGAGATTAAAGTTAAATAACTGCTAGAACTTAGGTAAGAGCACTCATAATTAATGGCAGAGATATGAAGAGTTTCAAAATTCTGGAGGCATTAAAGATAAATATTCCAATGCTGTCATTTCTAGAGTTAAATACCTATTTAATAGCATGAACACAGATATAGCATGAAGGTACTCTGAGGAAAAGGAAGTCTATTGTACTTCAGAACTACTTTGGGTGATGTCCAGTGAGAGTTGAGAGAGGAGTCATTTAAAAGATATTTTATAAGGGAAGAAGAAATAAACAATAAACCAGAACCAAGGAAGAATTTGAATCCTTTAGAGAAGCACAAAGAAGAAAGACATTTCCAAGAAGGGTGAAATGGATCAAATACAGCATAGAGGACTTCCTGTTTCAATATGGTAGAATTAAACATCTCTGTCTCCTCTCCACTCTGCAAACATGGAGAAGAAGAAACAAAAAGAAAATACATCTTCTGACCAGGTGCAGTGGCTCACACCTGTAATCCCAGCTACCTGGGAGGCTGAGGCAGGAGAATTGCTTGAACCCAGGAGGCGGAGGTTGCAGTGAGCTGAGACTGTGCCACTGCACTCCAGCCTAGGTGACAGAGTAAGACTCCGCTTCAAAAAAAAAAAAAAAAGAAAATACATCTTCAATGAACCTTAAAGACAGCTAAACTCCATCCCCAGAATAGGAGGAAAGAACAGAAAACAGACTGGATTAGGCAGAGAAGAAACACAGAGATAGCAGTTTCTGTTTCTTATCTCAAACAAAAAGTACAAGGAACAGAGTTCTCTAAAACAGAGGCACCCCCTTGTGGGCAGAATTAATGAGTCATTTTTTTGCCAGATGTCAAGATTGCAGCAGGAACAAAACGGACTTCATCTGGCCCTGACGAATGGTACAAAGGCAGGCCTGAAGAAGGAGATGCGAATAGCCAGTATTCTTATATAAGCAGTTTGTTAGCATAAGAAGATGGAAGAGACACAGTTCTACAGGAAATATGCAAATAATAATCTCTCTTTAACTCGGGAGAATGAAAGGGTAAACCAACTCTCAACACAAAACCTTGTATGATAAAGGAGGTCAGTGTGAGGTATCCAGGCTTCTTACCAACTCAGAGCATTTTTCTGGACAGTCTTCAACACTATCCTTCTGTAAACAGTGGGTACAGCAGGAAATACCTTCATCCAAAGATGACAATGATAACCATAAAAGAAATGAGCATGAAAGCTATATGACGATGTTTCAAGGAACAAAAACCATAAATCCACAAGTTGAAAGGAAAAGCTGATACTGAGTGATCAATTCCAAGACATAACCTCACAAAGCCACTTAAGCTTTAAAGAAAAAGAAACCTATAGGCATCCCAGAAAATAAGTCACCCACGAGAGGAAATAATCACGCTTCAAACTTCTTCAAGCAACATTTGAATCTAGGAAACAACAGAGAATTGTCTAAATCCCTCAGGTAACGTCTACAAAACTCTTTGGAAAAGAAAGTATGGCTCAAGAATTTTACACATGGCCAACTATCAACCAAATGTAAAGGTTAAAAAGATACTTTCCCATATGCAAAACCTCAGGGACTCTAGTTTCCATGAAATTATAAGCTCATAAAGACAGGATTTTGTTCAGTACACTGTTATATATCCATACCTAGAATGGTATTTCATCTTTGTTCTTACTATTATAAATGTAGTTTTCTTTCCTTAGTATCTTCTATTTGGTTGTTGAAGTATATATGAAAGCTATTGATTTTTATTTGTTAAGTTTGATATCCTACCACCTCACTGAGTTCTCTTACTATTTGTTATACTTTCTCAATTGGTTCTCTTGTGTTTTCCAGGGCTATAATCTCATTATCTGTAAATAAGAATGATTTTATAGCTTTCTTACCCATATTATAGATATACAAAAGCAACAATGGGAAAACTTGGAAAGCTCCATTTCTAAAGGACACAAAAGTAGATATGAAAATCTGAACAGAGTGTGTTCTGAGACAGAAAACATTGGCATTAAAGAGATGTTAAATTTCTGAAAGTTAATTTATATATTTAGCACAATCCCAATAAAAATTCGATGTAATCCCAGCACTTTGGGAGGCCGAGATGGGCGGATCACGAGGTCAGGAGATCAAGACCATCCTGGCTAACATGGTAAAACCCCGTCTCTACTAAAAAATACAAAAAACTAGCCGGGCGAGGTGGCGGACGCCTGTAGTCCCAGCTACTCAGGAGGCTGAGGCAGGAGAACGGCATAAACCCGGGAGGCGGTGCTTGCAGTGAGCTGAGATCCGGCCACTGCACTCCAGCCTGGGCGACAGGGCGAGACTCTGTCTCAAAAAAAAAAAAAAAAAAAAAATCGAACAGGTTTTTCTCTGGAAATAGACAGTTAAGTCTAAAATTCATATGGTAAAATAATCAAAAATAGCCAGGATAACTCCAAAAAGGAAGTGTATGCAACTGTGGAAAGGAAGGGACTGTGTCAAGGATAAGAAGATTTGCTTTTGCACAAAAGGTATACTATTGGTATTATAGGTATAATACTGGTTATATTTTTTAACCAAGTATGGACCTCGTGTATTTTCAAAAAAATTAAAGGAATGGAAGGCGGGAATAAGCAGAAAGGAGATGCCATGGGATTTCTAAGCCAGAAACTTTTATATTTCTAAGCCATGGGATTGTCAGGGTTGTGAAGTACAATGGGAAGCGAAACTATTGTTAACCAAACACAAGTCTGAAGCTTTTTAAAATGGAAAGAAGGAAAGAAATGAAAAGAAACCTAAGTGTGAAACATGTTTTAAAATTACTACACAACCATGAAATACTGAGTGCATAAGGAAATGAAACCATAAACATAAAGGAAAGAGAGTGCCCAAGGATCATAGAGAGAGGAACAATAATCCTGAAAGGAAGGCTGTGAATGAATTAGGGAAGGATGGTATTATGAAATTGGATAGGGCTACTGGCCCTCTACAATTTAAAAGAGGAAAATATCTGCAATATAGGAAGAATAATATCTAAAAATGTCACAGTAATCTAAAGCACTCCATCCCATTTGTCACTCTAGAAGAATAGGGCCTTTAAGAAAATCTTGGAAACTGTGAAATGATATCAACCCTTCACTGAACAACTCTCATGTGGCTTTCTCTTTCAGAGCTGCTTTTCACTTATTCACCTGGACAGTGCCTCCCAAATATTTCTTCCTCCATCACCCAGGGCTCCTCTTCTTGCTCCAACTTGAATATCACATCCGGTTTGGTGACTTGACAGCCTATTACAAGAAATAGCAAAAGACGTGGATGTTAATGCTGGTGACGACCATCCAGATCTTGGGCTAAGTCCAAGTTTGAGGGTTCACAAAAGATGAGGATGAACAAACTTACACAATGACACAAAGTAATTAGCCTTTAACACTGAAGAGTGGAGCACATACAGTCATGTGGAGAAAGGAAAGGCTACAGTTATCTGGCAAGTTACAGTCTTCACACATTTCAGAAATGGAAAAGAATTTCTCTGTTAAATTGCAAAGCTACCAAGCTACCTTACCCACTGTAACTAGGTTGCTGTAGTTCTCCAGCATCACATCCCGATACAAGTTCCTTTGAGCAGGTTTCATCTGCTCCCACTCCTCCTGGGTAAGGTCAACAGCCACATCCTTAAATGTCACTGTTTCCTGTAAAAACATAATGCTAATTAATCTGAAGTCATCAAAATTAGGAATTGTGATCAAAACATGTAAGAACTTGTTTAGCTGGTACTCAGGGGTCAGAGGTCATTAAAAACCTTATCAGGTCTTCATATTTACCTAATTTTACATTATATCGTAGGGAAAATAAAGCATAGCAGAAATATCCTTGAAGGGTATGTTAATTATTAAGTCAGCAAACTTATTTATTTATTTATTTTTTTTGAGACGGAGTCTCGCTCTGTCACCCAGGCTGGAGTGCAGTGGCGCGATCTCGGCTCACTGCAAGCTCCGCCTCCCAGGTTTACGCCATTCTCCTGCCTCAGCCTCCCAAGTAGCTGGGACTACAGGCGCCCGCCACCTCGCCCGGCTAGTTTTTTGTATTTTTAGTAGAGACGGGGTTTCACCATGTTAGCCAGGATAGTCTCGATCTCCTGACCTCGTG
The DNA here is from genome assembly GCF_043159975.1 of Macaca nemestrina. Classification (NCBI taxonomy): domain Eukaryota; kingdom Metazoa; phylum Chordata; class Mammalia; order Primates; family Cercopithecidae; genus Macaca; species Macaca nemestrina. The sequence goes on along the minus strand of NC_092144.1, from coordinate 46,248,610 downwards.
ATCCACCCGCCTCGGCCTCCCAAAGTGCTGGGATTACAGGCTTGAGCCACCGTGCCCGGCCTAAGTCAGCAAACTTATTCATTCATCATCTATTATGCAGGAAGCTAGAGTCAGTGGTCACTAATTTTTACTCGGCTGTGACAGAGATGGAAGAATTGGACGTGACTCACAGGTAACTGGCTCAGAACCTGTCCAGATGTTTATGTGATCCAGGGGGAAGGGGAACATGGCAGAGAGTAGAGAGGTAAGAGAAATAAGGCAAGAGGAAGGAGGAGAGGCATGAAAATTTGAACATGTAAAGTATGAAATTCCTATAGGACAGGGTGTCCAATCTTTGGCTTCCCTTGGGCCACATTGGAAGAATTGTCTTGGACCACACGTAAAATACACTAACACCAGCTGATGAGCTTAAATAAATAAATAAATCACAAAAAAATCTCATAATGTTTTTAAGAAAGCTTACAAATTTGTGTTGGGCCACATTCAAAGCTGTCCTGGGCTGCATGTGGCCTACCGGTCGTGGGTTGGACAAGCTTGCTATAGGACTTTCAGATGGAAATACTCACTATGCAGTTAGATATAAGAAGAAGGGAGATGAAAAGTTTTTAGTCATCAACCTAAGATTGGGAGCTGAATCCATGGCCAAAGGATGTGAGCAGCTGTAGAAAATATACATGGTGAGTAATACAGCTAAGGACAGAGTCCATAGTTAACCATCGAAGAAAGGGAGTGAGGTTTTAGTCTTTTGTTTATTTACAACCAAAGGATGGGAATTAAATCTATGAGAATGATATAACAGAAACCAACAAACAAATGCCAAATTTCTAAAAAAGAATGTGATTTGATCAATAGTGTCTAGCTCTTCCCATTAAAATAATTTTATATCCAAGTAAGGAAATAAAGAAAAACCTTTTAAACTGCAAAGGTTCTCTAGGGAAAAAAAAAAAAAAAAAAAAGCACCACATAGCCACACTTAGGGGAATTTATTAAAGAGATAGTACAAATGGGACAAGATAAAATGGGAAATACAAATGGAAATCACCAAAGGCTGAATTTATTTTATTTTATTTTATTTTATTTTATTTTATTTTTCAGATGGAGTCTCGCTCTGTCGCCCAGGCTGGAGTGCAATGGTGCAATCTTGGCTCACTGCAATCTCCACTCCTGGGTTCAAGCAATTCTCTTACAGCAGCTTCCCAAGTAGCTGGGATTACAGGTGCCCACCACCTCACCGGGCTAATTTTTGTATTTTTAGTAGAGACAGGGTTTCACCATGTTGGCCAGGCTAGTCTTGAACTCCTGGCCTCAGGTGGTCTGCCCACTTCAGCCTCCTAAAGTGCTAGGATTACAGGCGTGAGCCACCACGCGTGGCCCAAAGGCTGAATAATGTCTCTGAGAAACTATCTCTATGATGTTGAGATCATTACTATCATTAATATTATCACTGTCATCTACTGACTACTTGTTATGTGCTAGACAATGCTATAATATTTTGTTACATTAACTTTTAAAATTCCCCTAATAAGGCTATAAAGTAGCTACTATTATTATCCATTTAGAAGGTAAGAATACCTTGATAAGTTTAATATATAGATAAACACTGGTGAGAAGTTTTTAAAGATTAAAATTTCTGGAAATTGTCCTAAAGGCATATAGCAAATAAAGAACCATTTAATAATAATAAAAAACCACTAAAACTTAATAAAAACTGTAAGAGTCTGTGGCATTTGAGCCACAATCTGCAGGTTTAAATGCTTCTTACCAGTTATGCTTGTTTTACTGTGGATTAGGTCCATGGAATACTTTCCATTGCTATCCTGGAAGTGGAATTCCTCTCAACTTTTTATTTTTATTTTTTTTCCTCTCAACTTTTTAAAACTTACCATTCTATTGTTTATTACATGTTCTTTTTAAATCCCAAATTTGAATAATTGTATTATTTTTCTTGTTTTAGGCTTGACAAATGTGAAGAGACAAGGAAATGAATTTATTTGCAACAGAGTTATGGCAAAGTTCAAGCTTAAGGGCGCACTCAGAAACAACGGAGATTTTGGTGGAGAGCAATTAAAGAGAAGGTGGTAATTCTTTGTATTTATTTATTAGTTTTTTTTTTTTTTTTTTGAGACGGGGTCTCGCTCTGTCACCCAGGCTGGAGTGCAGTGGCCGGATCTCAGCTCACTGCAAGCTCCGCCTCCCGGGTTCACGCCATTCTCCTGCCTCAGCCTCCCGAGTAGCTGGGACTACAGGCGCCCACCACCTCGCCTAGCTAGTTTTTTGTATTTTTTTTTAGTAGAGACGGGGTTTCACTGGGTTCGCCAGGATGATCTTGATCTCCTGACCTCATGATCCACCTGCCTCGGCCTCCCAAAGTGCTGGGATTACAGGTGTGAGCCACCGTGCCTGGCCACACCCAGCTAATTTTAAAAAATTTGTTGTAAAGACTGGGTCTTGCTGTGTTGATCCAGCTGGTCTCAAACTCCTGGCCTCAAGTGATCCTCCTGCTTTGGCCTCCTAAAGTGCTGGGATTACAGGTGTGAGCCACCATGCCTCACTTTCTTCAAGATACATAATGGAACAAACATATTCTTTAAAATAACAAAGTTCAGGCCGGGCGCGGTGGCTCAAGCCTGTAATCCCAGCACTTCGGGAGGCCGAGACGGGCGGATCACGAGGTCAGGAGATCGAGACCATCCTGGCTAACACGGTGAAACCTCGTCTCTACTAAAAAATACAAAAAACTAGCCGGGTGAGGTGGTGGGCGCCTGTAGTCCCAGCTACTCGGGAGGCTGAGGCAGGAGAATGGCATAAACCCGGGAGGCAAAGCTTGCAGTGAGCCGTGAGCCGAGATAGCACCACTGCACTCCAGCCTGGGCAACAGAGTGAGACTCTGTCTCAAAAAACAAACAAACAAACAAAAAAAACAAAGGTTACAGCAAGGGAATAAAGATAACTGAAAATCAGTTCTGGGTGTATGTGCTGACTGGCAACTTTTTAAAAAATTTTTTTTTCCCCGGCCGGGCGCGGTGGCTCAAGCCTGTAATCCCAGCACTTTGGGAGGCCGAGACGGGCGGATCACGAGGCCAGGAGATCGAGAGACGATCCCGGCTAACACGGTGAAACCCCGTCTCTACTAAAAAATACAAAAAAACTAGCCGGGCGAGGTGGCGGGCGCCTGTAGTCCCAGCTACTCGGGAGGCTGAGGCAGGAGAACGGCGTAAACCCGGGAGGCGGAGCTTGCAGTGAGCTGAGATCCGGCCACTGCACTCCAGCCTGGGTGACAGAGCAAGACTCCGTCTCAAAAAAAAAAAAAAAAAAAAAATTTTTTCCCCTAAAGTTACATAACCATTAAACGAATATTCTTCTTTTAAAAACTTGAGATGGTACATGACATTCTTTTATACTTTTCCTGGCCATTCTGCATGTTTTTATTTTTCAAACGTGTTCTAGACTCGGCTTGAATAAACTTGTCTAATTCTAAGAAAAATGATTTAGAATTGTTATTGAGATTCAGATAAATCTATATAGGTTAAAGACAATTTACATTAATTTAATAATGATGGATCTTATCCAAAAAAGGGTATTTAAAAAATTTGTTCAAATCCTCTTTTATATCTCAGTAATAATTTGAAGGTTTCATTCTCCCATGTACATCACATACATTTCTTTATTTTTTTCTTTAGGGTTTTTTTCCAGTCTGAGCCTCATTCTTCCATTTCATTTTTGATGGTGTGGTTTATAGAAAAAAATGGTATTGATTTTTGTATATTAATTTTGTGTCCATAGTTCAATCATCTCATGTTTTTCTGTTGCCTAAAAACATAATCGTATCATTTAGATATCATAATTTTGAATGTACCATCCCACTTTTTACTTCATTTCCCTCCCCTTATGTGTAGGCATACAAAATTATATAGATAAATGTGGTAGCACTGGCAAGCTGGACGGGTTCCTGACTAGTGGGAAAGTGCCTCATTTTTACAAGTAAACATGGTACCAGCTTTTAGCTTATTATCTGCATGTATATGTGTTGTATGCATGTGAATAATTTCTTAAAAGTATCATGGTAAGAAAGTGTTCTTTTATTTTTACTTTATAAATAGGTCCTTTTGAAATCACAGGTTCTGAGTTTAAAAATTTTCAGCTCTATACATCTGATTGTTTTTCTCTTGAATATAATAATTTATATTAATAGATTCCCTTAAATGGAAACATCTTTAATTGTGACAGAAAATATATTTCAGTACAGGGGCAATGGCTCATGCCTGTAATCCTAGTACTTTGGGAGGCTGAGGCAGGTGGATCACTTGAGGTCAGAATCACTTGCGGTCAGCCTGGCCAACACCATGAAACCCTATCTCTACTAAAAATGCAAAAACTTAGCCAGGCGTGGTGGTAATCCCAGCTGCTTGGGAGGCTGAGGCATGAGAATCACTTAAACCCAGGAGGTGGAGGTTGCAGTGAGCCAAGATCACGTCACTGCTCTCCAGCCTGGGCAACAAAGCAAGACTCCATCACCAAAACCAAACAAATAAATAAATAAATATATATCTTTTTATAGATATATTTATATATATACACATATATATATGTATTTTTGCTCAATTCTTCTCCAATTAGTCTGTGCAATTCAACGAAAATCCCCAACAGGATTTCTTCCTAGAACTAGATAAACTAATTCTAAAAATCAAATAGAAGCCCAGAGGTCCCAAGGTAGCTCAAAAATTTTTGAAAAACTAAGAATAATGTATGTGCATAAAGAAGTGGTAAAATCATTGCCCATATAAAGTAATAGTAATTAAACCAATGTAAAACACACACATACAAGTACGGTACCGATATAAATGTAGACAAATAGATTAAAGAAAAAGTAAAAGCCTAGAAACAATCATTTATGTATACAGTAAAGGTGGCATCACAAAGGAAATATTTACTTAATGAATGGTGTTGGAACAACTAGTCTTCTACATGCAAAGGTAATTCTACTAATAGAATTATCAGTAAATTCCTATCTCAAACCAATTACAATATTATAATCCAGTTGGATTAAAGACTAAATATGGAAAACAAAGCTTTGGACAGAGATTATCTCAATGATCTAATATTAATTAGGAAAGATATCTTAGAAAAGATCAACATTGGCAACTCATGAAAAAAGACTAAATATTAATTGTTGCATATTTTGACTGAATTCTATTATGTGTACATATTTATCATACATTAAACGTAACTAACTTCGGTGTCTAAACAACAAAAAATAAATGATAACATAAAAGTGACAGATTGGGAGAACGTAGCTGCATAAATCCCAAGTCCTAATACTGAAATAGGCATTCTTAAAATATTCTAATATCAAATAGAGAAAAAACTATTATTAAAAATAGACAAACAATATGAACAGGTAATTGGCTTTTGTATTTCTTCACTCATAATGAGCCTCCATCTGTACAATAATGTAGAGTGTGGGCCCTAGAGTCAGACTGTATGGATTTGAATCCTGGGTTTATGACACACTGATGCACAATGTTATATAAGCTTCTTAACCTCTGTGCTTCATTTCCTTTATCTAAAAAAATTAAATAATATGTACTTTATAGACTTCTGATAATAATTACACGAAATAAGCTATGTAAAGCACAAAATACCTGGCACATAGTAATAACTCAGTAAAGCTATAACAGTTGGTCCTCCATATCTGTGGGTTCAATATCCATGGATTCAACCAATGGCAGACCAAAAATATTTGAGAAAAAAATAACAATACCTATCATTTACGGGGTACTTGTTACATGTATTTAACCCTCCCAACATTCCTATGGGATAAACACCATTATTATCCCCATTTACAGACTTACAGATGCAACTGAGTCACGAAAAGATTAAGAAACTTGTCCACAGTCATGCACTTCGTAAGTCACTGAGGCGAGATTTAAACTCAAGCCTCTCTAGGGCCACAGAGGTTTGTCTAGGGCCACCGCACCAACAGAAGTAATTGGATGAGCCATATGATCATATGGTCAAAAGAAGTATGTGTATATGTTTCATGATGGGCAAGACATACATAAGCTGACGAAAAAGAGGCAGTTAAGCAGAAAACATTCAAAATGTAGGTGTGTGAGTGACGTCAGGGATGGAAACAAAAAGAATCAAGAGCAGAGAATATGTAATTTTGTAAGATGAGGATGAAGACTGTATCTTCTGAGACCATAAAAAAGATGTGAAAAGCTATGGATATCAGAACTATAAGACTTTGCCATACAATATTAGTATAATTTAGCTCAACTTGGATTAAAATTTCAATTGAAGAAAATATATACATAGGATCATTTGAAAGGTATGTGTTCCACTTCCTCTTCCAGATAATTTAAATTTTTGAACTTTGGCCAAGACTGACTTTTAAAAGCTGAGCTAAAAATTGTAAGAATTAAGGAATTACAGGTGTCCCTAGGAAACCATGGAGAATTGGTTCCAGGATCCCCACGGATACCAAAATCCACAGATGCTCAAGTCCCTTATATAAAATGGTGTAGTATTTGTACATAACCAATGTACATCCTCCCGTATACTTTAAATCATCCCTAGATTACTTATAAAACCTAATATGTGATTTCGATGTAAATAGTTGTTACATTATATTGTTTAGAAAATGACAAGAAAAAAGTCTGTACATGTTCAGTACAGATGCAACCACCCATTTTTTTTCAAGTATTTTTGATTTGCAGTTGGTTGAATCTATGGAAGCAGAATCTACAGACACAGAAGTCCAACTATATTTTAGAGTTTCTTTTTGACCAAGGTGCCAATGAAAAGTCTTTTCTTCACTTAAATAATTGTAAGTTTTTCCTCATAAATGGTGCAACTTATAGAATAAACTTAAGTGTCCCAGTTTGCTTTGACTCTCCAGATCATATTTAAATTTGAACTCAACTTTAATAATTCTGTATGTACCTGCTTCCGCACAGCCATATCTCAAATTTCCCCGGGTTCTGATTTTCTATCTGTATTTTTTCTCACTTTGATTTTCATCAATTTATTTTTTCCAACATATTGGTAGGTTACAATAACCCACCGTAACTGCACTGCAAAGTAACGCAGGAAACAAATAAATGCTTAAGACGTACAAGAGGCCTGGTTGTATCCTCTTCTTCCTCGGAAAGGGCAGACTCCTGAGAATACCAAGCTGAAGGAAGAGAAACAAAACAGATTTGCTTCAAAGTTTCAGACAAAGGAATATAGAAATCTACAGTACCAGGTGGCTATAAGACCCTCTACAGATGAATGATCCTTGAAACAATGAGAAATGTTAACCGCCATCTAGCTACAGAGACACTGAAATGGACACGGATAGCTAATTTAATCATATGGGGTCTGATGCGGATTTCTGGAGGGCTAAGTATATAGTGCCCAGTGAATCTATTGGCAATATTTTATCTCCCTAGAATCTTGCTGTTTTATTTCTAACAGGAAGTTTATCTTAAGTACATAATAACAGATACCCCCAAAATTTAAAGATTGGGATGACCTTTAAAATGCTTTTATTTTTTTCTTTTTTTTTGAGATGGAGTCTCACTCTGTCGTCCAGGCTAGAGTGAGTGCAGTGGCCTATCTCCGCTTATCGCAACCTCTGCCTCCTGGGTTCAAGCAATTCTCCTGCCTCAGCCTCCCGAGTAGCTGGGATTATAGGCATCCACCACTATGCTTGGCTAACTTTTTTGTATTTTTAGTAGAGACAGAGTTTCACCATGTTGGCCAGGCTGATTTCAAACTCCTGACCTCAAGTGATCCATTTGCCTCAGCCTCCCAAAGTGCCAGGCTTACGGGCGTGAGCCACCACGCCTGGTCTAAAATGTTATTTTTTAACCATAAAGAATTTAAGGCCTGGCGCAGTGGCTCACACCTGTAATCCCAGCACTTTGGGAGGCCAAGGCGGGCGGATCACGAGGTCAGGAGTTCGAGACCAGCTTAGCCAATATGACGAAACCCCGTCTCCACTAAAAATACAAAAATTAGCTGGGCCTGGTGGTGCATGCCTGTAGTCCCAGCTACTTGGGAGGCTGAGGCAGGAGAATCGCTTGAACCCAGGAAGCGGAGGTTGCAGTGAGCTGAGATCGCACCACTGTACTTCAGCCTGGGCGACAGAGCAAGACTCTGTCTCTCCCCCCAAAAAAAAGAACTCAGAAAAAAAACCTTCATCAGACACTGGCTACAGGTAATGCAGAACATTCATATGATAGAATGCAATACAGTCATGATTCTAATGACATTTTTTAAAAACCTGATTTATTTTTTCCCCTAAAAAATTCAGGACCTTTTGGTTAAAAAGGAAAGCCTGAATACCTGCGTTTATTAATATTTCCACTCTCTCCCAAACCAATCGTAATGTTAATAAAGGAAAAAAGGAGGCTAAAACTCATAAGGACAAAGAATATAGAAGACTTCCACAGATAAGAGCGAGCTGTCAACAAAATGTGGGAAGCTAGAGAGCAGACAAATGAGTGGTATCTAACTTAACCAGAGAAAGGTGAAGCTTAAGTAAGGGTGGGAGGAGGGTGGGGAAGCCATGGCAGGACCCTAGAAAGGTTCAGGAATGGAGCTACTAAGTATTTCTGCGGACTAGAGGTTGGGAGTAGGGCTGAAAACCAGAAAACCAAACGTAAGATGTCATAAAAAGATGTTAAGATTGCCTGATGTCTTCTTTTACCCAACATGGCATAGTCACATTTCCCTCACATTGGCAACAGGAAAAACTAAAGATTTTTTTCTCTAGATATACTGAATGAGACAAGCTCTGGATTTCAGGCATATCAGATTCAGATAAAGGTGGGGTTGAGGCAATGCAGAGAAAAAAGAATTAAATAAAAGTTCTCATATTGCAAGATGAGGTGCCTAACATGCCCACTTCCTTCCTTTGTCTGTCTCCCAAAAAGCGGGAGTTCTGGCTTGTACTCCTCAAGCAAAATCTAGGAATTCTTGCTGGGGAAACTGACTAGCCCAAAAGAAAATGCTTACAGATCCTGACATCTGGTCAACCTTCAACCTCCAAAAAATAATACCATATTAGAAAGAAGGGCAAGGAGAAGAGTGTGTTGGGGTGGAGGTGAAAAGGAAGGGGTTAGGTAGTGAAAGAGAGCTAAATCCTTAACTCCATTATCAAAAATCAACAGGAAATATCTAAAACTGAGAAATCAAGCATTAGCAGTATAAGAATGTTATTTAGAAAAAAAGGAGGTGAATACCAGAATATTGAGACGAAAATGTGCAAAGTGGTTGCCTTTCAGGAATGGGAACAGGGGACGAGGATGGATGGAATAGGAAGCTTTTGTTTATGTTATAGTACAGCATTTAAAGATCTATTTAAATATACTCTTTAAGAAATAAAAATTGCATTTCAAAATTTATTTTTAAAAAATCAAATAGTCAAATGAATAAGATTAAAAACAAATGTCTCCCCTGCACAGTCAACTCACACACGTGACCTTTCTCGGTAGGAGTAATGCATTTCTTTCCACTGTCCCCAAATGTAGAACCTTTCTCTCCTAAGCTCTGTCCACCTATGAGCCACCTCACCTTTCCTTTCCACCATGTGGCTCAAATGCTCCATTGTTACACAGCTATTGCTGATCACTGAAGGTTGAGATGTCATTCAGACTTTGCCTGCTCTGGGCAGAAGGGTCAAGACAGGCTCCAGCAACTCCAGGGTCCACTCTCTTTCAGGACTCTCCAGCCTCTAAGGCAGGTCTCAGGTCAGGTCTCCTTCCATGATAGACACCTGTTCCTCAGACTTCTATTTGCACTGCAGATGTGTTTTATCCTTGTGGGGCCAGGACCTGTGGATTAGGATATAAATCTAATTTACCTGGTGCCTTTTCACTGGCTCCCTGTGATAACCAGCTTCCAAGATGGCCGCCAGTGATCACTGTCTTCTGGTATTCATGCCTTTGTAGATCCCTCCCACCCTGAGTATCTTTGACCTTCACAACCAATAGGATATTGCAGAAATGATGGTGTGTGACTTCTAAGGTTAGGTTATAAGACATTAGGGCTTCTGTCTTGCATGTTTGGATCATGTACGTTGAGGGAAGCCAGCTGCCATACCATGACGACACTCAACCAACCCTACGGAGAGGCCTCCTGTTGACAGCTAACACTAACTTGGAAGCCAGCTGTCTTGGAAGTGAATCCTCCAGCCCCAGTGCAGCCTTCTGATGACTATAGCCCAGCTGACATCTTGACTGCAACTTCATGAGATATCCAAGCCAAAATACCCAGTGAAGACACTTCCCACAGAAACTGTGAGATAATGTTTATTGTTGTTTAAGCCACTAGTTTTTGAAGTAATTTGTTACACACTAATAGATAATTAATACAGCTTCAAACACTAATCTTCCTTATTTGTAATTCATACGCTCTGGACACACTGACCAGAGGTGTAAACAAAGTTATGTTTACCTATCTGTTTTTCAAATATCTTCTATGTGTCTAAAAGTATATGCTCGATGAGATGACAGATATAAACCTGAGTCAAAAAACACCCAGATTTGCAGCAACCCCAAATTTGGCAAGAAAGAGAGTTTCATTCAAAGACCAGCTATTCCATTCCATTTCTGTATTATCTTGGCAATTGAGTTAAGAGAGAACTGCAATTTAGAATTCCAAGTCTCTTCATCTGAAATGACAATTATACTCATGTCACAATAATATTGGATGAATATATGAAATGACTATTAAGATATATGAATTTAGGCTGGGCGCAGTGGCTCATGCCTGTAATCCCAGCACTTTGGGAGGCCGAAGCGGGAGGATCACGAGGTCAGGAGATCGAGACCATCCTGGTTAACATAGTGAAACCCCGTCTCTACTAAAAATACAAAAAATTAGCCGGGCGTGATGGCGGGCGCCTGTAGTCCCAGCTACTCGGGAGGCTGAGGCAGGAGAATGGCGTGAACCCAGGAGGCAGAGCTTGCAGTGAGCCAAGATCGCGCCACTGCACTCCAGCCTGGGAGATAGAGCAAGACTCCGTCCCAAAAAAAAAAAAAAGATATATGAATTTAGCAGCTGCTATGAGTCTTTATTAGGTAAAGGGTAAAAAAAAATATGTAACAAAATAGACTAATTTTTGCCCTGTATGATAAAACAAATAAAACAGAAAACATTCAATTATAATAGGTTTTGAGAAGTGCTATGCTTGAAATATCCTCCTAATACCCCTAACACGCTCACTTTTTTTTCATGACAGTGATCACTTTCTTTCTTTTTTTTTTTAGACGGAGTTTCGCTCTTGTTGCCCAGGCTGGAGTGCAATGGCACGATCTCAGCTCACTCCTGATCTCAGGTGATCCACCGGTCTCGGCCTCTCAAAATTCTGGGATTACAGGCATGAGCCACCACACTCGGCTGACAGTGATCACTTTCTAACAAACTATTAATATATATAGTCATGCATCACTTTGCAACAGAGATATGCTCTGAGAAATGTGTCATTAGGCAATTTCATCATAGTGCGAATATAAGAGTGTACTTACACAAATGTGGATGGCATAGCCTACTACCCACCTGTGCTATATGGTACAACCTATTGCTCCTAGGCTACAAACCTGTATGGCAGGTTAGTGTAGACAACTGCAATACAAAGGTAAATGTTTGTATATCTAAACATACCTAAACACAGGAGAGAAATTGTAAAAATATAGTATAAAAGATAAAAAATGGTACAGTGGAAAGTTTAAATGGAAAGTTTAAATGGAAAGTTTCATTCATGGTAATGAATGAAACTTGCAGAACTGGAAGTTGCTCTGAGTGAGTGAGTGGTGAGTGAATGCAAAGGCCTTGGACACTACTATATACTACTGTAGACTTTATAAACACTGTACACTTAGGCTACACTAAATTTATAAAATTATTTTTATTTCTTCGAATTGTTGAATTAGCCTTGGCTTACTATAACTTTGTTACTTTATAAGCTTTTCCATTTTTTTTTTTGAGACAGAGTCTCGCTCCATAACCCAGGCTGGAGTAATGGCACGATCTTGGCTCATTGTGACCTGTGCCTCCTGAGTTCAAGTGATTCTCCTGCCTCAGCCTCCCAAGTAGCTGGGATTACAGGAGTCTGCCACCACGCCCGGCTAATTTTTGTATTTTTAGTAGAGACGGGGTTTCACCATGTTGGTCAGCCTGGTCTCTAACTCTTGACCTCAGGTGATCCACCTGCCTTGGCCTCCCAAAGTGCTGGGATTACAGGAGTGAGCCACCATGTCCAGCCAGCTTTTCAATTTTTTAAAACTATTTGACTCTTAGCACATAGCTTAAAACACATTGTACAGCTGTACAAAAATATTTTCTTTCTTTATATCCTTATTCTATAAGCTATGTTCTTAAAATTCTTTTTTAACTTTTTGAATTTTCTTGTTAAAAATTAAGACACAAACACCCATTAGCCTAGGCCTACAGTGTCCAGGATCATTGGTATTGTCATTCACCTCCACATCTGGCCCCACTGGAAGATCTTCAGGGACAATAACACACATAGAGCTATCACATCCTATGACAACAATGCCTTCTTCTGGAATACCTCCTGAAGGACCTGAGGCTGTTTTACAGTTAATTTTTTTAAATAAATAGGCATATGCTCCAGACTAATGATAAATAGTATAGTAGGCACATGAACCAATAACATATTTATTATCATTACCAAGTATTATGTACTGTACATAATTTTACGTTATACTTTTATCTGACTGGCAGCAGAGTAGGTTTGTTTAAACCAGCATCACTGCAAACACGAGTGATGGTATTGTGCTACAGTGTTATATTGGCTAGAAAGTCACTAGGTGACAGGAATTTTACAGCAGGGGTCCTCAACCCCTGGGCCATGTACCAGTACCGGTACCGTACTGGTTCCTGGTTAGGAACCAAGCCACACAGCAGGAAGCGAGCAACAGATGAGCGAGCATTACCGCCTGAGCTCCACCTTCTGTCAGATCAGTGGTGGCATTACAACCTTACAGGAGTGTGAACCCTCTTTTGAACTGTGCATGTGAGGGATATAAGTTGCTTGCTCCTTATGAAAATCTAATGCCTGATGATTTGAGGTAAAACAGTTTCATCCTGAAACCATAACCCTCCCGTCCCCTGGTCCATGGAAAAATTGTCTTCCACAAAACCAGTCCCTAGCGCTAAAAAGGCTGGGGACCACTGTCTCACAGGACAACTGTCATATATGTATATAGTCCATACATATACGGCACATGAGTATAGTTTAATTATATATACTGTCCACCCACCCCCCACAACATAAACTCCAGGAAAACAAGGACTTATTTTTGTCTGTTTTTGATATTGATAGTAGGTGCTCAAAAATATGCTGATAAAATGGTTCAGTCATTATCAAAAACACTAGGACAATCAAAGATGAAAAACAGACATTACCACATGTATATATAAAAAATTGAAAGCAGGGACTCAGTTGTATACCCATGTTTGTAGCAGTGTCACTTGCAATTGCCAAAAGGTAGAAGCAGCCCAAGTATCCAATGATGAATAAACTGATAAACAAAATGTTTATCCATATATGACATACTTATTATTCGGCCTTAAAAAAGGAGGAAATTCCAATACATGCTAATATGGATGAATCTTGAGGACATTATGCTAAGTTAAATCAGGGTCACAAAAGGACAAACAACATATGATTCTGCTTATATGAAGTACCTAGAATAGTCAAATTCAGAGACAGAAAGTAGAATGGCAGATGCCATAGGCCGGGGGAAAGCGGGGGATAGAGAGTTATTGTTTGATAGGTACTGGGTTTCTGTTTTGCAAGAAGAAGAGTTCTGTGGATGGATGGTGGTGATATTGTACCATAACAATGTGAATGTACTTCATGTCACTGAACTGTACACTTAAATATGGTTTAGATGGTAAATTCTACGTTGTATATTTTACCACTGTTGAATATATATATATGTATACAGTTGGTCCTCCTTATCCACGGGTTCTGCATCCTCAGATTCAATCAGCCTCAGATAAAAAATATAGTTAGGCCTACGATAGTTGTGTCTGTACTGAACATGTACAGTACAGATTTTTTTCTTCTTATTCCCTAAACAATAAAGTGTAACAATGATTTACATAGTATTTACATTGTATTAGGTATTACAAATAATCTAGAGATGATTTAATGTATACAGAAGGATGTAGGGACTTGAGCATCTGTGCATTCTGGTATCCATGGAGGGGTCCTGAAACCAACCCCTCCTGGATATGAACCGTATATAGAATAAATGGGCTACTATTACTAATTTGGGGCTTTAACACTAGAAGAGAATAGGCCAGGCACAGTGGCTCACGCCTATAATCCCAGCACTTTGGGATGCTGAGGTGGGCAAATCACGATGTCAGGAGATCTAACACGGTGGCTAACACAGTGAAACCCAGTCTCTACTAAAAATACAAAAAATCAGCTGTGTGGTGGCACATCTGTAGTCCCAGCTACTCCGGAGGCTGAGGCAGAAGAATCGCTTGAACTCAGGAGGCAGAGGTTGCAGTGAGCCGAGACCGTGCCACTGCACTCCAGCCTGGGTGACAGGGCGAGACTCCGTCTCAAAAAACAAAACAAAACAAAACAACAACAACAAAAACTAGAAGAAAATAATATACCAGACAAGAATAACACAGAAATTGGCGGATATTTTGGAGTTCAAGTATTTTAAAGTCTTAAGGTTGAGTTTTGTTAAGTATGCATATTAAAAATAGAAGGATAATAGCAGAAACCAAAGTAGGGGAGAAAAAGGGATAAGGTGAATTTGCCCAATAAAAAAAGATATATGTGCAACTATTATATGTCACTCAAAAATGTTTAAGGCATAATAAATAGAAAATAAAACGTTTATACGAGCAATCATGATAAATGCCACTGAATTATACTCACCTATTAAAATAACAGTCAAACGGGATAAACGGATGTAAACCCAGCAATATGCTCCTCACAAGACACAGATCTGAAACATAAAGACACAAAGGGGTTAGAAAATGAAATTCTTAAGAAATACAATAAAACTTGAAAAGCAATATTATCAGACAAAAGCGAACCTGGACTAAAAGGCACTCACCAGGATAAAGAGGTATGTTTCTTAAGGTGGTAGACTGGAATTTTAGTCCAATTCCTCACCCCCTCTAATAGATTATATATTCATACTCTTTGGAAGGTAACTTTGCCCTCCAATTGTGGGCATAATTGATTTTAGGCTTAGCCATGTGACTTGTTCTGGTTAAGGCAATCTCTCTTGTGCTCCGGTGACCCATCATGAGCAGAGCATGCCCTGGCAATAAATGTGCTTTTGGCCTGAGATCCAGAAAGAACAGATGCGGAGCAGATCTTAACTCGTCGCGCAGCCTATCCACTCAGCCAAGCCCCACCTAGATCAGCTGAACACCGTCAACGCGCCAGCCTGTGAACAGGAGAATAAGGACTTGCTGTTGTATGGCATTGAGTTCAGGGGTGGTTTTTAGACATCATTATTATCATGGCAATAGCTAACTAATATACATAAAAGCAGCAAGTCGTAAGATAATAATGAACCTGAAAAGTTCACCAAGGAATACTGGAAAACTACAAATTGTAGGGTCAAGGACTACTAGGGTAAAAAAGACAGCAAAGGAGAGGAGTGGCCAACAGGGAGAGAGGACCAGTAAAAAACAAATAAGTGTTTTTCAAGTCGTTATCAACTATGCCAAATGCTACAGAGAAGCCAGCTCAAGACAAGAACTACTAGACATATTACAATCACGCACACTTCGCCACGCTCACACTCACTAGAGCCTTAATCACAATCACACACATATCACACATTTCATCATAATCGCGCGCAACCAAACATCACAATCACCCCATCACAATCATTCGTGCCGTCACACTCACACACACAACCACACACCCACACTAACTCCCTTCACAGTTTTCTGTCCCAACAACTGCAACCACTTACCAGTAGCGTACCCTGAGCACTCCCCACTGCCGCTACTCGGGACACTCTGGGCCTAAGTGGCTCCGTGTCCCGTCAGCCGCGAGTCCCTTGCTCGCCCCCTGCAGCGGGGACTCGGCAGCGTCACCTGCCGGAAACACCCGAATGTTCATCCCGCGCGCAGTTTCTGAGATTCTGGGTGAAGGGGACCCACAGATAGGTGTGGAACAGACGCCTAAAGCCCCGAACCATCCCTCCGCGTCCGCGACGTTTCCGAGGACAACACCTCCCAGCAGGCCCCGCGGCCCCACTCAACATCCGGCCAGAACACGTCTGCGTTTCCTGTGTGAGAGTGAGGCGTGGGCCAGGTTCCCGGGGAGGCTCATCTCCATTGCCCAGCGCTACAGCCACCCGCAACTCTGAGGCTCAGCTGGATGTTGAGAGTTGAGGGAGCAGCCGTTTCGGGTGGGCCCAGGCGAGGAGCTGACAGGAATCGGCGTGGGTCCCGCTCTGGACTACATTTCCCAGAGGGCCTGGTGGCCTGCCACTTTTCTCGCAGGAATTCGAACGTTTCGTCACTCCTGGCGGGACTCTTAGATCTGGGAGGTGAGATATTTTGGTCCCCGGGAGAACTGGCTCAGGTCTGCAAGTTCCCATCCGGGATGACTGGAAAGGGCTTAGTTGAGGATACCGAAGGCTGGTGGGGAGCTGGCGCCTTGGGCCCGTGTGGGCAGAGCTGCCTGAAGGGGGAGGTTGTGTTTGGGAGGCCAAGGCGGGCGGATCACGAGGTCAAGAGATCGAGACCATCCTGGCCAACATGGTGACACCCCATCTCTACTAGAAATACAAAAATTAGCTGGGCTTGGTGGCGCGCGCCGGTAGTCCCAGATACTAGGAGGCTGAGGCAGGAGAATCACTTGAACCCGGGAGGCGGAGGTTGCTGTGAGCCGAGATCGCGCCACTGCACTCCAGCCTGGCGACAGAGCGAGACTCTGTCCCCACCCCTCCAAAAAAAAGGGGAGGCTGTGGAATTGTCTGGGAGATAATAACACTGCGGCTTATGTGCGGATATGGGATACCTGTCACTGGAGGGGTTGTGGCTGTGTGTACCCGTGGTGATGTGTGATTGTGACTGCGACAGTGTGGGGTGCCTACGATTGTGCAGCTGTAATTGTGTGTTTCCTATGGTGTGTATGTGATTGTAACTGTGTTGCCGTGTGTGGCTCCGTGTGTGCAGGTGAGACGTGCATGTCGCCTTGATTTAAGTGTGACTGTCCCTAACTGTATGTGGCATTCTGTGTATGAGTATGAGGTCCCGTCAACTGTGCGATTGTGACTCCAGAGCTCTGTCTCTAGGAAACCTCTCTGAGGTCTGGTGGTCAGATTCGAACCCTGGACAGCAGTGAACACAGCCTTTCCCCTGAGCCACTGGAATTGGACAGGATGCCCCATTCTACTCGGATCTCCATTCCCCATGTGTGGTGGGTAATGGGGCTGGGGAAGACCGCTTACTTGACTAATTTGGGTACCAAGAAAAACCTGGTGTCTCACAGTTACTCTTCCCTCTCCCAATTTTACCTTTCTCCAGGTGTCACCAAGAAGAGGCGGAAAGAATGCATGATGAACTTCTACAAGCAGTATCCAAGGTGTGTTGGGGTTTCTTCTTTTTCTTCTGAAAATTCTTGCTTAATAAAGGAATGTCATTTAATTCTAGGTCCCTATAATTTTCCCATCACAGAAAAGGATGGTTGCTCCACTTATGCTTGCTGAATTTTCTTCTCAAATATTTATTATGATTTAAAAATAAAAGGATGATTAGTTTAGAGATCTCAAAAATACAGCATTACCAGGAAAAAATAAAATTTGACGACTCAGATAACTAGTGTTAATATTTTAATGTGTTTTCATTATTGGTCAAGAACCAAATTTTGTTTCATTTGCCATTTGATGTTTACATTTTTACAAAAAAAGTGTCAAAAATATGATCCCACGTCATCATTTTCAAATTCTCTAACATTGCTGTCAGTTGCCTGTCGATATTTTCTGCATGATCAAACATACTAGCTCCTTAGTTTTCTTTGGAGATGTCTTTCCTATAGTCCTCACTTCTTATGTTCCTAGATGCTGTTCTCTCAGTCTGCTGCTGGATGGTGTTCTAGGATTTGCCTTTTATAATTATACTGGCACTTTCATCACCATTTTCATGTTAGTTTTCCAGTGTCTTAATATAGTACCTTTTCTTTTTCCTAATTTACTCCCTAGTTTTGATGGAACATGTAGCCCAGTAGCTTCCTAAGAAAAGCCACATTGGAAATACTTTTATCATTCCCTGCAGATTTCAAATTGTCTTGATTTAATCTTCATAGTGGCTTAGTAATCTGATTGGAGATAGAATTCTATTTCAGAATTTATTTTCCTTTATAATATTAAAGGAATTACTTGTATTTTTTCTTGTTTCAAATGATGCTATTGAGAAGTCTATTGCCATTCTGATTCCTGAAAACTTATGTGATCTGTCTTTTCTTCCTAGAAGCTTTTAGAAACTTTCATTTTTTTTTTTTTTTTTTTTTTTTTTTGAGACTGAGTCTCGCTCTGTCACCCAGGCTGGAGTGCGGTGGCCGGATCTCAGCTCACTGCAAGCTCCGCCTCCCGGGTTCACGCCATTCTCCTGCCTCAGCCTCCGGAATAGCTGGGACTACAGGCGCCCGCCACCTCGCCCGGCTAGTTTTTTGTATTTTTTTTTAGTAGAGACGGGGTTTCACCGGGTTGGCCAGGATGGTCTTGATCTCCTGACCTCGTGATCCGCCCGTCTCGGCCTCCCAAAGTGCTGGGATTACAGGCTTGAGCCACCGCGCCCGGCCCGAAACTTTCATTTTTGTTTTGCCCTGATATTCTGAATTTTTACTCCAAGTATTATGAGATGTGTTTGAAAGCTCCTCCCATTTTCCTGTCTCTTGGGGCATAAAGGGAAAGTGGGGAGGGGGAAGAAACTCACTAATTGAACTGAATGCATGCTGTTTCCTATCACTGGAAAAGTCCAGCCTACTTGTACATCCCTTTGTACACAGGACATATATCTTCTGATATGATAGGATTCACCCCCTTTAATTTTGCTTACTCTGTCCTTTCTTGCCACCTCTACCACCATCTTTTTCTTTTCTCCTTCCATTGTGAAAGCATGTTTGTTGTTTCAGGGGTCAGTGATGTTCAGGGATGTGTCCATAGACTTCTCTCAAGAGGAATGGGAATGCCTGGACTCTGGTCAGATGAATTTATACAAAGAAGTAATGTTGGAGAATTTCAGCAACCTGGTTTCAGTGGGTAAGGATAACTATTCCCCAAAATTCAGAGTCTGCCCTTGTAAATGTCTCCTTTCTCCACTGTGAATTATTTGCTTCATGTAACCAGCTGAATTTCTGCTCCCTCTTCCCTAAGGAATGGTTTGAGTTGAAATAGAATGGAAGAGTTGGAAGTGGGCAGCTCCAATGGGCTGCGGCTGAAGCTTCATCTTCTCCATCTTTCTCTGGTCCTTCTTGTAATGTCCCCTCTTCTTTGATCACTAAGGGACTCGATCTGATTTCTGGGGAGCCCAGAGCATAACCATGTCCCATGTCTTTTCTTGTGAGCAGGACTTTCCAATTCTAAGCCAGCTGTGATCTCCTTATTGGAACAAGGAAAAGAGCCCTGGATGGTTGACAGAGAGCTGACTAGAGGCCTGTGTTCAGGTAAGTAAGAGATGATGGCTCAGGAGCAGGGCTATGAAGAGATATACTTCTGAGATGTTATCAGGAAGCTCCCTTTAAAGGCCCGAAGCCTCTTCCATATAAGGTATCCCACTTTTTTTTTTCTCATACTTTCTCTCTAGTCCAATATAGTAAGTACCTCCCTGGCTATAATTATGCTATAATTATTCTATCCACATGTTAGGTTTCATTCCTTCCTATGATACGCTATGTTTAGAATTGTATAACAGTAGACACTCCTACCCTAAGAAATAGATGTGTGTAAGTGCGTGTGTGTGTCTTTTTCTTTCCCTGTACTTGTTTTCATTTTCTCTACTTTCAGCTATTTAACGTCTTTGACCAGTTCATTCTGGATTTAATAGCTCATTCTTTCATTTATCAAACATTTGATTATTTCTTACTTTAAAAGAAATTGAAGGATAACATACACACATAAAACTACATGACTATGAGTGCATAGCATGGTGAAATTGAGAATGGTGAAACCACTACTAGGACAATAAGTGGAACATTACTAGCACCTCAGAACCCCTTCTCTGCCTCTTCCCAATCATCAGCCTCTTTTTCCTCTCCCAAAATAAATACCATCCTGATATTTAGCACCAGGGATTCGTTTTGCCTATTTCTGAACTTTATGTAGATGCAGTTGCACAGTATTTAGTCTTTTGCCTTTGGCTTTTTTTGCTCAACATGTTGTTTATGTGACATATCTATGGTGCTGCATATATCTAGTGTTAGTTCATTCTTACTGGCTATGTTGTATTTCACTCTATGAATATACACATATATATTATTTATTTATTTATTTATTTATTTTTTGAGATGGAGTCTTGCTCTGTTGCCCAGGCTGGAGTACAGTAGTGTGATCTCGGCTCATTGCAACCTCTGCCTCCTGGGTTCAAGCGATTCTTTTGCCTCAGCCCCCCGAGTAGCTGGGACTACAGGCCTGTGCCACCACGCCCAGCTAATTTTTTGTATTTTCAGTAAAGACAGGGTTTCAACATGTTGGCCAGGCTGGTGTCAAACTCCTAACCTCAGGTGATCCACCTGCCTCGACCTCGCAAAGTGCTGGGATTACAGGCGTGAGCCACTGCGTCCTGCTTCATTCTATGAATATATTTTAAATTATGCTTTATATATTATTAATTACTATAAGTGACCTTTCTACTGTTGACAGCTGGTTTGTTTGCAGTTTTTAGCTATTACACATAATGCTGCTGTGAACGTTCCTGTGTATAACTTTTGGCAAATGTACGTACACATTTCTTTTAGGCATATACATAGGAGTGGAATTACTGAGCAATAGGATATATGTGTTTTCAACATTAATAAAGATACCAATTTTCCAAAGTAGTTATACCAATTTGCAGTTCTAGTAGCAGTATGAAGGTTGCCATTGCTCTGTATTCTTACATTCTTACCAGTTATTATTGCCAGGCCCTTTAATTTTAGTTATTCTGCTGTGTGTGTTCTCTGACATGCCTGTTTAAGTTTCTTGGCTAAACTTAGTCGGTTGTCTATCTTTTTCCTGTTGCTTTCTTTTTTTTTTTTTTTTTTTTGAGTTTGACAAATTTGTTGGTACTTTAGTAAAGACATTCATCTCAGTCATTTCTCTCTCCCAGCTTGACCTTAGGTTAATATTTCATTTGGTTCAAGAAAATAATACGTAGGAGAGGTATGTTATTTTAACAAACGGGAAAATGGACAAAAAATGGATAGTTTGCCTACATTAAAGTAAGTTAAATTCATGTATCTTGATATAATTAAATCATGTAAGAACTAAGAGTTCTATATACATTTCCATCGTTTTACTTGGGCTTATTCTAAACTTAAATGCTAGTGAACAAAATGTTAGGAATATACGCAGGCTGCTTCTCTGGAGTTATTACCAACTAAAAGACCTCAGCAAGCAGTTGCCACCAGTAAAACAATCTGAAGTTGCTTCCAAATATAATATTGTAGGAGTTTTCAAGGAAATTTTTATACTGTATGCTTCTTTTGTCTGTGACTATGCTTTTAAAGATGTGTTTAACTGTCACATTTTTTTAAAAGTTCATATACAATACAAAAATACAAAACAGACACCCTACAATACACAAATCTAACAAAGTACATGTGGTGAGATTCCAAAAAATGTTTGAAGATGCATTTTCTTTCCTTCAATTTCAGTATCTAAAATGTGCTTTTTCAGAGGCCGTTGGTCAATATGTACGCATTTAAAATAAACCATACAATTTTACTAGTAAGAAAGCCGATAGTTCAATTCAAATTGGAGTTCACAAGTTAGTAATTTAAATCCTTAGACAAGGTTACAGAAAGTGCATCTTCTTATTTTCCATCTTCATACAATTTTTTTTTTTTTTTGGTGTTTATACCTTTTAAAAACTAAAAACAGCCAAATATTTAAACAATATGTAAATTTAAATTTTTGGTGGTGGTTTGTGTTTTAAAAGAAACAGCCTCCTTATGATTTGCCTCAAGTTCTGGTGGAAATGCTTAAAGGAACTAGCTAATAAACAAAAAACAAGAGAAGCACATTCAAAATACTGATTTACTTTGGTAGCAAATGGTTTTTCTTTGAAGACTAATGAAGATAGACAAGACCCATTAAGGTGAAGTGGACTATTTCAAATATTCAACAGTTTACATTAAAAAAAAAAAAAATTCTTTTAGGAGCTAAGCATCTGTATCCACTGATAGCAATGCAATACCTAGTTTATGATGACTTGAAACAAAACAAATGCTCATAAGGAAAAAAGCTGTATTTTATCTAAATTTATTTTCAGTGAATAGTTCAGTAACATTTTCCTCCCAATACAATACTCCCTCTCTTTATAAGGCTGTTCCTGGGAGCCAAACAAGTTTAGGTAATAAGGAGTTAAGAGAGTAACTGCTTGCAGTTTTAAATAGACAATAACTTTTTGCTTCCCTCTTAATGTGCTAATAGTTGTGTCTAAAAAAATATGCAATTCTTAAAAAGGTACCATTTCTGATTTCTTTATTATCTGTAACCTTTGGAAACTAATCACATGAAACTACAAAACTAGCAAATGTCTTGAAATCTGTATATAACACATAAATTACCTCTAATTTCAAACTCTCATTTATTAGTGTACCCCTCAATCTTTTAAAAAAATGAAAAAGAAAAAAAAAGCAGCTCCAAAGATAGTCTTATACCATTCTTTAAAAAAAGAAACTGTTCCTTTTAACTTTACACCTACCCCACACCCCAATTTCAAAACATCATTTAATTGTCTTGGTCATGGACATTTCCAAGATGAGATTTTATATTTCGCTCCCACAGCTTCTAGTTATCAGAAAACCCATGTTTTCCTTTACTGAAGGAGTTTGGTCCAGCTGATGCTGGTGTATCCCTTCCAATATTCTTCATCCTCATCTTTGCTTCTGGAGGCATTTCCTCTGGTTCACTATCTTCATCTTCATTAAAAGCTGCGGCTACTGAAAGAGTTTTTGGAGTAAGAGTTGGAACAGTTTCTTTAGGCTTACTTGATCCAAGTTTGATGGATATGGCTGATGCTTTCTTTGTCGTCTGACTACCTATGGCAAATCCAAACTTGGAAATCTTTGTAGGCTTTGTTGGGAGGTCGGCGGCTTCTTTTTCAGCTGATCGCTTCTCAGCGCTGCGACTGGAACTTTCCCCTCCGTTACTCCGGCGGCTCCAGCTCGCTGCAACTTTTCAGGCTTCTCCTCTCCCGCCTTCCCGTCCGCCATTTTCCCCCTCCTGTTGCTTTCAAAGAATTCTTTTTATATTCTATGTATCAGGCCTGTGTTTGGTTATACATGATGTAAATATCTCCCACCACTTTATATTTTGTCTTTTACTCTTTTAATGGTATCTTTTGATGAACAGAAGTTAATTAATTTTAATGTGGTCACAGTTACCTTTTTCTGTATAGTGTTGCTTTTTTGTGTCCTGGGTAGGAATCATTGCCTACCCTAAGGTCATGAAGATATTTCCTATGTTATATTCTAGTAGCTTTATTGTTTTACTTTTTCCATTTAGATCTACTTTTCTGAAGTTGGAATTTGTATGTGTTGTGAGGTAGGGGTCAAATTTCATTTTTTTTCCATGTGAATATCCAGTTGACTTCTCAGTGTTTATTGAGATGACTGTCCTTTTCCCATTCTCTATAGGACTACCTTTGTCATAAATCCTGTATTCCTATTTCTGTGAGTCTGTCTCTGAATTCTGTTCCTTTGGCTTATTTGTCTATCCTTGTGCCAATAGCACACTGTATTAATACTGTAGCATGTAATAAATCTTATCTGGTAGAGCAAGTTCTCCTACTGCTTCTTAGTCCTTTGCATTTTCATTGTAAATTCTAGAATTAGGCCAGGCACGGTGGCTCATGCCTGTAATTCCAGCACTTTGGGAGGCCGAGGTGGGTGGATAACCTGAGGTCAGGAGTTTGAGACCAGCCTGGGCAACATGGTGAAACCCCATCTTTACTAACAATATAAAAATTAGCCAGGCGTGGTGGCGGGCACCTGTAATCCCAGCTACTCAGGAGGCTGAGAGAGGAGAATCGCTTGAACCCGGGAGGCGGAGGTTGCAGGGAGCCGAGATCGCACCATTGCTCTCCAACCTGGGGGACGAGCAAATCTTGGTCTCAAAGAAAAAAAAAAAGTTAGAATTAGCTTATATAGAGTCATTTGAAACTTAAAATGGCAAGTTATACTTTGCATGAGAATATTAATATCAGTTTATGGAGAATTAAGATTTTTAAATAGAAAGTCTTGTAAAAATGTTTGACTTTTTAATTTTGTACACTAATCTGCTAGGTGCTGTACAGTTTAGAAAATAAGTAGGCTTATTAAGAAACTTGTTATCTAATGCAGGAGCTAGAACATTGCTGTAAATAATTTCTACAGAATAAGATTCATCAATGAGAAGATCAAACAGGAAGCTCAGAAGAAAGTTGTAAAACAGTCAAAAAATATGGAAGTGGAAATTCATCCAAGTAGAAGTTAATGGTTGGAGCCCTAGAAGTAGATGTTGTTACCTATAGAGTTAGCGTTGGAAATAGAAGATCCACGCCTCCCTTGAGAAAGAATTCTAGATTTAACGAAGCTCTAGGAACCTAGGGAGGAGTTTGTGAATCTTCACTTTTTCCCAGTTATCAGTTGATCTTAGCTGCTTTTAAGTATTTTATTTCTGTCTCGTAGCACTTTTCCTCCCTACCAACTTGCTAATTCACCCCCTTCTTAATCTTACCTTAACCTTGTACCTTTCTACTTGAAAGGTGGTCTCTGTTTATTCCTTTTTCATTTTAAAATAATTAATTTAATTTTCATTAAAGTAATATATTTACAGAGTTTGAAATCACAGTGTTATAAAGCTTATACTGAAAAACAGCAGCCCAGGCCAGGCGCAGTGGCTCACACCTGTAAACATAGCACTTGGGAGACTGAGGCGGGCGGATCACTTGAAGTCAGGAGTTTGAAACCAGCCTGGCCAAGGTGGCAAAACCCCATCTCTACTAAAAATAAAAAAATTAACTGGGCATAGTGGCAGGCGCCCGTAGTCCCAGCTACTTGGGAGGCTGAGGCAAGAGAATCGCTTGAACCCAGGAGGTGGAAGTTGCAGTGAGCTGAGATCATGCAGCTGCACTCCAGCCTGGGAAACAGAGTGAGACTCCATCTCAAAAAAAGAGAAAAAAGAAAAACAGCAGCCTGCTTTTTCATGTATACATTCCTACCCTGACTGCCCCGGTCCCTCTCATCAAAGACAATACATTTTCAACTCTTACTTTCATTCTTCTGATACCTAACTTCAATTTTTGCATAGTATGTTTGTTTTGTCATTTTGTGATACATCAAACTGTAAAAGTATTTCCTGATGTCTTGTTCTGATAGTTGAGGGCTGGTCTCTGGTAATCACCATATGTATCTTGACTATAGCAATATTCATAGTTTATATCCTGATTACACAAATGTTGTTATAACTTTCCTGTTACCTACTTAATGTGCATCCCCATTTGTGTTATGCCTTATGTTTATTTGTATTGTAGTTTGTACTTTCTATTTTGACATCTTTGCTTAATAATAGTCACTTAGGAATGTTTTTACATACTCTTCCCAAGTTCAAATACTGAATTGAAAATAAACCCATCAAAACTGAGATGTCTTTTTTATGTATCAGTTTTACATTTTGGAACAACTAGTTTTTTAAAGACAAAACTATTGTTATTATTATTTTTTTTTTTAGACAGAGTTTTACTCTTGTTGCCCAGGCTGGAGTGCAGTGGTACAATCTCAGCTCACTGCAACCTCTGCCTTCCAGGTTCAAGTGATTCTCCTGCCTCAGCCTCCCGAGTAGCTGGGATTACAGGCACCTGTCACCATGCCCGGCTAATTTTTTTATTTTTAGTAGAGACAGGGTTTCACTGTTGGCCAGGATGGTCTCGAATTCCTGACTTCAGGTGTTCCACCCGCCTTGGCCTCCCAAAGCACTGGTTTTACAGGTGTGAGCCACCATGCCTGACCTGTAATTTCCTTGATAACAAAAGCATATCTATTACATTTCTGTTATGATTATTCCCAGATAGTCTCAGCTACTCAAATTATAATGTTTAATCACAGAAAAATGTGGGAGGTAGGTAATTTAGAACTGTGATACATAAACATTTTAACGGACTCCTAAGTTCATGTGATACCACTCCCCCAATAGCCACCCACGTTCCTTATAAGCCTTTATAAAAAGGACAGAAATGTCTTTTTGCACATTTGTGCCCTGCACATACCATAACTAAAGTTAGCCTTGACCCAAATACAAAACAAAAAAACCCCATGTATTTATTTACATTACCCAAAGGTATAGCATCCTCTAACATAAAAAACAAGGCATACATATGAAATAATAATGGCATATATGTTAAAACTATTCTTGGGAATCAGTGTTTTAATACCTTATGTTAGAAGTCATCCAGGTTTTCGAGGATTATCTATTAATTTTTCTTAATTCCATTGTCTTAAAGTTAACTAAAAATCTTGACTATTATATTTAAACTGACACACTACAGAGCAACACAGTTACTTTTTTCTTCTTCTTTTTTTTTTTTTTTTTGAGACAGAGATTTTCTCTGTCGCCCAGGCTGGAGTGCAATGGCGTGATCTCGGCTCACTGCAACCGCCGCCTCCCAGGTTCAAGCGATTTTCCTGTCCCAGTTTCCTGAGTAGCTGGGATTACAGGCATGCGCCACCATGCCCAGCTAATTTTTGTATTTTTAGTAGAGACGAGGTTTCACCATGTTGCCCAGGCTGGTCTCTAACTCCTGACCTCAAGTGATCCACCTGCCTCGGCCTCCCAAAGTGCTGGAATTATAGGCGTGAGCCTCCGCACCGATTTGGTTTAACACATAATTGTATAGTTTTTATTATTTTATTTTATTTTATTTTATTTTGAGACACAGTCTGGCTCTGTTGCCCAGGCTGGAGTGTAGTGGTGCATCTTGGCTCACTGCAACCTCCCACGCACCCACCTCTCCCAGGCTCAAGTGACCCTCCCACCTCGGCGTCCCTAGTAGCTGGGACTACAGGTACACGGCACCATGACCGGCTAATTTTTGTATTTTTTGTGGAGATGGGATTTTGCCATGTTGCCCAGGCTGGTCTTGAACTCCTGAGCTCAAGTAATCCGCCTGCCTTGGCCTCCCAAAGTGCTGGGATTACAGGCGTGAGCCATAGCATCCAGCCTAGTTTTTATAATCTTAAAATTTACATTTTGCACTGATAAAATCAGGAGGAAGATATATAGTTATTTTTAAACCAGAATTATTAAGCCAGTCTTTTTAAAAATTTGTTTTTGAGCTAGCAGTTCTTGTGAGGTTGTGGCGTTATTTTTGCGGGGGAGGGGGGAATTTGTTTTGTTTGCAATTTTATAATTAGTTTATGTATTTGACGATCAGTGAGTGATTAGTTCTCATCCCATTGACTGTCTGTAGATTTTTGAAAGATGTAACAGGTACATAGGTAACCAAAGTATAGAGCTTATTTGGTGAATTGTCATCCCCATTACGTTTTCTGGACAACCTCACACGGATTCGTTATGGGACATTCCGAATTCGTTATGGGACATTCCGGATTTGTTATGGGACATTCCTGATTCCTTTGGTCCAGGCAGCTTTGTTGAGCCTGGTATCAATGCGCACATCTGGAGTTCCTGTCTCCCTCATGGCAAATTTCTGAATCTCTTTGAGTGCCCAAGGGCACACTTCTTGAAGCCCACTCCATGGATGCGCTTGTGCATATTGATGGTGTACTTTCGGGTCACCACCTTGTTCATTGCAGAACGGCCCTTTTTTCTTCTCGCCACCCTTCTTTGCGGGAACCATTCTGCCAGGTCCAAGTTGGAAAGGCTTGTTTTTTTTTTTAAGCCTAGCACATTCAAACTTTTAGAAGTTTTCTGTGACTATCTTTGCACTACAGTCACACACCTGAATAGCCCACAAAGCTGAAAATATTTGCTATCTTACTCTTTATAAAAAAGTTGCCTAACCCCTGCTGTCTATGAACCAGAGTAGCGCTCCTTTAATTTTTTTGTTTTATTTTCAGCTTTATTAAGGTATAATTCACATACCATACAGTTCACCCATATAAAATGTACAATTTAGTGACTTTTAATATAATAGAGTTGTATAAACATCACCATAATCAATTTTAGAACATTTTTATCACCTCAGAAAAACCCCTGTACACTCTAGCTGTTACTCCCACCCCTCTCCAGCCCCACGCAACCATGAGTTGATTTTCTCTATGGATTTGCCTATTCTGGACATTTCATATAAATGGAATTGTACAATATGTGGTCTTCTGCAAATTCCCTGTTTCATAACTTAATGCTCTTCAAGGCTCATCCATGTTGTAGCATGTATCAGTATTTCATTTCTTTTTATTGCCAAATACTATTCCATTTTATGGATATACCACATTTATCCATTGATCAGTTGATGGACATTTGGGTTTCCTCTTTTAGGCTATTTTGAATAATGTTGTATGAACATGTCTGTAAGTTTTTGTGTGGACATAAGCTTTCAGTTCTTTCAGGTTTCTACCCAGGAGTACAATTGCTGGGTCATATCATAACTCTGTGTTTAGCTATTTGAGGAACTGCTAGACTCTTTTCCAAAATGGCTACACCATTTTACATGCCCACCAGCAGTGTATGATGGTTCCAGTTTCTCCACATCATTTGCTAACACTTGTTATCTTTTTTTTTTTTTTTTAGACAGTCTTGCTCTGTTGCCCAGGCTAGGCAACAATGTCAGTTCACTGCAACCTCTACCTCCTGTGTTCAAGCAATTCTCTTGCCTCAGTCTCCTGAGTAGCTGGGATTATAGGCTTATGCTACCACATCCAGCTAATTTTTGTATTTTGGTAGAGACGATGTTTCACCATGTTGGCCAGGCAGGTCTTGAACTCCTGACTTCAAGTGATCCACCTGCCTCAGCCCTCCAAAGTGCTGGGATTACAGGAGCGAGCCACCACACCTGGTCTGTGTTTTTATTTATTTATTAATCTTTATTTTTAATTTTTTGGGTACACAGTAGGTATGTATATCTATGGGTTACATGAGATATTTTGATACAGGCATGCAATGCTCATATCAGAGGAAATGCGATATCCATCACCTCAAGCATTTATCCTTTGTGTTACAATCTAATTGTACTCTTAGTTTTTAGGTTTTTTTGTTTTGTTTTGTTTTGTTTTTTAAGATGGAGTCTCACTCTGTCACCCAGGCTGAAGTGCAGTGGTGTGATCTCTGCTCACTGCAACTTCTGCCTCCCGGGTACAAGTGATTCTCATGCGTCAGCCTCCCAAGTAGCTGGGACTACAGGCATGTACCACCACACCCAGCTAATCTGTGTGTGTGTGTGTGTGTGTGTGTGTGTGTGTGTGTGTGTGTGTTTAGTAGAGATGGAGTTTTACCATGTTGGCCAGGCTGGTCTTCAACTCCTGACCTCAAGTGATCCACCCACCTCAGCCTCCCAAAATGCTGGGATTACAGACATGAGCCATCATGCCCGGCCTCTTTTAGTTATTTTTAAATGTTCAATTAAATTATTTTTGACTACAGTCACCCTGTTTTGCTAGCAAATACTGTTACTCTTTTTTATATGTGTTTAAACAATTTTTTTTTTGTATATGAATCTTTTTTAAAAATTATTGTATAAATTCTAGGTGTACAACATGAAGTTCTGATACACATACATATTGAAATAATTACTGTAGTTAAGCAGGTCATATCAAATAACTATAATTTTTTTCTTTCTTTTTTTGTTTAGGGTAAGAGTACTTAAAACCTACTTTCCTGACAAATTTCTAGTATACAATAGAGTATTACTAACTGTAGTCCTCCTGCTATACATTAGATTTCTCATGAGCTTTTTTTTCTAAGTTTTTATTGATACAAATTATACATATTTATGGAGTACAAGGGATAGATTGATGCATTCATACAATGTATAAGGATCAAACCAAGGTATTTAGATACCCATCACTCTGAATATTTATCAATTGTTTTATATATATATATATGTATTTTTTTATTTTACTAATAGAATGTGTGCGGTGTCATTTTTTTTGTGTATGTGAGAGAGTTTCACTGTTAGCCAGACTGGAGTACAGTGTCATGAGAACAGCTCACTGCATCCTTGAACTCCCAGGCTCAAGGGATTCTACCACCTCAGCCTCCTAAGTAGCTAAGACTGTAGGTGCATGCCACTATACCTAGCTAACTTTAAAATTGTTTATAGAGATGGGGGTCTCCCTGTGTTCCCCAGGCTGGTCTCAAACTCCTGGCCTCAAGTGATCCTCCTGACTTGGCCTCCCAATGTGCTGGGATTACAGTTATGAGCCACTGTGGCCCTGCTATTAAGTTTTTTTGGTTCCTTGTGAATTGTGGATATTAGTCCCTTCTCAGGTGAAGAGTTTGCAAATATTTTCTGCCATTCTACAGGTCTCTTCACTCCGTTGATTGTTTCCTTTGCTGTGCAGAAGCATTTTAGTTCAGTATAGTCCAATTTGTCTTTTTTTTTGTTGTTTGCCCCTTATTGAAAATATCTTTAAGGTCTTATCTAAAATATATTTGCATATTCTTCTGAAGTGTTTCCCCTATGTTTTCCTCTAGTAGTTTTATAGTTTGGGGTCTTATAGTTAAGTACTTAATTCATTTTGAGTTTATTTTTGTATATGGTGAGAGATACAGTCTAGTTTCATTCTTCACTCTATGGATATCGAGTTTTCCCAGCACCATTTATTGAACAGGGTGTCCTTTTCCCAATGTCTGTTCTTGGCACCTTTGTCAACCATCAGTTGACTATAAATACATGGATTTATTTGTGGGTTCTCTCTTCTGTTCCTTTGGTCTTTGAGTCTGTTTTTATGACAGGACCCTGTTTATGAAAGTACCCTTTATTATGCTGTTTTGGTTATTACAGCCTTGTAGTATATTTTGAAGTTCGATTCTTCCACTTTTGTTCTTTTGCTACAGATTGCATTGGTTATTTGGCATCTTTTATGATTCCCTACAAATTTTAGGATTTTTTTTTGTTTTTGCTGTTCATGTAAAAACTGACTGGTATTTCAGTAGGTATTGCATTGAATCTGTAGATTGCTTTGGGAAATATGTTCATTTTAACAATAGTTCTTCCAGTGCATGAGTATGTAAATATCTTTTTATTTGTTTGTGTTGTCTTCAATTTCTTTCATCTGTGTTTTGTAGTTTTCCTTGTAGAGGTCTTTCACTTCATGGTTAAATTTGTTTCTAGGTTGTTTTTTGTAGCTATTATATTAATAAATGGGATTGTTTTCTTGATTTGTTTTTCAGCTAATTCATTATTGTGGATGTATAGAAATCCTTTTTTTGTTTTTGTTTTTGTTTTTGTTTTTGTTTTTTTGAGACAGAGTTTTGCTCTGTCTCCCAGGCTGGAGTGCAATGGCATGATCTCAGCTCTCTGCAGCCTCCGCCTCCTGGGTTCAAGCAGTTCTGCCTCAGCCTCCTGAGTAGGTGGGACCACAGGTGCCTGCCACCACACCTGGCCAATTTTTTTATTTTTAGTCAAGACAAGTTTCACCATGTTGGCCAGGCTGGTCTCAAACTCGTGACCTCAAGTGATCCACCCACCTCGGCCTCCTGAAGTGCTGGGATTATTGGCGTGAGCCACCATCCCCAGCCTACTACTTGTTTTTGTATATTGATTTTGTATCTTGCAACTTTACTGATTTCATTGATCAGTTCCAAGAATTTTTGGTAGCATCTTTAGGTTTTTATATATATGTAAGATCATGTCATCCGTAAAGGGACAGTTTTACTTTCTATTATCCAGTCTGGATGCGTTTTATTTCTTTCTCTTGCCTAATTGCTCTGGATAGGACTTCCAGTACTATATTGAATAGCAGTGGTGAATGTGGGCTTCTTTGTCTTGTTCCAGTTCTTAGAGGAAAGGCTTTCGGCTTTTCCCCATTCAGTATGGTGTTAGCTGTAGATTTGTCATATATGGTCTTTATTATGTTAAGGTATGTTTTTTAATGCCTGATTGTTGAGAGGTTTTTATAATGAAGAGATGTTAAACTTTAGCAGATGCTTTCTCTGCATCTATTGAGCTGATCATATGGTTTTTGTCCCTCATCCTGTTGATCTGATACATCATGTTATTGATTTGCTTATGTTGAACCATCCTTGCACTTTTCAGGAAAAATCTCAATCGTTGTATATTATCTTTTTGTTGTATTATTGGATTTTGTTTGCTAGTATTTCATTGAGGGGTTTTGGGTCTATGTTCATGAGGGATATCAAATCTTTTTTGTTGTTGTCGTCATGTCCCTCTCTGGTTTTGGTATCAGGGTAATGCTGGCCTTGTAGAATAAATTAGGAAGAATTCACTCCTCTTCCATTTTTTGGAATAGTTTGAGAAAAATTTAGGTTAGTTATTTGTAATTTTGGTAGGATTCAGCAGTAAAGCCGTTTAGTCTTGGGCTTTTCTTTGTTGGGAGACATTTTACTACTGCTTCAATCTCGTGACTTATTAGTCTGCTCAAGTTCTTCTGCTCTGTTTCTTCCTGGTTCAATCTTGGTAGGTTTTCATGTATCCAGAATTTTTCTGTTTCCTCTAGGTTATCTGATTTGTTAGCATATAGTTGCTTGTAGTAGTCTTTGATGATCTTTAATTTCTTAATTGACCCAGTGGGCATGCATGAGCAAGCACATTGTTTAATTTCCATGTATTTGTGTGGTTTACAAAGTTTTTATTATTGATTTCTAGTTTTATTCTAGTGTAGTCTGAGAAGATACTTGATATGATTTTGATTTTTAAAAATTAGTTATAACTTGTCTTATGGCCTAACATATGGTCTCTTCCTGGAGGATGTTCCATGTGCTGATAGGAAAAATGTGTATTCTGCAGCTGTTGGATAAAATGTTCAGTTAGTGTCTGGTAGGTCCATTTGGTCTAATGTCCAGTTTAAATCCAAAGCTGTTGATTTTCTATCTAGACGAACTGTCTAATGCTGAGAGTGGGATGTGGAAGTCCCGTACTATTATTTTATGGGAGTCTATCTTTTTTTGTTGTTTTATTGAGACAGAGTCTCGCACTGTTGCCCAGGCTGGAGTGCAGTGGCACAATATTGGCTCACTGCAACCTCTGCCTCCCAGGTTCAAGCAGTTCTCCTGCCTCAGCCTACTGAGTAGCTTGGATTACAGGTGCATGCCACCATGCCCAGATAATTTTTTTTTTTTTTTTTTTTTTTTGAGACAGAGTCTTGCTCTGTCACCCAGGCTGGAGTGCAGTGGTGCAATCCCAGCTCACTTCAGGCTCCATCTCCCAGGTTCACGCCATTTTCCTGCCTCAGCCTCCCAAGTAGCTAGGACTACAGGTACCCACCACCACGCCTCGCTAATTTTTTGTATTTTTAGTAGAGATGAGGTTTTACCATGTTAGCTAGGATGGTCTTGATCTCCTGACCTCTTGATCCACCTGCCTCGGCCTCCCAAAGTGCTGGGATTACAGGCATGAGCCACCACGCCTGGCCACACCCAGCTTATTTTTGTATTTTTAGTAGAGACAGGGTTTCACCATGTTTGAAAGGCTGGTCTTGAACTCCTGACCTCAAGTGATCCTCCTGCCTCAGCCTCCCAAAGTTGGGATTACAGGCATGAGCCACCACACCCAGCCCTATCTCTCTTTTTCGATCTAATAATATTTGCTTATATATCTGGGTGCTGCAGTGTTGGGTGCCTATAAATTTAGAATTTTATATCTTCTGGCTGAATTGATCCCTATATCATTCTATAAAGACCTTTTTTGCCTCTTCTGCAGTTTTTTACTTAATATCTGTTTTATTTAAGTACGGCTACTCTCACTTGCTTTTGGTTTCTGTTTGTGTGCCGTATTTTTTTTTTCATCCCTTCACTTTCTGTCTGTGATTTTATAGATAAAGTGAGTTTCTCACAGTCAGTATATAGGTGAGTCATATTTATTTTATCCATTCAACCAGACTGTATCTTTTAAGTGGGAGATTTGGCTGTTTACATTCAAAGTTATTATTAATAGGTGAGGATTTATTCCTAATCTGTTAATTTTTTGTATGGTTGTTTTATATCCTTTTTCTTTTCTCTTATCATTTGGTTTGGTGGTTTTATGTAATGGTTACATCTGAGTCCTTTCTCTTTCCATTGGTATATCTGCTCTACCAGTGAGCTTATTTTCATTTGTTTAATGATGGTAGATATGTCTTTCACTTCCAGATGTAGGACACCCTTTGCCATTTTTGATAGGGTCACCCTAGTTGTGACAAATTTTCTCTGTTTTTGCTTCTCTGGGAAAAACTTTCTCCTTCATTTTTGAAGGATGGCTTTGCTAGGTATAGTATTCTTGGCTGACAGTGCTTTTTCTTTTAGCACTTTGAATATCTCATCCCATTCTTTCCTGGCATGGAAGGTTTCTGCCAAGGTATCTGCTACTAGTCTGATGAGGGTTCTCTTATATGTGACTTGATGCCTGAGGGTTCCCTTATATGTGACTTCATGCTTTTCTCTTGCTTTTTTTAGAATTCTCTTTGTCTTTGACTTTTGACAGTTTGACTGTAATGGACCTTAGAAGACCTTTTTGGATTGAATCTATTTGGGCATCATTGAGCCTTCTGTATCAGGATGTCTGTATTGCTTACAAGACTTGGAAAGTTTTCAGTTATTATTTTGTTAAATAGGTTTTTATGCCTTTGCCCATCTCTTCTCCTTCTAGAATACCCAAAATTTGAATATTTGGTTGCTTTATGATGTCCCATATGTCACCTAAGCTTTCTTCAGTTTTAAAAATTACTTATTATTTTTTACTTTTGTCTTCCTGGATTACTTTTATTTATTTATTTTTTTTGGCGGAGTCTCGCTCTGTGGCCCAGGCTGGAGTGCAGTGGCAGGATCTCAGCTCACTGCAAGCTCCGCCTCCCGGGTTCACGCCATTCTCCTGCCTCAGCCTCCCGAGTAGCTGGGACTACAGGCGCCCGCTACCTCGCCCGGCTAGATTTTTGTATTTTTTTTAGTAGAGACGGGGTTTCACTGTGTTAGCCAGGATGGTCTTGATCTCCTGACCTCGTGATCCGCCCGTCTCGGCCTCCCAAAGTGCTGGGATTACAGGCTTGAGCCACCGCGCCCGGCCATCTGGATTACTTTTAAAAACCTGTCTTCAAGTTCAGAAATTCTTTCTTCTGCTTGATCTAGTCTATTGTTGAAGCTCTCAATTGTGTTTATTTCATTAATTGAAATTTGTCAGCTTCAGGACTTCTGTTTGGTTCTTTTTCTTGATATCTATCTGCTGAATTTCTCATTCAGATCATGAATTGTTTTTCTGGTTCTTTTGGTATTTATCCATGTTCTATTGGGTCCCACTGAGCTTCTTTAATATCATTATTTTGAATTCTTTTTCAGGTACTTGATAGATTTATTGTTTGTTGGAATCTGTTGCTGGAGAATTAATTGTGTTACTTTGGAGATGTCATGGTTCCATGCTTTCTCATGTTTCTTTTATCCTTACATTGATATCTATGTATTTCTTGTTCTGGTCATTTTTTCCAGTTTTATGGATTTGTTTTCATAAGGAAAACCTTTTTCCTGTACATGTATTTATAGTGTTGGTTGGGTAGGTTGTTTTGGCTTTGTTCTAGGTGGATGCAGTGGTATAATCTCCATATGATTTCTTTGGCTGCAATCAGTGGCAGCAGTGTCTGTGAGTTCCTCAGTGACTTAGGGTTTGGTTGTTAGTGGAAGCTGTGATGAGGCTTTTCTGGGATAGGGATGCCAGCTATGCTGGTCTGTAGGCCCCAGTGGTGTTGGTGATAGCCTGGGCATGCTGGATCATGGGGCCCAAGGTGGTGTATTCAGACACTTGGTAGCTGCTCCATGAAGGTTGATCCCTGGGCCTCCAGATTGCTTGCTCAGGTGCTGGCAGTAGCAGCAGTGGGCCAGGAAGGAAGGCAGGTCCTTGGGCTCCTTGTTGGCATGTATGGCATTGATTATGACAATAACATTAGTTAGCCAACTCTTTGGGCTTTGAAGCAACATATGCAGGCACCAGCAGTGGTAATGGCAAGCTGAATGGGCCAGTCTCTGTTCCTCTAGGTGGTGTGTACATTTTGATGCTTGCAGTGGTGTTGGCAGCAGGCTAGGCTGGCCTGTCCTCGGGTCACTGGCAGGGGTGTATGGATGCTAGTGATGGTGGGTGGGCTGAGTCAATCCCTGGGCTCCCAAACGATAGATGGTGGGCACTGGCAGGCTAAGAAAGCCCATAATTAGGCCCCCAGAAGACATGTTCAGGCATTGGTGGGAGTGTGAGGAGTGAATTCATCCCCACACCCCTGGACATTGCATATAGGCAGTGGCAGGGGCAGTACCAGGCATGGAAACCCTGTCTTCTCACCCTTCGAGTGGTGCATGTGGATTCAGGCTATGGTGGGTAGGGTAAGTCAATTCCCATGCCCCCAGACAGCATGCTTGGACCTTGGTGGCACATTGGCTCTGCCTTTCCTCCTTTGCGGGGATGGTTGGTGCATGTGGGCACCAGCAATGGCCAGCAAGGTCAGTCGATTCCCAAACCCTCAGATGATGTGCGGAGGCAGCAGCTTTGGTGGGCCAGGTAGGCTTGATGTTAGGCCCTTTGATGCTGCCCAGCACTAGTCTTAAGGCCCCTGAAGGCACTTGCAGATGCATAGGGACCCAGCTGCTTGGAAGTAGTGGTGTTCCTGTAAGTGGCAGTGGCCCCAGGCAGGTGACTCTCAGGCTCTGGGGAGCACACACTTCAGCTCCCGCTGTCCCAAAGGCAGCTTCCAACTCTGTTGTACTGCTCATTCCCCAGGGTGTAGGACTCTGAGTGCTGGACTGGAGTACTGGGGACCTAGCCACACCAATGGTTCTAGCCATCATTGCAGTGCTGTAACCCTCTACATGGACATGGGGAGAAGCCAGCAGAGCTCCATGGATGTAGAGATGGAAGAACTGTTGAGTCCCTGGGCAGGATGTAGTCTGGTGGGAGCTGGGCTCCCAAAATGACACCATGCTGCAGTTGCTTGGGTTTGGGGAGGGACCCAGCATGAACTCTCCATCTAGAACAGTATTGTGTAGACACTGGACAGCTCCCTTTACTAGTCTTAGGGCCATGAGGGCTGAGGGGCTGTTTTGTGGCTAGGATTGCAGGAGTCCACAGTGGGAATGTGGTCTCCCTTACCTTTCCCCTGGGCTCCAAGCTGATCCTGGCCAGGCCAACTGCTTTGCTTCTCTCTTTGTGCCTCAGAGGTTCCCTGTTACTTCCCTGCTGAATTCCAGTGCTCTGTCATAGATGCTCAGTTTGGTGTGTGATTATCTACTCGCTGTTTTGGTCCTTCTTTGTGGAGGAGGTAAATGCTGGGTGCCTCTAGTCATCCATCTTGTAACTCCACTCTAAAAATGTATTCTTGAGAACAATAAATCTAGACTCATTTATTGCCTCAGTAATTCTTTAGGTAGTTTGCCAGGAGCTGAGTATATATTAGTGAAAACATAAAACATTTCTTGATTTTGTTGGATCTATGCAGATTATATAATATTACAAATAATAAGTGCTATTAATAAGAAATAGCAGGAAGATCTGAGGCCTAATAACAGGAAGACCATAATTTAGACTGAAGATCAGTTATGGCCTTCTAGAGATATGCTGTTTGAGCAGAGGCTCAAATGATGAGCAGCAATTAGCAGGGCCAACAATGGTGAGAGGATGAGGGGTATGCCAGGTAAAGGGGAGATGTGTGTGGAAAGGCCCTGAGAGGCAGGGAGAACTTGATGTGCTTGACGGACTGAGGCTTCTTGAGCAAGTGGAAGTGGAGTATAACACAAGGTTGAAGAGGTAGGTAAGAGCCTCATTATTGGAGTCTTCTTGGTAATTACCAAGGAGTTTAGATTTTCAGTAGGGCAAAGCGAGACAAAATACCACACCAGTTGCTGAATGGATTAGAGGGTGCTGGAACATACTGGGGAGACCATTAGGAGATTCCTGTAGTGGTCTAGGAAAGAGGGGATTCAATAATTAAATAAGGACAACTTTAAGAGATTTTTAGGGACTCACCCAGACTAAGTTTGGCCAATGATCATGTGGAGGGAGGACTTGAGATAGTCTAGCTGGCTTTATTTTGATGTCTTCAAGCCACTTCATTTGCTCAGTATCTGTTTTTGCTATGGCATTCTTTCATAATAATAGCTACCAATACTGAGTGCTTACTTTACATCAGATTATTTACATACATTATTCTTCATCTTTTTAGCAATCATGAGTTAAGTGTCATTCCCATTTCAATAAACAAGGAACAGAGGGCTCAGAGGTTAAGTAATTGCCTTAAAGCATAGAACGGGGGCTCACAGTTTATATGTTGACATGGACTTCCTTTCTTCTCATAGAGTACATTTCATCCTGTCTTAACTCTCTTGTGTCTCAAATTTGAGCTGTCTTCCTTCTCAGTCACTGCTATGACTTGAATGATTCATTTCTTTCTCCCAAGGTCAACATCACAGAATTCCAGAGCAAATTATTTTCAGTGAGTCCCTAACCCATATCATGCTTTATGCACAGAAGAGATTTACCTGTCTACTCTTCCCACCAGTTGTGTTCAGCATATTACATTTGTTGGAGGCTAGTGATTTGCCAGTATACCCTTGCACAGTCACTGAACTCCACCCACCCCTGCCATTTAAGCCTTTCAACACATTTATTATTCTTTTTTTTTTTTTTTTTTTTTTGAGGCGGAGTCTCGCTCTGTCACCCAGGCTGGAGTGCAGTGGCGCGATCTCGGCTCACTGCAAGCTCTGCCTCCCGGGTTCCCGCCATTCTCCTGCCTCAGCCTCCCGAGTAGCTGGGACTACAGGCGCCGCCACCACGCCCGGCTAATTTTTTTTTTTTTGTATTTTTAGTGGAGACGGGGTTTCATTGTGTTAGCCAGGATGGTCTCGATCTCCTGACCTCGTGATCTGCCCGTCTCGGCCTCCCAAAGTGCTGGGATTACAGGCTTGAGCCACCGCGCCTGGCCACATTTATTATTCTTAATAGTCCTTTGATGAGGTCTGACAATTATCTACAAATTGCAAAACATACAGTATCATGCTCTGTGTATGTGACTATATGTTTATACATGTATATATAATTAGAATCTCTTACTCACAGTGCATGCCCTGGAGCAGAGGTGGCATCCTGCTGGCCTGTCCTCCTCCATGGCCCTCCAGCTGAACCCCTGCCAGGCCATGCTAATGGCCTTGCAGTTGGAACGCCACGAGCTGTATGATGAGGAGACACAGAGCTGGGTCTCAGGCAGCGTCTGTAGGAGATCTGGGGTGGGGGCAAATAAAAATAAAAATAAAAAATTTGAATCTCTCTATAATATGGAAGATGGTGCTGAACACTGTGTATTCACCAAGGCTTAAGGTGACTGTGGTTCAGACCAAAATTTGAGGATCACAGAGGTCATCTACTTTCCAAATCCATATCCTCAGCTTCTTTTATTACCTCTCCTAACGTCTATGCTTTTCTTGTCAATTTTACAGATTGCCTAGCCACCTTTGAAAACTAAATGTGTAATTTTTCAGATATTCTTTTCAGTTTAATCCTCCCATTTCATTTTTAGAAGTTTTAACTCGCTCAGAATAGGAAAATGTATTTGCCTTTGTATTTTCTTTCAGATCTGGAATCAATGTGTGAGACCAAGATATTATCTCTAAAGAAGAGACATTTCAGTCAAGTAATACTTACCCATGAAGACATAACTACTTTTATTCAGCCCACATTTCTTACTCAATCTCAAAAAACTATGAGTGAAGAGAAACCATGGGAATGTAAGATATGTGGAAAGACTTTTAATCAGAAATCACAATTTATTCAACATCAGAGAATTCATTTTGATGAAAAACCCTATGAATCTAAGGAGTGTGGGAAGTCCTTTAGTGGTGGCTTACTCGTTACTCGACATCAGAGGATTCACACTGATAAAAAACCCTATGAATGTAAGGAATGTGGCAAGGCTTTTAGTTGTAGTTCATATTTTTCTCAACATCAGAGGATTCACACTGGTGAGAAACCCTATGAATGTAAGGAATGCGGAAAAGCCTTTAAGTATTGCTCAAACCTTAATGATCATCAGAGAATTCACACTGGTGAGAAACCCTATGAATGCAAAGTATGTGGAAAAGCCTTTACTAAAAGTTCACAACTTTTTCTACATCTGAGAATTCATACTGGTGAGAAACCTTATGAATGTAAAGAATGTGGGAAAGCCTTTACTCAACACTCAAGGCTTATTCAGCATCAGAGAATGCATACTGGTGAGAAACCTTATGAATGTAAGCAGTGTGGGAAGGCCTTTAATAGTGCCTCAACACTTACTAACCATCACAGAATTCATGCTGGGCAGAAGCTCTATGAATGTGAAGAATGTAGAAAGGCCTTTATTCAGAGCTCAGAACTTATTCAACATCAGAGAATCCATACAGATGAAAAACCATATGAATGTAATGAATGTGGGAAGGCCTTTAATAAAGGCTCAAACCTTACTCGACATCAGAGAATTCACACTGGTGAAAAGCCCTATGACTGTAAGGAATGTGGAAAGGCTTTTGGTAGTCGCTCTGACCTCATTCGCCATGAGGGAATTCATACTGGTTGAATGACAGAAAGCAAAGTAAGACTGTTTTGTTAACCTTTATAATATTTTTTTTAAAAAACAGGTAATGAGAACAAATTAGGATACACATTATCAAAGGCTCTCCTACATAATAGTTTTTAAAGGATACAATAACAAAGTACCAAGTACCAAAAACTTGGTGACTTAAAACAAGATAAATTTATTCTCTTACAGTTTAGAGCCTGGAAATCTAAAATCAAGGGTGCTGACAGTTTGGGTTCCTTCTGAGGTCTCTGAGTGAGGATCTGTCCTATGCCTTTTTCTTAACCTCTGTTAACAGCTGGCAGTCCTTGGCATTCCTTGGCTTTTACATACATCATTCCAATGTCTGCCTCCATCTTCACATTGCATTCTCCCTGTGTATCTCTGTGTATGTCTTTTCTTTTATTTGGACACCAGTCAGGTTAGATTGGGGTTACCTGGTAACCTCATCTTAACTTGATTACATCTGTCAAGACCCTATTTCCCAGTAAGGTCACATTTACTGATACCAGGGGTTAGGTCTTCAGCATATCTTTTTAGGGGACACAGTTCAACCCATAATACCCTGTTAGAATGATTTTGTCTAATATATTTGTAATTTCCTTTTACATATAATTTGTTAGTCAAATATATTTTATTTTTATTTTATTTTATTATACTTTATTTTGAGACAGAGTCTCGCTCTGTTGCCCAGGCTGGAGTGCAGTTGCGCAATCTCAGTTCACTGCAGCCTCCGGCTCCTGAGTTCAAGTGATTCTCGTGCCTCAGCCTTCCAAGTAGCTGGGATTACAGGCATGTGCCACCATGCCCGGCTAATTTTTTTTTTTTTTTGTATTGTTAGTAGAGACAGGGTTTCACCATGTTGGCCAGGCTGGTCATGAACTTCTGACCTCAACGGATCTGCCCACCTCGGCCTCCCAAAGTGCTGGGATTACAGACGTGAGCCACCACGATGGCCAAAACAGACTTTATACCAACAAAAATTAAAAAGGACAAAGAAGGCCATTTATAATGATAAAGGATAAATTCAACAAGAAGATAAAACATTCCTAAATATGTATGCACCCAACATTGCAACACCCAGATCCATAATACAAATACTACTAGACCTAAGGAAAGAGATAGACAGCAATACAACAATAGCAGGGGACTTCAGCACTCCATTGACAGCACTAGACAGATCACTGGGACAGAAATCAACAAAGAAACTCTGGACTTAAATTGGACTCTCGACCAAACGAACCTAACAGACATCTGAAGAACATTCTACCCAACAATCACAGAATGTATACTCTTCTCTTCTGTGCACGGAACATTCTCAAAAACAAGTCATATGCTGGACCACAAAGCAAGTATCAATAAATTTAAAAAAACCAAAATCATATCTAATATCTTCTCTGACCACAATGGAATAAAAGTAGATATCAATACCAAGAGGAACTCTCAAAACTATATAGTTACATGGAATTTAAACAGCTTCCTCCTGAATGATTGTTGGGTCAATGATGAAACTAAGGTGGAAACTTAAAATTTTTTGAAATAAATGAAAATAGAGACACAACACACGAAAACATCTGAGATATAGCAAAAGCAGTGCTAAGAGAGGATTTTATAGCATTAAATGCCTACACCAAAAAGATAGGAAAATCTCAAATGAATAGCCTAACGTCACATTTCAAGGAACTAGAAAAAAAAAAAAAAAAACAAACCCAACTCAAAGCTAGCAGAAGAAAAGCAATAACAAATATCAGAGCAGGCGAAAATGAGACTGAGAACAAAAGAATGCAAAAGATCAATAAAAGAAAAAGTTGCTTCTTTGCAGAGATAAAACTGACACCACTAGCTAGATTAACCAAGAAAAAAAGAAGGTTCAAATAAATACAATCAGAAATAATAAGGTGACATTATAACTGATAACATAGACATATAAAAAATCAGCAGACTATATGCACATATTAGAAAACCTAGAGGAAGTGGATAAATTCCTGGAAACACATAACCTTCCAAGATTGAACCAGGGAGAACTAGGAATCCTCAACAAACTACTAATGAGTATTGAAATTGAATCAGTAATAGAAAAAATCTTGCAACAACAAAAAGCCCAGGACCAGACAGATTCACAGCTGAATTCTACTAGACAGGCAAGGAAGAACTAGTACCAGCACTATTGAAACTATTCCAAAAATTATAGGAGGGAATCCTCCCTAACTCATTTTGCAAAGCCAGTGTCATCCTGGTACTGAAGCCAAGCAAGGGTAAAACACACAAAATAACTACAAGCCAATATCCCTGATGAACATAGACATCAAAACCTTCAGCAAAATACTAGCAAACTAAATCAAACTATGTAAAAAAGATAATAACAGCACAGTCGAGTGGATTTTATTCCAGGGGTGTAAGGATGGCTCAACATATGCAACTCAATGCATGATTCATCACATAAACAGAATTAAAAAACAAGCCAGGCATGGTGGCTCACGCCTGTAATCCCAGCACTTCATGAGGCCAAGGTGGGCAGATCACCTGAGGTCAGGAGTTTGAGACCAGCCTGGCTGACATGATGAAACCCCGTCTCTACTAAAAATAGAAAAACTGGCTGGGCGGGCGTGGTGGCGGGCGCCTGTAGTCCCAGCTACTTGGGAGGCTGAGGTAGGAGAATTGCTTGAACCTGAGAAGCGGAGGTTGCAGTGAGCTGAGATAGTGCCATTGCGCTCTAGCCTGGGCAACAGAGCAAATTGCTTGACGTGGGAGGTGGAGGTTGCAGTGAACCGAGATTATGCCCTTGCCCTCCAGCCAGGGGGCAATAGAGCGAGACTCCATCTCAAAGAAAACAACAACAACAAAAAAACCTATTGAGTACAATGTACGTTATTTAGGTAATGGGTACATTAAAAGCCAACACTTTCCCCACTACACTATATATGTATGTAACACAGCTGCCCTTGTAACTTCCTAAACCTATAAAAATTTTTAAAAATTAAGAATTAATAAAAGGCAAATTAAGAATGCTTTTTTAAAAGGTTGAGGCATTATGCTGATAAGGTACCGTGGATTTCAGAGTGCAGAGTAGAAAGATCACAAGAATTTAGTGTGGTAGATGGGAACAGAAAATGGGTGTATAAATTTTATTGAAGTTAGAGCCCTGGGTTGAGGAATGACCTGGGAGTACTGGATATTGTAGAGACAGATATCATCAGGGCAAAGAGATTAAAGATTTTTGCCTTGACGGTTTCACACTATATTGTGATAGTAACACTGTATATGTTGGGAGATAGAGCAGGAAACATCTTCTCTGGAATATGTATGCTATTAAATGTTTTATCAAACTTTTGATCAAACAAGAGAGGAGAACAATTTACAATTTCATTTCTATTTCTATGTTATGAGAGAAACATTTGTTCAGATGTTTAACAGGCATGTTCATGTTACTATAAACTCTTCTGTTTCTCCATCACATTGTTGGTCATTTTTACTGATTACAAACTTCTTTATATACTTAAGAAATATATATATTTCTGGCTGGGTGCGGTGGCTCAAGCCTGTAATCCCAGCACTCTGGGAGGCCGAGACGGGCGGATCACGAGGTCAGGAGATCAAGACCATCCTGGCTAATACGGTGAAA
Organism: Macaca nemestrina; assembly: GCF_043159975.1. Taxonomy (NCBI): domain Eukaryota; kingdom Metazoa; phylum Chordata; class Mammalia; order Primates; family Cercopithecidae; genus Macaca; species Macaca nemestrina. The sequence continues at coordinate 46,204,100 of NC_092144.1, read as the reverse complement.
CCCCGTCTCTACTAAAAAAATACAAAAAACTAGCCGGGCGAGGTGGCGGGCGCCTGTAGTCCCAGCTACTCGGGAGGCTGAGACAGGAGAATGGCGTAAACCCGGGAGGCGGAGCTTGCAGTGAGCTGAGATCCGGCCACTGCACTCCAACCCGGGCGACAGAGCGAGACTCCATCTCAAAAAAAAAAAAAAAAAAAGAAATATATATATTTCTTTATATAGTAAGGTTAGTGTTTGTCATGTGTTGTTTCAGTAACTTTTCCTAATCTTTTGGCCTTTTTGGTATTTTTTAATAAGCAGAAATCTTTTTCACATGTAAAATTTACAGTTTTTCCTATACACCACATAACATTATTTTTTCTCTTTATATTAATATTTCTGCAGATTTGGAGTCATCCGAGAATTTAAATTGTACCTCAGACAAAATCATGAGAATTACTTTGGGGTCACTGTTACTGGCTCTAGAGTTCAGGAGAACCAACAAGTAAAGTTGTGCAATTAGATGCAGTAAAATGTTGAAGAGGACCAAAATGATTCTGAGTCTCGAATCTGAGTTTGAGCCCAGCATGTCAGAAAACAGTGGTCTGGGTTCTACATGTGTTCCTTTTGTAAAACATGGATCTAATATCATAGATGTAAATGACTCCATGTAATAACATTTTTCAAATCATGATAAATCTGGCCCTGTGGATACACAGCGATGACTATTTAGAAATAATTTGTTTTTTTGTTTTTTGTTTTTTTGAGACGGAGTCTCACTCTGTTGCCCAGGCTGGAGTGCAGTGGCACAATCTCGGCTCACTGCAAGCTCCGCCTCCTGGGTTCACGCCATTTTCCTGCCTCAGTCTCCCGAGTAGCTGGGACTACAGGTGTCCACCACCATGCCTGGCTAATTTTTTTGTGTTTTTAGTAGAGACAGGGTTTCACCATGTTAGCCAGGATGGTCTCAATCTGACTTCGTGATCCGCCTGCCTTGGCCTCCCAAAGTGCTGGGATTATGGGTGTGAGCCACTGCGCCCGGCCATTTAGAAGTAATTTGAGTACTCAACTTCATTCTCTGTCTATTGTAAAATACACAATTTATTTTAGAACAGTTTTAGATTTACAGAATAATTATAAAAGTAATACAGAGAATTCCCATATACCCTATACCTAGTTTCCCCTACTACTGAAAACGTCTTATATTATATGGTACATTTGTTACAATTAATAACAAGTATTGGTACATTATTATTAGTTAAAGCTTACACTTTATTCCAAATGTTCTTAGGTTTTTAAGCTTTTCTTCCTTTTTTTGTTCCAGCATTCTAAGCAGGAGAACACATTGCATTTAGTCATCATTTCTACTTAGGTTACTCTTGGCTATGACAGTTTCTTCCTTGTTTTTGTTGTTGTTGTTGTTTGTTTTTGTTTTGAGATGGAGTTTTCTTTTGTTGCTTAGGCTGGAGTACAATGGCGTGGTCTCAGCTCACTGCAATCTCTGCCTCCCAGGTTCAAGCGAATCTCCTGCCTCAGCCTCCCAAGTAGCTGGGATTACAGGTGCCAACCACCACGCCCAGCTAATTTTTGTATTTTTAGTAGAGACGGGGTTTCACCATGTTGGCCAGGCTGGTCTTCAACTCCTGACCTCAGGTGATCCACCCTCCTCAGCCCTCCAAAGTGCTGGGATTACAGGCACAAGCCAGAGCGCCTGGCTCTCTTCCTCATTTTAAATGATCTTAACTATTTTGAGGAGGCCAGTATAGCATAGAATATTCCTCCACTAAGATTTGACTGATGTTTTTCTCATGATGAGGCTGAGGTTGTTTGCAGGAGGAAGATCACAGAGGTTAAGTGCCATTTTCCTCATAGATATCAAGGATTCATACTATCAGCATGATGACTTTTTGTTGGTCTTGATCACCTGAGTGAGGGAGTGTTTGTCAAGTTTCTCCAGTGTAAAGTTACTCTTTTCTCCCTTTTCCCATACAGTAGTCTTTGGAAATCACTATGCACAGCACATACTTAAGGAGCAGGGGGTTATGCTCCACTTCCCTGAGGGCAGAATATCTGCATAAATTATTTGGAATTCTGTACTGGAGATTTATCTCCTCCATTTATTTAGTTATTTATCTGATAATATAGTCATATCAGTATGAATGCATGGATATTTATTTTATACTTTGGGTTACAATCCAATACCACTTTATTTGTTGTTCAAATTTTCCAGAAACTGAGCATAGAAGTGATAACATCTAAATCACTGTGGCTATGCTGTTGTGAACGCCCTGAAGGCTACACAGACAGACAGGAGGTTATTATAAATATCTAAGTAACATATAGCCATGGTTAGGATCAGGATGTTATCAGGAAAGGTGATGAGAGGTAGGTAGAACTGCAATATAACCAGGGGGAAAGAATTTACTTTTCAATACATAATGCTGGATTAACTTGGATATCTGCAGGAGTACTGATAATTAAACTTGACCCACTAAATCTCATACTGTACACCAAACTTGTCTCAGACTTCATTCTATGTGTCTCTTCCTGTGGTTTGTTGAAATATGTATCCTTTCACTATAATAAAGTTGTAATCATAGGCCAGGCACAGTGGCTCACGCCTGTAATCCCAGGCAAGATATGAGTGGTGAAATAAAACCTCTAGGGGAAGAAAGAATGCCTTCATGAGTTTGTAGGCATGAAACACACACACGCACACAAACATTTAAGACTCAAAGTTCTAACCATATATAGAAAAAGGCTGATAAACAGGAGTTAATTAAAATTAAAAACTCCAATTCATCAACCCGTACCTTTAAGAGAGTGGAAATGCATACCACAGAGCAAAAGGTATTTGCAACATACATATCAACTCAGATCCAGATCCAAAATACACAACTCACACAAAGCAGTAAGGAAAAGACACGATACGCATTTAAAACGGCCAAAGTCTAACCAACCCTGCATACAAGATACCAAAAAAGCTAGTAAGCAAGCATATGAAAAGGTATTCAACATTATTAGTCATTAGGAAGTGAAAATACAACTTTCTACATACTTATATAACAGTTATATATCTCTATATATAACTATAGCAACTAACATATTAGTATAGTCCTATTAGAATGGCTATACAATACTAAGTGTGAAGAGTATATAGAGCAAATGAAACACTTACAGACTCTTTGTGGGAGTGTAAATTTGTACAATTACTTTGGAAAACTGACATTTACTAAATATAGGCCTATCTCTGACTCAGCAATTCCATTCTGAAGTATATTGCCAATAGAAAAGAGTAAATATGTCTACATAAATACACGTATAAGAAGGTTCCCAGAGCTATAGAAACAATACAGATACCCACCAACCAAAGAATGAGTAAGTCAAAGTATATTCCTGTATAGTGATAAATTAACTTCACCCAAAGAGAGGCGTTGCCTTTGCTGTGAGTACTGGGAAGTAATCTCTAGGCCTCTGGAATGTCCTGCTCAATAGCAGTGTCTTGGTTTGGCTGGGTTCTTTGTTGGCCACCCAACAGTATAACATGTGATTTATGATGAGTGCTTTGAGACATGCTATCTCAGTTTTGACTTCTGGAGATGGCAGACAAACAGTACTAGACAAACCAGCAAGAAGGGCAGAAAGACAAAGGTCCGCTATGTGGGCAGGGCAGGGTTATCAAACCCCAAGAAAAACACTGGAAACCAAAGACTAGGGTGAGCTTCCCTGGATTGCAACACTCTATTTTATTATTCCACATTGTAGATGGAAGGAGGTATCACCATCCAGGACCGCATAGAGATAGGATGACCAGAAGATTCATCTTTGGACCCCTCTTAGACTTCATTCTATGCGTCTCTTCCTCTGGCTAGGTGTAATTTGTACCCATTCACTATAATAAAGCTGTAATCATAGGCCAGGCGCGGTGGCTCACGCCTGTAATCCCAGCACTTTGGGAGGCCGAGGCGGGCAGATCACTTGAGGTCAGGAGTTTGAGACCTGCCTGGCCAACATGGTGAAACCTCGTCTCTACTAAAAGTACAAAAATTAGCTGGGTGTGGTGGCAGGCACCTGTAATCCCAGCTACTCAGGAGGCTGAGGCTGGAGAATCGCTTGAACCCAGGAGGGGGAGGTTGCAGTGAGCCAAGATCGTGCCACTGCACTCCAGCCAGGGTGACAACAGCAAGACTCCGTCTCAAAAAAAATTAAAAAAAAAAATAAATTAATAAAGTTGTAATCATAAGTATACTATTCTCTTGCGTTCTGTGAATTATTATACTGAATTATCAAGGGTAGTCATGACAACTCCCAAATTTGTAGTCAGCTGGTCTGAAGTATGGGTAGCCCTTGGAACCTCTGAACTTGTGGCTGGTGTCTAAAATGAGCGCAGTCTTGTGGAAACTTTTCCCTCAGACTGCAGTTTCCCTAACTCAATGTAATTCCCATAAAACACTAATAAATAAAAATGAATAATCTATTATGTCTGAGAGAGCCATCCTTATTGTTGCATGAAATAATGTTGAGCAAAAGAAACCAGACACAAAAAGGGTTCAGCGTACTATTCCATTTACATGAATTGGAAAAACATGTAAGCTTATCTGTGGTTACGGAAATTAAGAGAGGGGTTATTTCTGGGCAGTGGAGTATTAACAGCAAAGCAGCACAAAGAAGCCTTCTTAGGCTGCAAATGTATGTCAGTCTGGGCAGCGCTTACATAGGTGTACAATATTACTTCATCAAGTATAACACTTAGGATTTATGCTATTTCCATCAGTATTTTATATACCTAAATAAAAATGAATTCAAGTAGAAGTGTAGAGAAGGCTACTGAATGTAATGAGTGTGGAGTTCAAGGGAAACAAACCCATTGGGGTGAAATCACCAAGGAACAAATAAGTATAAATAGTAAATGTGTCAAAGGCTGAGTCTTAGAAAACTTCAATCTTCAGGGAACAGAGAGATGAAGAGAAACAATGCATTAAATGACCATGACGAGTAGCTACATAGGAAAAAGCAACAGAATTTGAGAATTTTAGTTACTTTTCTGCTCTTTAAAAGAAAAATATATTTTAAAAGGTGATTTCATAGGAATTGAGTAAGCCTGCCTATAGATGTATAACGTGCTCCAATTAAAATACAAAAACCAATTGGGTTAAAAATAAAACACTAACTATATGGTGTTTATAAGGACATATACCTAGAACAAGCTGACACACAACAGACCTAGTGTGGCTCTACTGGCCAAAGCAGAATTTTCAATATTAGAGAAATTTGAATTCAACATCATAGTGAAAAACACAGCAATCAAACATAAAAAAACCCTCTATATTAACCGAAGACCTTAAAATAATATAGATGGGCATTTTGTGCCCACTTTTCAGAACTAAACAAAATACCAGAGGATATATAAATAATGTAATCACCAAGCTTAATATAATTAAATAGAACTTTGTGTTTTATAGAGAATATATATCATTTCACATCATATATCTATAAAACATATTAAAAACCTAACCTGTATTTGGCCACAAATAATAAATTAATGTTTTAACTTTTTAATTAAGTTTCACAGATCACGCACATTATAATTTCATATGCTAAATCTTTTTCACAAGTTTTTGAAAATTTAGAAACACACACAAACATACAGACACCTACATAACTAGTGAATCAAAAAGAAATCAAGATTAAAATAAGAATTATCTAGAAGTTAATTTTTTAAAAAACTATGGGGCCGGGTGCAGTGGCTGACACCTGTAATCCCAGCACTTTGGGAGGCTGAGGTGGGCAGATCACAAGGTCAAGAGATCGAGACCATCCTGGCCAACATGGTGAAACCCCGTCTCTACTAAAAAATACAAAAATTAACCGGGCATGGTGACGCACACCTGTAGTCCCAGCTACTCAGGAGGCTGAGGCAGGAAAGTTGCTTGAACCTGGGAGGTGGAGGCTGCAGTGAGCTGAGATCGCGCCACTGCACTCCAGCCTGGCGACAGAGTGAGACTCCATCTCAGAAAAGAAGAAGAAGAAAAACTATGGGCCCCAGATATAGCAATATTCAAAGGAAATCTTGTAGCCTTAAATGCTTTCAATTTAAAAGGGACTGAAAATATATTAACTAAGCATATGTACTCAACAGAAATACACACAGATAAAAAGAAAATAGTGAAATATATTTTTGAAATAGAAAAAGCAAACAAAAATAGTCAAAAGCATGAAGAAAACCCAGATAAGATTTTTTAAAAAAAAAAAAAGTAAAATGAATGGGACTCCTTCAAATCAATTTAGAAGAATAAAGTGGTTTAAAAATAAAACTATGAGTAGAAATACAAATATATAGAGAGACTGAAAACTGAAAGCCAATTATGTTTGCCAATATCAACAAATTTGAAAATCTAAAGAAATCATTAAAATCATTGATGAAGTAGTTTATCAGTTCTAAAATGCACTTTTTATCCAACATTTTAGTCTCTGAAAGTGGGATTCAATATATATCTACAACAGATTAATCTGCAGGATTTTAAAAATTAGTTGTATATTTAAAGTGATGCATTTTATATGTGGCATCTTAAGAGTTCATAAGTTAGTCTGTTTTTAATCATTTCTTTTCCATATCTTTTAAAAATTAAAAAACTTAATTATCTCAAATTTAAAAATTATAAAATATACTAATGCTGATATATTTTCATCTTTTGTTCTTTCCGATGCAAAACGTGATTGAATGCCAAAATATTCACTCAGGGGACCTGACTGGGGGGTAAGGGAGTATAAAAGAGACTTTGGCCACAGGGTTTTTTTCCCCAGCCTTCCTGTAGTTTTTGCTTTATATCCCTTATATAATACCCATTTCTATGCCACTTTGAGTCAATTCTCGTGATTAAAATCCTTTTACTAAAATGTTCATTTTAATTTTCAAAATAATTATTAAAAGGTTACGTGTAATAGTAATAAACAAAAGCTGAGTATCCCTTATCCAAAATGCTTGGGACCCAGAAGTGTTTTGGATTTTGGAATATTAGCATTATACTTACCAGGTAAGCATACTTAATCCAAAAGTCTGAAATTATCTTTGAGCATCATGTTGAGCTCAAAAATATTGGAATTTGGAGCATTTCAGATTTTGAATTTTCAAATTAAAGGATGCTCAACCTGTAATCTGTAAAGTCTGTAGAGCAATGTCATTTTGGCATTTATGTTCATATAACTTTATTTATAAGAACTGCTACTATTTTGTTTTCAAAACAGCAGGTTGTGATTATTGATCTAGATTTTTTTATTCTAAAATTAGTTTTCCCTCCCATTTTCCTTAGGGTTTTTATTGTAGTTATTCTTTCTCCAGCTTCTTGGGTTATATGCTTGGTTTCTTTATTTACAATTTCTTTAATATTCTAACAAATGCATGAATTTAGAGCTATACAATTTCCTCTCTATATTACAGGTCCTCATAAGTTTTGCTATGTAATCTATTCAGTGCCATTTATTTAAAAAATAATTTGATTTTAATTAATTTATTCATTTATTTTTAGAGACAGGGTCTTACTCTGTTGTCCAGGCTAGAGTGCAGTGGCACAATAATAGCACACTGAGGCCTTGAATTCCTAGGCTCAACTGGTCCTCCCACCTCAGCCTCCAGTAGCTGGAGGCCACCATACCTGGCTCATTCTTTTTAAAACTTTTATTGTAGAGACAGGGGCTTGCTATGTCCCCCAGGCTGGTCTCAAACACCAGGCTTCCAGCAATCCTCCTGCCTCAGCCTCGCAAAGTGCTGGGATTGCAGGCATGAGTTACTATGCCTGCCTGCATTTTATTTTTAAGCAAAGAATCATGCAGATGAGTACTGAATTAGTATTTGGATTTCAATGAAGAATATTGCCATAGTTTTTTTACTTCTACCCTGGTACAAATTTTATAGTGTATTTGTCTTCTCACATTTTGTAATCTTATTATATTTTCTGTAGGACAAATGAATTTTTTTTATTTCTATTTTTTCTGAGACAGAGCCTTGCTCTGTCACCCAGGTTGGAATTCAGTGGTGCGATCTTGTTTCACTGCAACCTCCACCTCCCAGGATCAAGCAATCCTTATGCCTCAGCCTCCCGAGTACCTGGAACTACAGGCACACGCCACCATGCCTGGCTAATTTTTGTGGGTTTTTTTTTTTTTTTTTTTTTTGAGACGGAGTCTTGCTCTGTTGCCCAGGCTGGAGTGCAGTGGCCGGATCTCTCAGCTCACTGCAAGCTCCGCCTCCTAGGTTTAGGCCATTCTCCTGCCTCAGCCTCCTGAGTAGCTGGGACTACAGGTGCCCACCACCTCGCCCAGCTAGTTTTTTGTATGTTTTAGTAGAGACGGGGTTTCACCGTGTTAGCCAGGATGGTCTCCATCTCCTGACCTCGTGATCCACCCGTCTCGGCCTCCCAAAGTGCTGGGATTACAGGCTTGAGCCACCATGCCCGGCCAATTTTTGTATTTTTAATAGAGATGGGGTTTCACCACGTTGGCTAGGCTCCTGGCCTCAAGTGATTCACCCACCTTGGCCTCCCAAAGTGCTGAAATTACAGGCGTGAGCCACTGTGCCTGGCAGCAAATATTCTTATTCAACAAGGAATGAATGTCAGTCAAACTTTGCCTACATTCATTTAAATGAATGTCTTTCTCCATTACAGGGTCTCTGTTGTTGAGTAAGGTATGAATCATGGCTAAAAGTTTTTCTGTAAATAATAAAAATGAAGCTTGAGAAGATAATGGTGATGGCTAACATTCACTAAGCATTTCTTATGTGATAGGCACAATTATAGAATCCACACAACAATGCTCTTAGGTATTCTGATTCTACCCACATAGGTATGTTACAGATGCATATAAAAGGATCTAGAAGAATAAGTAAATTGGTTAACAATGCAAAGGAACTGAGGCCAGGAATGCTGCTCAAAGGCAAGGCCAGCTTTATCTGTAATGTAAAAATCTTTTATATGCAAAAGCAATTGACACATTATCTCTGAAATGAACAATAAATAAATAATGCAGACACACTGAAAAGGGGCCATCAAGGTAAGTGTTTGTAATGGCAAAATTTTTAATACTTGACAAAATTGGGGTTTGATAAAGACAGGTGAATACTATAAAGCCAATAAAATGGTAACAACATATTTACAGACAAAAAATACTAAGGGCTGGTTATAGTATAGCATAATCACACCTTGTTTCCAAAACAATGAGAGAGATAGTATTAAAGGATTTGCTCCAAAAGTTTGACAGTGATTATCTGTGATTGGTAAGATTACAGGTAACCATATCCTTTTTTTCTTCTTATCTACATTATGATGAGGGAAAGCTGTTTTGCAGAATGGAGAGTACAGTTTTATAAAAGGAAAGTAAACAATCTTCTAAAACAAAAGGTACAGGTATTAAAGGATACTTAGAAGTAACAGTTATGGCCGTGCGCGGTGGCTCAAGCCTGTAATCCCAGCACTTTGGGAGGCCGAGACGGGCGGATCACGAGGTCAGGAGATCGAGACCATCCTGGCTAACACAGTGAAACCCCGTCTCTACTAAAAAATACAAAAATCTAGCCGGGCGAGGTGGCGGGCGCCTGTAGTCCCAGCTGCTCGGGAGGCTGAGGCAGGAGAATGGCGTAAACCTGGGAGGCGGAGCTTGCAGTGAGCTGAGATCCGGCCACTGCAGTCCAGCCTGGGCAACAGAGCAAGACTCCGTCTCAAAAAAAAAAAAAAAAAAAAAAAAGAAGTAACAGTTATTCCCCATAAACAGGATGAAACATAGATACATATACGCAAATTTAAAAAACAAACACTGGGCCAGGCACAGTGGCTCATGCCTGTAATTCCAGCCTCTGGGACACCGAGGCCGATGGATCATGAGGTCAAGAGATCGAGACAATCCTGGCCAACATGGTGAAACCCCATCTCTAATGCAAATACAAAAACTTAGCCAGGAGTGGTGGCGGGCACCTGTAGCCCCAGCTACTTGGGAGGCTGAGGAAGGAGAATCACTTAAACCCAGGAGGTGGAGGTTGCAGTGAACCAAGATTGTACTCCAGCCTGGCAAAAGAGTGAGACTCTGTCTCAAAAAAAAAAAAAAAGAAAAAAAAAACACTGACCTGATATCCAAACTTTATGTGAATACAAATGTAACTTACCGTCAAATAGTCGATAAAAAACAATATGAAATGGACAAGGTTATTGAATAAATGGTGTTAGGATGATAATCAAGAAAGAAGAAAAGGATAAATTTAGACTTGCAATAAATAACTTTTAGATGAATCAGTAATTCTGTATAATACAAAAAAAAAGATCATTGAAAAAAGATAGTAGGGTTAACCCAGAAATGAGTTTTCCAATGTTTAAAATAGAGGCAAAATACAATAAATGATTTTTTTTCATTTTTAATATTCACAAGTAAGAATTTTCCAAAGTAATGAAGGAATGAATATAGATAAGGATCTTCAAATATTTATTTTATTTGGGGTGATTTTTTTCCTGTATAAATTTTCTTAGACTGACTAACCTGTGAAGCATAAGTAAGGCATCTGTACCTTAGTTCTATTTGTAGAGATTTTCACCACTATGAATTTTCTTATGTCATATATTTAGAGTCCTTCCTTCAGCACATAATTTCAATTCATAGTCTCCAATTCACAGAGTTTCTTACCATTATGACTTTTCTTATGTTGCTGAAACTCTGAACCCCTCCCATAAGCCTTCCCACAGTTCTTACATTCATAAGGTTTCTCACCTGTATGAATTCTCTGATGCTGAGTAAGGCTTGAGCCACTACAAAAAGCTTTCCCACACTCCCCACATTCATAGGGTTTCTCACCAGTGTGTATTCTCTGGTGCCGATTAAGAGCTGAACCACTATTAAAGGACTTTCTACATTCTTTACATTCATAGGGTCTTTCACCAGTATGGATTAACTGGTGTTGGATAAGTTTTGAGCCACTACCAAAGGCCTTCCCACATTCCTTACATTCATAGGGTTTCTCACCAGTATGAATTCTGTAATGTTGAGTAAGGTCTGAACCACTACTAAAGGTCTTCCCACATTCCTTACATTCGTAAGGTTTCTCACCAGTATGCATTCTTTGATGCTGAATAAGTTTTGAACCACTTCTAAAGGCTTTCTCACACTCTTTACACTCATAGGGTTTCTCACCAGTGTGAATTCTCTGATGTTGAGTGAGATCTGAGCCACTATTAAAAGCCTTCCCACATTCCTTACATACATAAGGTTTCTCGCCAGTATGAATTCTCTGATGTCGTGTAAGGGCTGATCCAAAACTAAAGGCCTTCCCACATTCATTACATATGTATGGTTTCTCACCGGTATGAATTCTCTGATGCCGAGTAAGGGCTGAACCACTGCTAAAGGCCATTCCACATGCTTTGCACTCATAAGGTTTCTCACCAGTATGAATCCGCCGATGTTGAGTAAGGTTTGAACCACTGCCAAAGGCTTTACCACAATCTATACATTCATAAGGTTTCTCACCTGTGTGAATTCTGTGATGCCGAGTAAGGGCTGATTCAAAACTAAAGGACTTCCCACATTCCTTACACTCATAAGGCTTTTCACCACTGTGAATGATCTGATGTCGAATAAGGCCTGACCCAAAACTAAAGGCTTTCCCACATTCCTTACATTCATAGGGTTTCTCACCAGTATGAATTCTCTGATGGTGAGTAAGGTTTGAGCCACTACCAAAGGCCTTCCCACATTCTTTACATTCAAAAGGCTTCTCACCAGTGTGAATTCTTTGATGGTAAGCAAGGTTTGCACCACTACCAAAGGCCTTGCCACATTCTTTGCATTCATAAGGTTTCTCACCAGTATGAATTCGCTGATGTCGAATAAGGACCGATACAAAACTAAAATCCTTCCCACATTCCTTACATTCAAGGAGTTTCTCATCAGTATGAATTCTCTGATGCTGGATACTGAAAGTGGGCATGTCTTCAGGAGTAAATATCATTTCACTGAAATGTCCTTCCTGAGATCCCTGTTTTCTCTCAAACTGGCTTTTACATTCCCAATCACCTCTGAAACTTGAACACTCAATGCTGTGTTTTGTAAGGTTTTCCATTATCTCCCATCAGGATGATTCTATTCCATAAATATCCTTTTTCAGAAATAATTTCTTGGTCTCAACTTTGATTCACAGTCTGAAAGAAAATATAAAAGCAAAAATTCACTTTTTTGTGTTCTGGGAGAGATTAAACGTTTATAATAGATATGAAAGACAACTACAGTTTAATTTTCATAAAAAAATGAGTTGCTTATACAGTTCTCACATATGACTGGGGCAATTTGACAAACAGATTAGGGAAGCAGAGAAAATGAGTAAAAGTCAGACTAGAAAGTGAAGGAAGTATTCAGGAAACAGATTATTTTTAAACAGTAGTTTAAAGTTCCCTATAGACTTTGAAAGCTTGGTAATTATACAGATGTCTTGGCCCTGTCTTAATTTCCTAAGAGATGAATCTAGTGTTATAAACATTTACAAATGAGAGTAATTCTCATATTCATTTATCAGGGTTGTTTGGAGTACCACATTTTTCCTGGGGTGGAAAATCTGGGATGATTCAGTAATAAACATAATTTTCAGATAAACTAATGGAGACAGAAAATAAAGATAATCCACAAAGAGCAGTTTCTGAGTGAAAGACTAATGTGCTAAATGAGTATGGAATGAGCTATGGAGAGGGAAGATTCATCTGTGGTTAGAATGTGGTTTGTTATGGTTAAGTTTGCCTCCAAATTCTATGATGATAACATTGAGAGAAGAAGGAGCTCAGTAAGGGCTACAGCAGAGGAACAGAATCTAGTTTTAACATGAGAGGAAAGGGAAGACAAGACAGGAGGCAATGTGATACTACTAGAATATTGCAAGAAAGATGAAGCTATATAAAGATGAAGATACATAAATATCCTGAACCTCATCTTTGATGATTATGGAATGATTCTGATCATACCTAATCTACTTATATACTTGCATAAAGTAACTGTGCAGTGCTTATTATTTTGGGAGATTTATTTGCCACAAAAGTAGAGACTAGGAAAGGAAATGGATTTAAAGATACCATCTAAGGTCCTGAGTTAATACCTCAAACCCCAAAAAGTGAAAACATTCCAGCATCAATCTCTTTCTACAATTCACATAACAATCCTGTTTACAGCAGGTCTAAATATGTCTTGAAATTGTTCTTCCAATCTCCAACTGGCTAATCCAAATCAAAATTACCTTTTGCTTGGACACTAAAGCAGCATTTCTTCTAGCTTCCTGCATTTCCAGTTTTGCACCCTTAGCACCCAGAGTGATATTTAGCCTGGAATTGTTCTGCTCAAAATGAACTTGCTCGTAAAAGTTCCTCAGTGATCTGCCTGTCTCGACAACCTAATATCCCTCTCTGCACCCCCTCCACCCAACAATAAGCTGTAGCCACAGTGGCCTTCATAGTTCTTCAAATGCACAAAACTGTACCCACCCATCCCCATCATGATTTCACCTGCCTGAAATGGCCCCCTATATCCACTGCCCCTCCTCTTGGCCTTGCAAGTTTCTGGCAATGGTTTAGATCTCTGCTAAACTATATATCTTTAAAATATTTCCTGCATGTTCAGTCTTAATTATGCACACTCTATCATTTCTCAGAGCTCTTTTTTCCTCTTTTCTTTGTGTTTTGTTTTGATAATGGGCAATTTACACATCCATTCCCTACAGTTAAATTTTTCATATTTGTTTGAATGCTTGTTTAATCTCTGCTACAATAGAGCCAAGCTTCATGAAGACAAAGATAATATCTGTTAATTTAATCAACTTGAACTCTGGTACATGAAAAAAACTAAATGCATTTATCGAATAGCTAATATAATAAATTATTTTCAAAATGTATTATCCTTACAAATAAACATATAAAAACTAGATTTCTCTAAACGTAGGACATAATTTCTCTGAAAAAGGGCAGCAGATCATGTGCATTTATCCCTGTACCCTTTCCAAAACCTCACTAAAAGGAATGAAAAGGAATTTGTAAAAAGGAACAAACCCACCACATAAAAGGAAATTAAAGAGGAAGCTGCAGCAACAAAACATTTTAAGTTAATTAATTAATTAATTTATTTATTTATTTATTTATTTTGAGATGGAGTTTCGCTCTTGTTTCCCAGGCTGCAGTGCAATGGCGTGATCTCGGCTCACCACAACCTCTGCCTCCCGGGTTCAAGCGATTCTCCTGCCTCAGCCTCCTGAGTACCTGGGATTACAGGCATGTGCCACCATGCCTGGCTAATTTTGTATTTTTAGTAGAGACAGGGTTTCTCCATGTTGGTCAGGCTGGTCTTGAACTCCTGACCTCAGCCTCCCAAAGTGCTGGGATTACAGGCATGAGCCACCATGCCTGGCTCCTTTTTTTTTTTTTTTTTTAGACAGAGTTTCACTTATGTCACCCAGGCTGGAGTGCAATGGCGCAATCTCAGCTCACTGCAACCTCTGCCTCTCAGGTTCAAGTGATTCTCCTGCCTCAGCCTCCCAAATAGCTGGGATTGCAGGCGCCCACCACCACGCCTGGCTGATTTTTGTATTTTTAGATGTGGGGTTTCACCATATTGGCCAGGCTGGTCTCAACTCTTGACCTCCAGTGATCCACCTGCCTCAGCCTCCCAAAGTGCTGGGATGACAGGTATGAGCCACCATGCCCAGCCAACATTTTAAGTTGAAAGTGTAAGATAAATGATGACCAACCAAAAAAGATATAATCTTAACTAGAAGTAAGGAAAGCCCACATATAGTTACACTTTTTTGTGTGTAAAAAAGTGTATGATTTATGCTGCAGAACCCCAGAAAAACTTAAGAAGTGGAGGGAACTAAGTACCCATAAAAGTCTAACAATCAACATACAAAAATTTAGCATACAGCTTCTTAGAGCCCACTCTAAATTACAAATAGATCACCACCTCATGAAGATATGTGTACCCACCCACATGTTCAAAGCAGTATTATTCACAATAGCCAAGACGTGAAAATAACCTATGTGTCCACTGATGAACAGATGAAGAAATTATGATACCTATAAATGAGTATTATTCACCATTAAAAATGAAAGAGATCCTGCCATTTGCCAAAACAGACATGAAACTGGAGGACATTATGCTATGTGAAATAAGGGAGACAGAGGAAGAGAAATACGGCATGATCTCACTTATATTTAGAACGTAAAAAAAAAAGTACAGAAATAGCATACAAAATGGTAGTTACCAGGGACTGTCAGGGAAAAAATGGGGAGATGCAGGTCAAAGGATACAAAGTTTCAGACATGTAGAATGAGTAAGTCTAGAGATCCAATGTACAACATGAGGGCTATAGTTAATGACATTGTAGTGTATTTGAGATTTTTGATAAAAGAGTAGATTTTTAGGTGCTCTTGCCACACATACATAAAAAGTGTAACTATGTGAGATGATGAACATGTTAACTTGCTTGACTACAGTCACCATTTCATAATATGTATCAAAACCTCATGTTGTATACCTTAAATATATACAAAAACAACATAATCAAAAAATAGGCAAATATTGGATATTTGAGAAAAGCCTGTAAGATAAAAGACAGCAAACAAAGCAACCAAAGGAATTCAGAAGACAGACTACATAGGAGAACAAAGAAAACCTCAAGTCACAATGTATATTCTCATAGGATGTGAGAAGCTATTCCACATGATACAAGAATAGAATAATATGAAAGAAATATTAAGTGAAAAAAAGTATTCATAGAAAATGAAAATATAAAGTGGGAATAAAAACAAATCATTCAAAAATAAATAATAAAATCTCTTTAAAACCCATACAAAAAAGATACAGAAATGGAAAACAGGAAAATATGGGAGATCAAGCAACAAAGTCCACCATCTACTGAGAAGAAATCATTTTTAGCAGTTTGCTAAGAATCTATAAAGCGTGCTAGAAGAAATGGAGGAACCCGAAAATCACCATTTTAAAATCATCAATAGGATAAAAGATTTAGGCAAGGATCCTCAATGGATTCCTTTTTTTTTTTGAGACGGAGTCTCGCTCTGTCGCCCAGGCTGGAGTGCAGTGGCGCGATCTCGGCTCACTGCAAGCTCCGCCTCCTGGGTTCACGCCATTCTCCTGCCTCAGCCTCCTGAGTAGCTGGGACTACAGGCGCCTGCCACCGCGCCCGGCTAATTTTTTGTATTTTTAGTAGAGACGGGGTTTCACTGTGGTCTCGATCTCCTGACCTTGTGATCCGCCCGCCTCGGCCTCCCAAAGTGCTGGGATTACAGGCGTGAGCCACCGCGCCCGGCTAATGGATTCTAAAATTGGATAATGAATTGCGCTGGGGAAAAGGATATTCACTTGATCTCACAGTATCACTCTACAGATTATTTATTAATTATAAAGGGAAAAACATATACCTGTATAATAGAAAGATTTGGTACTCACCACCTTAATCTTAAGTGGTAAAACTTGATGCCTTAGTCTACTTGTGTTGCTATGAAGGCATAGCTAAGGGAGGGTAACTTATAAAGGAAAGAGGTTTATTTGGCTCACAGTTCTGCAGGCTGTACAAGATGCATGGCACCAACATCTTCTTCTGATGAAGGTTTCAGGCTGCTTCCACTAGTAGAAGGCGAAGAGGAGCTGGGATGTGCAGAGATTATGTGGAGAGAGAGGAAGCAAAAGAGAGGGTCGAGGGAGGTGCTAGGTTCTTTTTAACAACCAGCTCTTTTGGGAACTAATAAGAGCAAGAACTCACTCACCCACTGCCCCCCAGGAAGGGCATTAATCTATTCATCAGGGATCCACCCCCATAACAGAAACACCTGCCATTAGGCCCCACCAACACTGGGGGGAAATTTTCAACATAAGATTCGGAGGGGACAAACATCCAAACTATAGCACTTGGAATCAATAGTAGTGGAGCAACCTGACAATATGTTCCTCCTAATGTAATACAATGAAAGATGTACCATCATACCACCTATGTGGTATGCTTGCCAAATATATTTACCTGAATCTAAGCTTCCTATACATGAGAAAGCCAAGAGACAAATAAAGGTTATGGGACATTCTATAAAATAATTGTCCTGGATTCTTAAAAAAATTCAATGTCATATAAAGCAGGGCCAGGCATGGTGGTGCATGCCTGTAATCCCAGCACCTTGGGAGGCCAAGGTGGGCAAATCACCTGAGGTCGGGAGTTCGAGACCAGCCTGACCAACATGGAGAAATCCCGTTTCTACCAAAAATACAAAATTAGCCAGCTGTGGTACTGCATGCCTGTAATCCCAGCTACTCAGGAGGCTGGGGCAGGAGAACCATTTGAACCCAGGAGGCGGAGGTTGTGGTAAGACAAGATCGTACCATTGCACTCCAGCCTGGGAAACAAGAGTGAAACTCTGTCTCAAAAAACACCGAAAAATTCATGTCATATAAAACAAAAAATGAGAGACTGCTCCAGAATAAAAGAGACTAAAGAGATCCAATGACAAAACCAATATATAAATCTTGACTGGATCCTAGATCACGCAAACACACACCCAAGTAAAACAAACAAACAAATAAACAATGAAACACAATAGCAGCTAAATAAAGAGAGTTTGAAAACCACTGGAGCTGTCTAAACATAAAATGCTTAAGAATATTAGTAAGTCATTTTAATTTTCTTAGGTTGGAGATATATTGTTAATACTAAGGAGATATATGTTAAAATTATTAATGGTAAAATGTGAAGATGTCCCCAACATATTTTTAAATGACTCAGAAAAAAATGTGTATGTATGTGTATTAATAAAGATAAAGGAAATGTGGCAAAATGGCAACAACTGAAGAATTTGGGTGATGGATGATAGAGTCCGAATGTTTGTGTCCTCCCAACCCCCAAATGAAATGTTGAACTTTAGGTATTAATGTAATGGGGTAAGGAGGTACGGCCTTTGGGAAGTGATTAGGTCATGAAGGCAGAGCCCTAATGAATGTAATTAGTGTCCTTATAAAAGAGGACCCGGAGGACTGCCTTTCCCTTTCTACCATGTGAGGACAGAGAGAAGGTGCCAACTATGAAGCAGAAAGCAGGTCCTTACCAGACACTGAATCTGCCAACATCTTGATCATGTACTTTCCAGCCTTCACAACTGTGAGAAATCAGTTTCCTTTGTTCATAACTAGTTTATGGTATTTTGTTACAGTGGCCCAAACAGAGGAAGAAAATGGGTATTCAGAATTCATTGGAATAGTCTTTTTTTTCTCTCTGTTTGAAATTTTTCAAAGGAAATAGAAAATACAGATTGTTCTAAAAAGTAGCATTAAGGGAAACTTCCCAGACCTGAAAGACATGAGTCTCTCCATATTTAATGGGCCCACTTGGTATGTAGCATTAAAAAACATGATTTACATTTAGATATATTTTTATTAGGTTCTAGGACACTGGAAACAAAGAAAATACCCTAAAAGGCTCCAAAATGCAAAGACAGGGTATAAACCAAAGACCAGGAATGAAAATGGCTTTGGAGTTCTAAATAATACTATAAGACAGAAATCATAACTTTAAAATTCTGAGGAAAAATATTTTTAATGTAGAATTCCATGCCCTGCCAAGGAATCAATATAGTGGTTGAAAAATATACTAGAACTCACAAAATTTAATTCTCATTCATCCTTTCTCACATGCCACCAATATCAAGAAGAAGAACCAGACCAAGAAACAGGAAGGCAAGGAATCCAAGAAACAACACAGAAGGGCAGTGAATTTAAGAAGACAGAATTCTAGAGTAATAGTGGTACAAGCAGTCAGTAGAGAAAAAAAGGATCGTAGAAGAGATGTTTCTAAACCTAAGAAGCTGACAGAATATACCGGGAAGAGATTTATTTTCCAGTAGATTTTGAATATAAATTAGTGATAAATATATGGACAAAAATATTAATTACAAGGAAAACAAAGTTGTGTAACAATATAAGTGTGATTCACAGCTCACTTATGAATAAAATCTGTTAAAAAGATGCAAGCCACAAAATGGGCGATGATATTTACAAAATATTTAACTGTCAAAGAACTAGCATGTAAAATATAAGATCTTTCTCAAATCATTAATAAAAAGCTAAATGGGCTGGGTGCGGTGGCTCAAGTCTGTAATCCCAGCACTTTGGAAGGCCAAGGCGGGCGGCTCACTTGAGGTCAGGAGTTCAAAACCAGCCTGGCCCACATGGTGAAACCCCGTCTCTACTAAAAATACAAAACCGTTAGCCAGGCATGGTGGTGCACCAGGCGTGGTGGTGTGTGCCTGTAATCCCAGCTACTTGGGATGCTGAGGCAGGAGAACTACTTGAACCCAGGAGGTGCAGCTTGCAGTGAGCCGAGATCATGCCACTGAACTCCAGCCTGGGCAACAGAGCAAGACTCAGTCTCAAACAAAACAAACAAACAACAAAAAAAGCTAAATGATCCAAGAGAAAAGAAACCACTAAATAAATAGGAAGACATTTTCATTTTCACTCCTGGTCTTGTTTGTGCCCTGTGTAATAATTTGTCAGGTCTTTGTCCTAGGGTTCCTAGCACAGAGCTAGACATGTCTTTTTTATGGATCACACCTGAGTTTATGCTAATGTGGTAACTCATGGTGGACCCCTGAGTAGCTTCGGAATTGGGGCAGTCATCAAAAATATTTTTAGCTAGCCCAATCTCTGAGGAAGAAAGTGGGGCTGGAGACTGGGTTCAATCATGTGGCCAATGATCAATCATGCCTACATAATGAAATTCCACCCCAAAGTTCAGTGGAGCTTCCTTGTTGGTGAACATATCAATGTGTTTGGAGGGTGACACACCTGCTTTTACCAGGAAAGGGCATAGAAACTGTGTATAGATCCCTTTCAGACCTTTCTCTATGTGTCTCTTTACTGGGCTGTTCCTAATTTGTATCCTTATCTTTCATGATAAAACTATAATTTTTAGTGCATTCCTGAATTCTGTGAGTTGTAGTAAATTACTAAATGAAGGGGGGAGGGGGAGGGAGTCATGGGAACTTACTGGAATTGTAGCTAGTTGGCCTAAAGTAAGGGCAGATTTACTGGGGACTATATGCTAAAACCTATGGAGTCTGACACTAACTCTGGGTAGCTAGTACCAGAACTGAATTGCAGTACATCAGTTGGAGATGCAACAGATTAAAATCCCATGTTCATGGATTGGAAGACTTAACATGAAGATGCAAATACTCGCTAAAATAATCTGCAGATTCAATGCAATCTCTATTAACACTTTAGTGACCTTTGAAATGAAAAGCCAGGCCGGGCGCGGTGGCTCACGCCTGTAATCCCAGCACTTTGGGAGACCGAGACAGGTGGATCACAAGGTCAGGAGTTCGAGACTAGCTTGGCCAACATGGTGAAACCCTGTCTCTATTAAAAGTAAAAAAGTTAGCTGGGCGTGGTGGCACATGCCTGTAATCCCAGCTACTCAGGAGCCTGAGGCAGGATAATTGTTGGAACCCAGGAAGCGGAGGTTGCAGTGATCCGAGATTTTGCCACTGCACTCCAACCTGGGCGACACAGCAAGACTCCATCTCAAAAAAGAAAAAAAATGAAAAGTCACTCCTCAAATCCATATGGAACTGCAATGCGTGCCCAAAATCCATATAGAACTGCAATGTGTATTGAAAATGAAAAAGTAGGACTCACTTCTTCCAATTGTAACACTTACTACTACAAAGCTACAGTAATCCATAGGACTGGCATAAGAACAGACTTGTAAACTAATGGAATAAAACTGAAAAACCAGAAATAAACCCAAACATCTATGACTAATAGATTTCCCAGAAGGACAGTAAGTCCACTGCATGGAGAAAGAAACGTCTCTTCAACAAATGGTATTGGGACAATGGGATAAACACATGCAAATATAAAATGTGAGCTTGAGATGGATCAACAACCTAAACAGAAGTGCTAAATCATAAAACTCTTTCAAAAAAACAGGATTTCTAATTCTTCATGACCTCAGATTTCGCAGTTAATCCTTAGATTTGACACCTAAAGCACAAGCAATGAAAGAAAAGAATACATCCATTTAAATTCATCCAAGTTAAAAGTCTGCACTTCAAACGGGTACAGGGTATTTCGACATGCAGATGAAAAAGGTTTAAAACTAGAGAGAATCGATAGTTGCACAATATTATGAATACAGCAAATACCACTGAAGTTATACTAAATACCACTGAATTATGTGCTTTAAAATGGTTAAGTGTATCTCATGTGAATTTTGCCTAAATGAACAAATCTTGGGAAAAAAATGGGAAAAGGAGAAAAAAGATAATGCAAATGAAAAGATGTTCTGTTGTATTAGTAGTCATGGTCATGCAAATTAACACCATAATTAGATATTACTAAGTATATTAGGTAGGTAAAAAGTGTGACTATTCCAAATGTTGGTAAAGATGTGGCAAAAATGTGGCAAAGGCAGCGGCAAATATACACTGTTGGAAGTAGACTACTTTTTCATACAACCACTTTGAAAGAATTTGGTTATCTAGGCTAACATGCATATTCCCTATTACCCAGCAATTCCACTCCTAGGTAAAACATCCACTAGAATGTTCATAACAGTTTTATTAAGAGTAAAATGCTGGAAACCACCAATTATCCACATAAAAAATATGTTGGACAAAATACACTGTGATACAGTCACAAAGGTTACGAAATAGTGGAGATAACAAGATATATCTAAACTATTCAACATGGGCCAGGTGTGGTGGCTCACGCCTGTAATCCTAGCACTTTGGAAGGCCGAGGCAAGGGGATCGTTTGAGGTCAGGAGTTCGAGACCAGCCTGGCCAACATAGTGAAACCCCATCTCTACTAAAAAATACAAAAAATTAGCTAGGCGTGGTGGTGCATGCCTGTAATCCCAGCTACTTGGGAGGCTGAGGCAGGAGAATCACTTGAACCGGGAGGTGGAGGTTGCAGTGAGATGAGATTGTGCCACCACACTCCAGCGTGGGCAACAGAGTGAGACTCTGTCTCAAAACAAAACAAAACAAAACTTAAAAAGGACACATATATTATAATTCAATTTATATAAGTTTAAAAGCAGGCAAAGCTGTATAATATTCTTTAGGGAGTTACACAAAGTTGGCAAAAAATTGTAAGAGCAGAGAATGATTTTCACAAAATCTACTTAATAGTTACACTTCAGTGGAGAGAGAGTGAAAGAGATGAATTTGGTTTGGGCAGGCAGATGGCTTTGTGGTACTAGCGATGTTGTATTTTTCTAATCTTCATGGTGGTTATATGGGTATTATCACTTAACTTAAAAAGATTTTATGTATCTGACTATATAAAATACTTCAGGAAGAAAACTCAAACTTTGAGGGGAAAAGAAGAAAAAAGAAACAGAAAGAACATGTTTCAATTTATCTGAAGAAAGTAGTCTAATAGCCATGATACCAAATAAGGCAAAATACTAAATATGAAAAGAGAATAACTTGGGGCTAATATAACTTATAAATACACACACACACACACACACACACACGCTAAATAAAACTCTAGCAATCTGAATACAATAATTAAAAAAGCAAACTTTATGAATAAGTTGATTTTATCCAAGGAATACAAGGTTGCTTCAACATTAAAAAATTGCTTAATTATATTAACAGATTAGAGAGAAAAATGCACATTTGTCTACAACAATCAGAAAATTTGATAAAACCCAACATCCAGTTACTGTAAGAAGAAACACAAAATTTGAACAAGCTATGAGTAGAAGGTAATTTCCTCATTCTGGCGAACAGTACCTACAAAAACCAGGAAGGGACACATCAAATATGTGCATGTCCATAAAGGTTGTAGCAAATAAAACATGTAAGTACTAGAAAGCAAGAAACAAAACTGATGTTTGCAGATCTTATGATTGCCTATATGGAAAAATTCAAAAGATATAATCATCTATCCATTTAAAAAAGTATTATACAAAAAGTAGCTGGGTGTGCTGACACGTGTCTATAGTCCCAGCTACTCAGGAGACTGAGGCAGGAGAATCACGTGAACCTGGGAGGTGGAGGTTGCAGTGAGCCGAGATCGAACTACTACACTCCAGCATGTGTGACAGAGACTCTGTCTCTATAAATAAATAAATAATATTTTTGAAAAGTATTATATCCCTATCTCATGTCATACCTAAACAGCAAAGTCAGTCCTAGATAAATGATTTACAATTTTAAAAATGAACTTTAGGCCGGGCGCGGTGGCTCAAGCCTGTAATGCCAGCACTTTGGGAGTCGGAGACGGGCGGATCACGAGGTCAGGAGATCGAGATCATCCTGGCTAACACGGTGAAACCCCGTCTCTACTAAAAAATACAAAAAACTAGCCGGGCGAGGTGGCGGGCGTCTGTAGTCCCAGCTACTCGGGAAGCTGAGGCAGGAGAATGGCGTAAACCCGGGAGGCAGAGCTTGCAGTGAGCTGAGATCCGGCCACTGCACTCCAGCCTGGGCGACAGAGCGAGACTCCGTCTCAAAAAAAAAAAAAAAAAAAAATGAACTTTAAAACTCTTAAAAGACTATATGCCAGTTGTCAATGTATTGCTCCTAAGTTCCAAATTCACCCTTTATTCACCATTTTTTCACTCTGCAAAAGTAGACCTGGGCTATAGAAATATTTTTCCTTGCCAGAACAATGTTAAGCTTTGCCAGTAGTGGATGTCTGAAAGACACTGCAAGAGCAAGGGGCATTCCCTTCTGGTTCTGGTGTGTTTGCCTGGCAGGTGGCTCCAGCATCCAGGTCCACCTCCTGCAGCATATTCAGTTTCCCCAGTGCCCAGTTCCTGCAGCATGAGTGACTTTACCAGGCTTCCTCAGTCAAGCAGCTTCTCTAGCTCCCGGCTCTTAAAGTACACAGTGGCCAGCAGCACCCAGTAGCCTCGTCTGAAAGTTTTGTAGCAAATGCTTCTGGTAAGACAACCCAGTCTGCCCCACAGGATGGATTCCTGGCAAATTCTAGAGGGCAGATTTCCAGCAAATTCCACAGCAGGAACAGGACATGGCTAAGGCAAGTGAGGCACAAAACTTGAGGCATTCGCTCTCAGATGCCAACCCTGCACATATAACCTTGACGATGACTGTCTTAAGAATGCGGAACCCAGAATGCAAAATTTGAGGCATTCCGTCTCAGCGTCATGCAAGTGTAGCTACATCTGACGGTGAGTGCTTCTCACTGTCTCACTTGCCTCATCTTAGTCCCAGCCCTTTACCACAGCAATTACTGTCATTCAGTAAGCCACAGATGTGCACTCTCCAACAAGGCCTAGATGTTAGCCTTGGGAGGGCTTCTTCCTTCCTTGGACTCTCTACCATTAGTAGTGGCTGCTCTTATTATTATTTTAAAAAATTTTTTTAGAGACAAGGTCTCACTCTGTCACCCAGGCTGGAGTCACCCAGGTACCCAGGCACAATCATAGCTCACTGCAGCCTCAAACTCCTAGGCTGAAGCCATCCTCCCTCCTTAGCCTCCCAAGTAGCTAGGAATACAGGCACATGCACCACACCTAGCTAATTGGCTGTTTTATTTTTCTTTTTGTAGAGACAGGATCTGGTCTGAAACTCCTGGCTTTAAGCTATCCTCCCACCTCAGCCTCCCCAAGTGTTGGGATTACAGATGTGAGGCATCATGCCCGATCAA
The DNA here is from genome assembly GCF_043159975.1 of Macaca nemestrina. Taxonomy (NCBI): domain Eukaryota; kingdom Metazoa; phylum Chordata; class Mammalia; order Primates; family Cercopithecidae; genus Macaca; species Macaca nemestrina. Next base: position 46,179,425 of record NC_092144.1, on the reverse strand, counting down.
TGGCTGCTCTTTATGGCTATAATTCCCATGGTTTTTTGAGTTTCCTTTACTTCTTACTGGTCAATCCTTTGTTACTCTAGTTCCATGATAGTTAATAATTTTTTATATTTAACTTTCCTAGTTCAAATTACTGTGTGTTTTCTGTTCCTTGATTAGATATTGACTGCAACAGAATTGGTACCTGATGTGGTTCCAGGTGAAAGGCCTGTAAAGACGGAACTCTGGGATTAGTTTGGTCACGCCTTTTAGTATCTTTTTGCTAATCCTTTGGGATTGACTGCAGTGCAGAGTTCCATGCCAATGGGATTTGGGTTGGTAGAAATTCATGGCATGCAGTAACGTTACAATGAATTAGGCCATGGTTGATTGGAATGAAGTGTCAATTAAAGCACATGCCTTGGGAGCTAAACAGTTGCTGTACTTGACCATTATGGCAGTAATGATATAAGGACTGCGGTGTGGGATGGATTAACTTACGTTAACTTCAATGCATAAAGAGAAGCCGATAAGTTCAGGTTTATTAACTCTCAGTTCAAGTCACAATCTGAGAATGAAAGCATTTCCATAAAAATCCTAAAAGAATCTCCCCTTGGCCAGGCGCAGTGGCTCAAGCCTGTAATCCCAGCACTTTGGGAGGCTGAGATGGGTGGATCACGAGGTCAGGGGATCGAGACCATCCTGGCTAACATGGTGAAACCCTGTCTCTACTAAAAAATACAAAAAAAAACCTAGCCGGGCGAAGTGGCGGGCGCCTGTAGTCCCAGCTACTCGGGATGCTGAGGCAGGAGAATGGCATAAACCCAGGAGGCAGAGCTTGCAGTGAGCTGAGATCCGGCCACTGCACTCCAGCCTGGGCGACAGAGCAAGACTCTGTCTCAAAAAAAAAAAAAAAAAAAGAATCTCCCCTTTCTTGTATACATAGGGCTGACATTGCTGAAAAACACACAATCGCTCAGTTTGCTGAAATGTGATGAATGTTGAATTCACAGTCTTGTCAAATTTATCATGTGAAAGAAGACTGACTGGCAAAGAATGGGATCCTGAAATTTGGAGTTGAGACATATGGATAGGACCCAGATGAAACTGGCAATCTTGAACTCCTAAGTCACTGTGGTGACCTCTCTTACTAGTGGAAATAACTTGCAATCCAGCATTTGAGAAATTAGTTTTCCTCTGGTTGAAAACCCTAAGATAACATAACCTGGAGTAGTGCAAAGGGCATGCTCATGCTCTGTAAGATCCACCAGAAATGTTCTGTCTGCTGAGATAGTATTTAGGAATGAGCCTGGAACATCTTCTCATTCCAGGAAGTAAGGAAATGCTCAATCCTCATTATACATCTATAATGAGGGTCCAATCTCAGCATAACCCAGGGAGACAGGTATATAGTATGACCCAGGAGGAAATAACTCACTGTATTAGTTTGCTAGGGCTGCCATAATAAAATACCACAGACTGGATGGCTTAAATAACAGAAATTTGTTTGTTCACAGTTACGGACATTAGTCCAAGATTATGCTGATTGTAGCTTTGGTTTCTTCTGAGGCCTCTTGCCTTGGCTTGCAGATGGTCTGTTTCTTGCTATGCACTCACATGGTCTTTCCTCTGTGTCTATCCTTGACATCTCTCTGTGTGTCCAAATTTCCTCCCTTATAAAGATAGGAGTCAGGTCGAATGAGTGCTCACCTTAATAGCCTCATTTTAACTGAATTATCTCTTTAAAGACCCTGTTTCCAAATACATTCACATTCTAAGGCACTGGGATTTATGCTTTCAACATATGAATTTTGGAAGGGACACAGTTGAGCCCACAAATACTCACCAAAACAAGGGTTGTGGGAGGAGCAGAGTGATGATGCTCTAACTTTACCTTTATGCATAGTTTTAACTTTTTTTTTTTTTTTTTGAGACTGGATCTTACTCTGTCGCCCAGGTTGGAATGCAGTGGCATGATCTTGGCTCACTGCAACCTCCGCCTCCCGGGTTCAAGTGATTCTCCTGCTTCAGCCTCCCGAGTAGCTGGGATTACAGGTGTGCACCACCACTCCTGGCTAATTACTGTATTTTTTGGTAGAAATGGGGTTTCCCTATGTTGTCCAGGCTGGTCTTGAACTCCCGCCTCAAGTGATCCACCTGCCTCAGCCTCCCAAAGTGCTGGGATTACAGTCATGAGCCACCGCACCCAGCTAGTTTTAACTTTTGGAAGCATGCTAATATTTTTACATACTCATACAATCAAGTCACCAAGAATACAGTAACAAAAAAGGCCAAATGGTAGGAACAAACTTAAATGTATTTCAAATGAATAACAAAAGCAAACTTAATGGGGGAAAAAACCAAATCCAAGTAAATTAGAACACAATATTTTGACTATGTACTCCCAGTCTAAAGATAAAGAGAAGCTGGCCGTGTGCGGTGGCTCATGCCTGTAATCCCAGCACTTTGGGAGGTCAAGGTGGGTGGCTTGCTTGAGGTCAGGAGTTAAAGACCAGCTTGACCAACATGGCAAAATCCCGTCTCTACTAAAAATACAAAAATTAGCCGGGTGTGGTGGTGGGCGCCTGTAATCCCAGCAACTCAGGAAGCTGAGGCAGGAGAATCGCTGGAACAGGGAGGCGGAGGTGGCAGTGAGCTGAGGTCATGCCACTGCACTGCAGCCTGGATGACAGAGCGAGACACCGTCTCAAAAAAAAAAAAAAAGGCCAGGCATGGTGGCTCATGCCTGTAATCGCAGCACTTTCGGAGGTGGAGGCAGGTGGACTGCAAGGTCAAGAGATCAAGACCATCCTGGACAACATGCTGAAAACCCATCTCTACTAAAACTACAAAAAATTAGCTTGGTATGGTGATGCATGCCTGTAGTCCCTGCTACTCAGAAGGCTGAGGCAAGAGGATCGCTTGAACCCAGGAGGCGGAGGTTGCAGTGAGCCAAGATTGTGCCACTGCACTTCAGCCTGGAGAAACAGTAAGACTCCGTCTTAAAAATAAATAAATAAATAAATACAAACAAAAAGATAAAGAGAACTATAAGCAAATACTGAACCCTACTTAGTATGCTTGATTTTTACTATAGTAGAGGTTAGCATACTCATATTCTGTATTTATAAATTCTAGACTTGAACAAATTCGTAAATATAATGAGGATAATGGAAGCCAGGTTTCTAAGTCCTACAGAAGGAAGATACAAATATGGAACACGTTGTGACAAGAATGAACACTGCAGTCCCATCATCTAGATCTTGGTTTCCAAATATTCACATTCCAAGGAACCAGAGCTCTTTAGAGAAACGACTCATTCCAGGCTGGAGCTAAGACAGTATTTAGGAACGAGCCTGGAACATCTTGTCATTCCAGGAAGTAAGGAAATGCTCAAAGAATAATGAAGACAAGTCAAAGGAACACAGAAGCCAGCTGGAATGCGTTCCTGTTGGCCAAATCTGGGACAATTTGAGTATAAAAATAAATAACAGATTATAACCCATTAAGGAAAGTAAACATCTATGAATTCATATTGACATAAACAAATGAATAAGTAGGAGAGAAGGGAAAGCTCTTCTTTATAGCAGAATGCCAACTAATTAATACAGACAAAATAACGGCGATAGAAATCAAACAAAAAAACCCCTCCCATTATTACTATTACATCTTACTAATAACAGACCCAGGAATAATTATCAATGGGCGAATGTTAAACTAGTGGGGAAAAGTTTGGTGACCAGTTATTTATACAGTTACAAAGTATATCTCCACAAATTATCTATTAATTACAAATAGACAACTGTCAATATTACAGTGGAGAAACATGGTAGATATCCCCTTAACAAATTATCAAAGTTAACAGCTCCAGAAATGGAATAAGTCAACATCATGAATCTCCCAAGATGATGCAGCAAGAAGGATACGATATTACCTTTATGCTATTCCTGCCACAAAATTCATAGCCTGAATGTAAGCATGATAAACCATAAGACAAACCCAAATTAAGGGACTTTTTACAAAATAACTGGCTTCTCCTCTTCAAAAATGCCAAGATCATGAAAGACAAAGAGGGAGCAACTCTTCCAGATTAAAGAAGACTAGAGAGACATAATTAATAAATTTAAAGTGTGATTTTAAAGTAGATCCTGGATAGATGAGGGGAGAGGGTAGGGTAGTTTGTTATAAAGAACATTACTGGGATGAGTCAAAAATTTTAAATATGGATTAGAGTATCATATAAATGTTAAAATTTTAATAACTGTACTGTGGGTTATGTAAGAGAATATTCTTGTTGTTAGGAAATAAAGGGGCAAAATATCTGCAACTTAGTCTTAAACGGTACAGATAAAATGTGTGTGGAGTGTGTGTGTGTGTGTGTGTGTGTAGAGATAGAAGGAGAGAGAGAGAGAAGAAAACAATTTCATATGAGAATGATAATGCAAATAGGCAAAAGGTAACAACTGGTGAATGTGAGTAACTGGTATGCAGGAATACTTTATGCTATTCTTGTAACTTCTATAAGTTTCAAATTTAATAAAAATTTTAAAGTTAACAAAACATATTCCTAAATAATTCTCATGTTAAATATGAAACTAAATGGAAACACAAATAGCCTAAAAATGAGGTAAACAAGAGCAAGATACATATCAAACACTGGACATCAAGAAATTACCAGATAAAAAGTAATTGGTAGAATTAAATGCCTGTATAAAAACAATATAAAACAGATTTGAATTCAATATCACAACAAAAGAATCTCAACATTAAAAAAAGCAAAAGAACTGGTGAAGATAAAAATAAAACATAAAAGGCTGGGTGCGGTGCCTCACGCCTATAATCCCAGCACTTTGGGAGGCCGAGGCAGGAGGATCACTTGAGGTCAGGAGTTCGAGACCAACCTGGCCAACAAGGCAAAACCCCATCTCTACTGAAAATACAAATATTAGCTGGGTGTGGTAGTGTGTGCCTGTAATCTCAGCTACTCAAGAGGCCGAGGCAGGAGAATCACTTGAAACTGGGAGGCAGAAGCTGCAGTGAACTGAGATCTTGCCACTGCACTCCTATACTCCAGCCTGAGCAACTCACTCTGTAAAAAAAAAAAAAATGCAAAAAAATTTATGATTTACAAAACCCAAAGCTTTTGAAAGTTTTTTTTTGTTTTTAAAAAGAAGACTGCTGATTAAACGTGGTATGTGTATGTACCATATACTTTAGGTTTTCTCTCCCTCAAGACACCACTCAGATGACCAGTGTATTTTCATACAATAAATTGCTAGCAAGTGCACAGGTATGGCAGATATTGTTGACTGCCTCCACCAAAACTACTCCTTCCGCCACTTTCTTGATATATGACTTTGATTTTTCTTCCACAGTTACTGTGCTCAGCTCCATAAAGTGAATCACGACTGTCTAACTCAGCGATTCTCATTCGTGAGTGTACATTAGAATCACTTGGGTAGCTTTTTATTTTTTATTTTGATTTTTATTTTTTGAGACAGCATCTTACTTGATTTTTTTTTTTTTTTTTGAGACAGCCTAAGCTGGAGTGCACTGGTGCAATCTTGGCTCCCTGCAACCTCTACCTCCCAGGTTCAAGGGGTCTCCTGCCTCAGCCTCCCAAGTAGCTGGGACTATAGGTGCCCACCACCACACCCAGCTAATTTTTGTATTTTTGGTAGAGACAGGGTTTCACCATGTTGGCCAGGCTGGTCTCGAACTCCCGACCTCAGGTGATCCGCCCACCTTCCTCCCAAAGCACTGGGATTACGGGCGTGAGCCACTGCACCCGGCCTCTTGGGTAGTTTTTTAAATATTCCAAAGTTTGAACCCATTCCGCATCAAATGAAATTTTAATGTTTTCTATCAGCTTCTGTGCATTGAAGTCATCAGTTCTCAATTGCGGTAGTGCATTAGAGACATCTGGTGACCTTTTACAAATTGGGGTTGGCTAGTCCAAGTGCAAGTGGTGTTTACAACTAATTGATCGATCACAACCAGTTACAGATTTCTTTGTTCCTTCTTCATTCCCACTGCTTTGCTTTATTAGTCATAAAATGATAATGAGAAAAATGGTGATGCTCAGGCCATACCCCAGACCAATTAAATCAGAATTGCTGAGAGTCGGACCAGAGGTTAGCAACCAAGGTTAAGAATAGCTAGCTTAGGCCGGGCGCGGTGGCTCAAGCCTGTAATGCCAGCACTTTGGGAGGCCGAGACGGGTGGATCACGAGGTCAGGAGATGGAGACCATCCTGGCTAACACGGTGAAACCCCGTCTCTACTAAAAATACAAAAAACTAGCCGGGCGAGGTGGCGGGCGCCTGTAGTCCCAGCTACTCGAGAGGCTGAGACAGGAGAATGGCGTGAACCCGGGAGGCGGAGCTTGCAGTGAGCTTAGATCTGGCCACTACACTCCAGCCTGGGCGACAGAGCGAGACTCCGTCTCAAAAAAAAAAAAAAAAAAAAAGAATAGCTAGCTTAGGCCAGACGTGGCTCATGCCTATAATCCCAGCCCTTTGGGAGGCCTAGGTGGGCGAATCATCTGAGGTCAGGAGTTGGAGACCAGCCTGGACAACACGGTGAAACCCCATCTCCATTAAATATACAAAAAAAATTAGCTGGGCATTGTGCCAGGCGCCTGTAATCTCAGCTACTTGGGAGGCTGAGGAAGAATTGCTTGAACCCAGGAAGTGGAGGTTGCAGTGAGCAGAGCTCATGCCATTAAACTCCAGCCTGGGTGACAACAGCGAAACTTAGTCTCAAGCAAACAAACAAAAAAAGAATAGCTGGCTGAAATGAAATGAAATCATTATTTGTTCTAAGTGCTATTTTGTACCTTTTGCAGCAATAAGTGACCTAACTGGTAGTTAGAAAAGCTGATTCTGTTAGAGACAACTGAGTGTACTGTGAAGTGATCAAGCCAATTTGAAATTTAATTTGGAAGTATTTACTGACATTTAAAATACATATACTCAGCCGGGCTCACGCCTGTAATCGCAGCACTTTGGGAGGCCAAGGCAGGTGGATCACCTGGGGTCGGGAGTTTGGGACCAGCCTGACCAACATGGAGAAACCCTGTCTCTACTGAAAATACAAAATTAGCGGGATGTGGTGGCACATGCCTATAATCCCAGACACTAGGGAGGCTGAGGCAGGAAAATTGCTTGAGCCTGGAGGCAGAGGTTGTGGTGAGCCGAGATTGTGCCATTGCACTCCAGCCTGGGCAACAAGAACAAAACTCCATCTCAAAAATAAATAAAATAAAATAAAATAAAATACACATATGCTATTATTCCTATAATTTCACTTTTTAGTGAAATGTACATGTATGTATATATGTATGTACTTAAATGCATAGAATAAAGGTTAACAAAATGAATAATTAACCAATAACAGTGGCTATGTTTGGGTAGATACCTCGGATTGGGGACTGTGGCTGCACAAGACTTGAGCCCCTCTATAATATATAAATTATTTTTATAAGAAAAATATATTCATTAATTATGTATATAATTATAATTTTACTGAAAAGGAAAAAAACAAGCACTAGCATTTGGCCAAAGTAGATGGTTATTTAGAAAGGCAATAATTTGGCCGGGCGCGGTGGCTCAAGCCTGTAATCCCAGCACTTTGGGAGGCCGAGGCGGGCGGATCACAAGGTCAGGAGATCGAGACCACAGTGAAACCCCGTCTCTACTAAAAATACAAAAAATTAGCCAGGCGCGGTGGCGGGCGCCTGTAGTCCCAGCTACTCAGGAGGCTGAGGCAGGAGAATGGCGGGAACCCGGGAGGCGGAGCTTGCAGTGAGCCGAGATCGCGCCACTGCACTCCAGCCTGGGCAACAGCGTGAGACTCCGTCTCAAAAAAAAAAAAAAAAAAAAAAAAAAAGAAAGGCAATAATTTGTAAGCAAACTATATTCAACAAAAAAGACTTGGTGAAATAACTCTATGAGGCCATTACAATTCATGATAAAGATAAATGTTAACATGGACAGCTGTTTATATGTATTTTGGCATAATAAACACAGGTTACACAGATCAATAGCTACACAATGATCATATTAAAAAAAGAATTCTAAGTATTTGCTATAACAATTTGATGGTAGCTACATCTAATTGATAGGATTACAGATGACCTTTGTTTTTTCTTTATCCTACTGTTTTCTAAATTTGTTGTAATAAGGAAACAAATTTAGAAATGAAAATAAAGAATACAGCAATCTTTTTTGTTTTTATTGTTTTTTGGAGATAGAGTCTCATTCTGTCACCCAGGCTGGAGTGCAGTGGCACGATCTTGGCTCACTACAGCCTCTGCCTCCCGGGTTCCAGCGATTCTCCTGCCTCCCGAATAGTTGGAATTACAGGTACCTGCCACCATGCCCTGGCTAATTTTTGTATTTTTAGTAGAAATGGGATTTCACCATGTTGTCCAGGCTGGTCTCGAACTCCTGACCTCAGGTGATGCACCTGCCTTGGCCTCTCAATGTTCTGGGATTATAGGCATGAGCCACTGGCCTGCCCAAATACAGCACTCTTAAGAAGTGACACATTTGATCATGTATTCAAAGGTTTTTGAAAGAAAATATAAACATGGTTCAGGAAGAAGCACAGAGACATAAATCAAAACTGGAAAAAAAATTCAAATATATAACTATTTGAATATCACTATTTATAATATCACCAAGTAGGCAGTACAAAGTAAGGGAAAAGCAAGTAAGTTATCACTGAATAAATGATATGGGAATAAGACTAGGTAAATGAGAAAAAACTGAATATAGATCCCCAAATCAAAGCAAAACAAATTTAAAATGGATTGAAAAGTTACATATAAGAGAACTGAAAGTCAAAATCCTGTTCTAAATGATTTACAATGTAGGTAGGGAGCAAAACTTACATATAAGATATTTTGGGAAAAACCAAAGCTATTTAGTTAAATGCTTTCTATTGTAATTGCTATAGAGGTCCCAAGAATGAAAAGTAAAGAAGGGAAATAACATTTACTCAACACCTGATGTGCATCAAGTGTTGTGCACATAAATTATTTCAATGTTGACAACACTGAGAGAAAATTATTATCTCTTCTTCACAGGTTAAACAACTCACAAGTGGTATGGGTGAAATCAGATGCCACATTTTTCTGATACTTAAGATCACGTTCTTTATGCCGTATTACAGAGAGATAAGACTAGTATGAGTAAAATAATCTGAGATGATTTTTTTTCCAACGAAGACAATATGTGAACTAAAGAGTTGGTAAGAAAAGATGGCAAAGATGTAGAGGCAGAAATTACCTCATATAGCACAGTGGAGGTGAGAGGTGAGGAAGAGAAAAGGGTAGTTAAAAAAGAAACGTGGGCCAGGTGCGGTGGCTCACGCCTGTAATCCCAGCACTTTGTGAGGCCGAGCTGGGTGGATTACCTGAGGTCAGGAGTTCGAGACCACCCTGACCAACATGGAGAATCCCTGTCTCTACTAAAAATACAAAATTAGCCAGGCATGGTGGCACATGCCTGTAATCCCAGCTACTCGGGAGGCTGAGGCAGGAAAATCACTTGAACGGGAGGCAGAGGTTGTGGTGAGCCACGATCACACCACTGCACTCCAGCCTGGGCAACAAGAGTGAAACTCCATTAAAAAAAAAAAGGCTAGGCGCAGTGGCTCACTCTGTAATTCCCTTTGGGAGGCCGAGGCGGGCGGATCATGAAGTCAGGAGATCGAGACCATCCTGCCTAACACAGTGAAACCCCATCTCTACTAAAAATACAAAAAATTAGCCGGGCGTGGTGGTGGGCACCTGTAGTCCCAGCTACTCCGGAGGCTGAGGCAAGAGAATGGCGAACCCAGGAGGCGGAGCTTGCAGTGACCCGAGATCGCACCACTGCACTCCAGCCTGGGCAACAGCGTGAGACTCTATCTCAAAAAAAAAAAAAAAAAAAAAAGAAACGTGGCAAGTGAGAAGAGTAAAAGATACCATAAAAAGCAGGCTTGATTGTACCAGATGTTACTAACACAAAAATATTAGGCAATAAATATCTACATTATATGTAAATCTATACCTAATTTTCATATCCCCCACTTCCAAAAATGTATTTGAGGAGTCCAAGAATAAAAGAAAATATTAAAAATATATTAGTACATAAAGAGCTGGAGAAGATAGGAGTGGGAGGATACCATATATAAAGAACGTCTCACCCACAGCTTTGTCTTTCCTCAGGTACTGTTACCAGTAACCTGCTTATTGGCTCAAAGGTCCAACCCTTTGTCTGGAGTCCAAGATTGATTTGAGGGAAAAGGCAAGCTATGTTTCTGCTCAACTCCAGGGTGAAGTTAGAGGTCTGAGGAAAGAACAAGGTGCATTTAAATGAAATTCAAGTTTTGGAAGACATCAGAAAGGGAATTTTCAATTTCTTTCTTGTACAACCTAGCTGTTCAAGTTACCACACATTTCAGTCTTTCTAATAAAGCTGCTTTTCGAGGAGGAGGAAGAGCAGGAGCAGGAGGAGGAGGAGGACAAGGACAGGGAGGAGGAGATAGGTGCTCAATATTAAAAAAAAAAAAAAAAAACCCAGGCTAAAATTATGATTGATCATTATCTGAACTGCTCAGATTCCAGACAGTCAATGCCAAAGGAATACTCTGTACAATGAATTATGTGATTCCTACTTGCCTAGAACTATTTATAGGAGATAAGCAAGACCTTGCTGAGAAACACTAAGACCTACATCAACTGAGAGGCTCATGTTATTAGAAGAGTGCCCCATTGTCTCTTGGGCCTTTTGGTTAAGATCAAGTGTAGAAGAGTTTCCAAATTTCTACTCATAAAATTATACATACAATGCAATTTCATCAAAATTCCAAGAGACGTTTGGGTGCAACCAAGCTAATTCAAAAACTGACATGAAAATGCAAAGAAATACAAACAGCCTAGACACTCTTGAGGAAAAAGAAGGTGAGTGTACTTGCTCCAAATACAAAGTTACAGTGAGTAAGACAGTATGGTATTACTGTGAGGAGTAACAAATAGACCAGCAGAACAGAATCCAGAAATAGACATAGACATATATGTTTACTTGATTTTTTTACTAAAATGGCGCTGCATATCAGTGCAGAAAATATTAACTTTCCAATAAATGATACCATAATAACTGAATACACACCTGGGGGAAAAATGAAATTGAATCCTACCCTACAAAAATTCCAGGTGGTGTAAAGACCTCAACGTTAAAGCCAAAATCCAGAAAGTTTTCGGCTTGGCTAGGTGCAGTGGCTCACGCCTGTAATCCCAACACTTTGGAAGGCTGAGGTAGGCAGATCACCTGAGGTCAGGAGTTCCAGACCAGTCTGACCAACATGGAGAAACCCTGTCTCTACTAAAAATACAAAATTAGCCAGGTGTGGTGGTGCATGCCTGTAATCCCAGCTACTCGGGAGGCTGAGGCAGGACAATCGCTTGAACCCAGGAGGCAGAGTTGCGGTAAGCGGAGATAGGCCACTGCACTCCAGCCTGGGCAACAAGAGCTAAACTCCATGTCAAAAAAAAGGAAGGAAGGAAGGAAAGGAAGGAAAGGAAGGAAAGGACGAAAAGGAAGGAAAGGAAAGGAAAGAAGGAAGGAAGGAAGGAAGGAAGGAAGGAAGGAAGGAAGGAAGGAAGGAAGGAAGGAAGGAAGGAAGGAAGGAAGGAAGGAAAGAAGGAAGGCAGGCAGGCAGGCAAGCAAGTTTTTGTCTTTAACACCAAAGAAAATCTTCATTACCTTAAGGTAGACAAAAATTTCTTAAACAAGACTAACCATAGGAGGGCCGGGCGCGGTGGCTCAAGCCTGTAATCCCAGCACTTTGGGAGGCCGAGACGGGCGGATCACGAGGTCAGGAGATCGAGACCGTCCTGGCTAACACAGTGAAACCCCGTCTCTACTAAAAATACAAAAACTTAGCCGGGCGAGGTGGCAGGCGCCTGTAGTCCCAGCTACTCGGGAGGCTGAGGCAGGAGAATGGAGTGAACCCGGGAGGCGGAGCTTGCAGTGAGCTTAGATCCGGCCACTGCACTCCAGCCTGGGTGACAGAGCGAGACTCCGTCTCAAAAAAAAAAAAAAAAAAAAAAAAAACAAGACTAACCATAGGAAATGATATTATTAAAATGAAACCCAGAACTTCTATTTGTCAAAAGGCACCACATAGAGTGAAAAGCCAAACCAGAGCAGGCGAAAATACTTATCACACATACAACTGAAAAAAAAAAGATTAATTTACAGAAGATATATACACATATGTACAACTGCTGCAAATCAGAGAAAAAAAACCCAATTAAAAATTGGTCAAATATTTGAACAACATCTTATAAAAGGGGACATTCAACTGCACTCCAGCCTGGGCAATAGAGACTCAGTCTCAAAAAAAAAGGGGGGGGATATTCAAATGGCCAAGAATCAGTGCTCAACTTTATTAGTAATAAAGGAAATTTAAATTAAATATAAATTAGACACCCACCAGATTGGCAAACATTTAAGAGTTTTATGATGCCAAGGGCTAGCATGGAGGTGGAGCTAAGAAAACTCTTGTAAACTGCTGGCAAAAGTACAGTATCTTTAGAGAACAGTTTGGCAATGTTTGGTAAAACTGAAGATGTACAAACCCTACCTATCAGCATTTTTTTTTTTTTTGAGATGGAGTCTCACTCTGTTGCCAGGCTGGAGGACAGTGGCATGATCTCGGCTCACTGCAACCTCTGCCTCCAGGGTTGAAGCGATTCTCCACAGCCTCCCGAGTAGCTGGGACTACAGATGCACGCCACCACGCCCAGCTAACTTTTGTATTTTTAGTAGAGATGGGGTTTCACCATGTTGGCCAGGATGGCCTCGATCTCTTGACCTCATGATCTGCCTGCCTTGGCCCCCCAGAGTGCTGGGATTACAGGCATGAGCCACCGTGTCCAGCCACTATTAGCAATTTAATCACTAGGTATATACACTACAGAAATGCAAGCAAATGTGTACTAAAATATGCACACAAAATGATCATAGTCACACTGCCTGTAGTAGCCAAAAATGACAAGATAAATGTCCATCAAGAGTAGAAGGATAAGGCCAGGGACAGTGGCTCATGCCTGTAATCTCAGCACTTTGGGATGCTGAGGCAGGCGGATCACCTGAGGTTAGGAGTTCAAGACCAGCCTGGCCAACATGGTGAAACCACATCTTTACTAAAAATACAAAAATTAGCCAGGCCCGGTGATACACACCTGTAATCCCAGCTACTTGGGAAGCTGAGGCAGAAGAATCACTTGAACTCGGGAGGCGGAGGTTGCAGTGAGCCAAGATCGTGCCATTGCACTCCAGCCTGGGCAACAGAGCGAGAATCCGTCTCAAAAACAAACAAAAAAGAGTAGAAGGTAAGTAAATTATAGTATGTCCATATAATGGGATAGTATACATACAGCAATAAAAAATGAACTGTTAGCTGGCTGTAGTGGCTCTTGCCTATAATCCCAGCATTTTGGGAGGCTGAGGAGGGTGGATCACCAGAGGTCAGGAGTTCGAGACCAGCCTGGCCAACATGGTGAAACCCAGTCCCTACTGAAAATACACAAGTTAGCCGGGTGTGGTGACACGTGCCTGTAATCCCAGCTACTCTGGAGGCTGAGTGAGGAGAATCGCATGAACTCAAGAGGCAGAGATTGCAATGAGCCGAGATCTCGCCACTGCATTCCAGCCTGGGTGACAGGGCAAGACCCTGTCTCAAAAAAAAAAAAAAAATTAACTGTCACTTTTATTATGTAGTCTTTTGTGAAAAAAAGAAACAAAAGAATGTCTATTCATACAAAGTTAGAAAACAAACAAAAATTGCACTTCTATGCCTTTGGGATTAATTCATAGGTACTAAAGCTCTAATGAAGGGCAAAGAAATGACCACAGTGGTTATCATCACAGAAGCACAGTGTTGTTTGTGACTGTGGAGGAGTAGAGTAGAGGCTTCTTCAGTGATGGATGTATTCTAGTTATTGATCTGGGTACCCCTTACATGGATCTTTATAATTACTTGTTAAACTGCACAAGTTGGTATTTTACTTGTTTTTTGGTTTTTTGGTTTTTTTGAGACGGAGTCTTGCTCTGTCGCCCAGGCTGGAGTGCAGTGACCGGATCTCGGCTCACTGCAAGCTCCGCCTCCCGGGTTCACGCCATTCTCCTGCCTCAGCCTCCCCAGTAGCTGGGACTACAGACGCCCGCCACCTCGCCCGGCTAGTTTTTTGTATTTTTTAGTATAGACGGGGTTTCACCGTGTTAGCCAGGATGGTCTCGATCTCCTGACCTCGTGATCCGCCCGTCTTGGCCTCCCAAAATGCTGGGATTACAGGCTTGAGCCACCACGCCCGGCCTGTATTTTACTTGTTAAGCTGAACAAGTGGGTGTTTTACTTATTAAACTGCTCAAGTGGGTCCCATTTCTTTACCGAATTTGAAGAAAAAAGCTGTTGGCATTCAAATAAATGTTATGGATCTCTAAAAATATTTTCAAAATATACTATGTGGGAAAATAATTTTATGTGAAAATGTAGGATATAAAATGGCAAATGCTGCATGAATTCAATTATGTTTTATGTGCATATATAAATTTTCTACATCAGGGATTTCTGTCCTTTTGAAATTATTTAAAACAATCATGTTTTACTTTTATAATCTGAAAGAAATCACATTTTTTAAAAAGATAGCATAAAGAAAAATTAAAACCGAGTGCGGTGGCTCACACCTGTAATCCCAGCACTTTGGGAGGCTTAGGCAGGCAGATAGATCGTGCCCAGGAGTGCAAGACCAGCCTGGGCAACAAGGTGAAACCCTGTCTCTACTAAAAATAGAAAAATTAGCCGGGCTTGGTGGCATATGCCTGTAATTCCAGCTACTCGGGAGGCTGAGACAAGAGAATTGCTTGAGTCCGGGAGGTGGAAGCTGTAGTGAGCCAAGATCGCACCACTGCATTCCAGCCTGGGCGACAGAGCCAGATTCTGTCTCAAAAAAAAAATAAATAAATAAATAAAAGAAAGAGAGAGGAAAAAAAAAGAAAAATTAAAATTGTCTGACAAATTAGTAAGAGAAAATCAGGTGTTGGAGGTGGGGTTTGAAGACACCACATTTTCTCAAAAGGGAAATTCCAGGGATCAGGTCATCTGATAAGCAAGAATTTTCAAGAGAAGGAAAGCAACTATGTCCTGACAAAGAAAAAGGGATTTCAGGAAACAAGAGGAAAGGACAAGCTACCTTGCAGGTGCCTTGAGGATGTTCAACAGTCATTCTTTACTCCTCTCCGGAGGTCTCTATCCAAGCAGGGCAGAGCTGAGGAAGGAGAAAGGAGTCAGGAAACATCAGGTTCTTCTGAGAGAGATCCGGTTTGACTATGTCAGAAGTTATCTTGGCTACCCTACTGCCCACCACCTACAGAGTAAAGTCAAAGAAGTCTAGGACGTCCTGCTCAATCCGGGCAGGGTCAATGCCGTTCTGGGCAGAATCTGTTCCTGAGCTCACAGAGGTCTCCAGTGGCTGAAGTCACAAAGACAGAGACTCCCCATACCTACATTGGCTATATAGACACATAGTCACACAAACTCACTCACATCATGGGGACATAAACGTCACAGGCACCCCAAACCTAAACACAACAGGCTGCACATGGTCACACAATCACACACTCACACACACCACGGGGGCAGACACGGACACAACTGCAGAGTCCGTGGACATCTCTCACTCAAAATCCCAGCGACATACACCTTGGGGTCGCAATGACAACAAAGTCACACGCACCCTACATCAACAATATCACCAACACGCGCGCGCGCACACACACACGGAAGCAGCCACAAACCTCACAATTAAGGCATACTACACACAGTTCCGCAAATGGTAACAAACACACACACACGCCAAGGGGACACACAGTCACAACCGCGGTCCAGGAACCTCACACTCGCAAACACAGTGTCCAACCCGGTCACAATTAAACTCCACTGACACCCGCACAAACAGAAACAAAAAGTCCTCCCCGCCCTCACAGTTCCATACACGGTCGCACAGATACACGCCCACCATAGAGACACCCCCAGTCACAACCGTACACACTCCTCACAATCGCTCCTTAGCCTGCTCCCTACGCAGCCCACACAGGTCGGGAGTTCCTCTCGCCCCAGGCTCCGAGCAGCCTCACTTACGCCTGTTCGGGTAGGGTCAGCTCCACTCCACTGGAATCCAAACAAGCCGACCCCAGCTATCTCACAAAGCCCCAAGGCCGCCAGCCCAAACCCGCGGGAAGATCCCGCCCACTCCTCAGGAGACTATCTAGTTATCGCGGGAGAGAGCCCTGAGCCTAGAGGCTTCTGGGAAGTGTAGTCCAGAAAGCGACAGGTTGCCGAAAGCTACAGCCCAGCCATCCCGATTCCTGTGGCGCGGAATCTGGCACCAACAAAACTAAATATTTGAGGTGAGCTGCCCATCGGAGCCTTCCGGGAGTCTCACCTGACAAGGACTCCCTAGACCAAGCTTTAGTCAGGCTCCTCTGAGCCCTTTTTGTTTGGCCAGACCTCCTCCATAGCCTGCGAACCCCACTTCAGCAAGAATCCAGCTAAGCCAGTTTAGCAACAATCCCCCCACCCTTGATACTTGAGTTCCTCTTAGTAATTTACCATGCTTTAATTCCTTCACCCAGCCCGTTAGTTATAAATCTCCAGCTGCTGTTGTATTGGAAGTTGACTATTGCAACAGTCTTTAACCAAGTCCTTCTTGCCTGTTTAACTCCTCTGGAGCAAGTTTTCTTTCACCCCGCCCAGCCTCAGAGGGCGGCTCCCGGGCTTCCGCCCCTCCCCGGGAGACATACTGGACCGCAAGGTCTCCTGGGAAACGTAGTCCAAGCCTCGCCGGAGACTGGATGGGCCCAGCCAAAGTAAGTGGGCTGAGTCCTCTGGGTCCTGAGGCGGGAGTCTGGCCGCAGTGACTAGACTAACTGTGCCCCGGAGGCTGCTCGGAATTCCACTTAATGCTGGAAACACGCAGACGCTCTTCAGGCGGGCAGCTGCGTAGCTTGTGGAGGAGCCGGGAGAGTGCACTCCAATATGGGACCTGAGCGTCTCAGACCGAATCAGGATGGGGAGTCGGAAGGGGACAAATCTGTGATCCCAGTCACGCATGCGAGACTGGGCAAAGGAAGGCTCGAGTGTGTGTAAGACTGCGGTGGGACTGCTTGTGCTGGTGAGATGAGGGGTGTCTGGGTAGTTGAGTGAAAGAAACCGCGTGCCAGTAAGATTGGTGCATGTGTGAGAAAGGTGAGGTCAAGATGTGTGCACCTTTGCGGGTGGGGAGGTCATATGGAGTGTGTGGAGGCTGGGGGCAAGATCGCGTATGGATCTGTGTGTGAATGTGTGTAATCACCTAAATGTGGGTCACTGCATGGGTAGCTGATACTGTGACTGTGGAGGAATCTGAACCTCCAAGTCTCATTTTCTCTTTAAATTGTGATAAGTTTGTATCTTCCTGGAGCAGCAATTTCAAAGGGGGGAAGCTCCATTATTGATATAATAAAATAGCATTTTTATGTAAACATTTAACATTCAGACATTTCTTCTGAACTAGAAAACAAAATCAGTATGAGTACTCAAAGTAGTTTAAAAAAAAAACCCGTCATTATGCATATGGGGAAGATAAATTGTGAAAGGGAAACTTCCTTTTTTCACTATAATCTTGTTTAAATTTTTAAAATCAATGTGATGACTTATTTGAAAACAAATATAAAATTAAAAAACTGACAGAAAGGGGAACTAGGAGGAAATCAATAACTTTTTAAGCTAGAAACTTTGGGAGGTGGCAGAGGTTGCTGAAATATGATGGCGGGAAGTATATGACAACAGGAAATGCTGACGTAAAATCTAATCCTGAAGCTTTTAACAATGGCAGGAAAGGCTGGGCATGGTGGTTCATGCCTAGTGATCCCAAGCACTTTGGAAGGCTGAGGCAGGAGCATCACTTGAGCCCAGCAGTTTGAGACCAGCCTGAACAGCATACTCTCTACAAAAAAAAAGAAAGAAAGAAAGAAAGAAAAAAAAAACAGCATGAGTGCAGTGGCTCATTCCTGTAATCCCAGCACTTTGGGAAACCGAGGCGGGTGGATCACTTGAGGCCAGGAGTTCAAGACCAGCCTGGCTAATATGACGAAATCCCATCTCTACTAAAAATACAAAATTAGCCAGACATGGTGGTGTGCGCCTGTAATCCCAGCTGCTAGGGAGGCTGACGCAGGAGAATGGCTTGAACCTGGGAGACAGAGGTTGCTGTGAACTGAGATTCGCAGCCCCTTCCACCCCCACACCCCATCTCTGTATGGGGGAACTTCTTCCTACTGTCTTCTCCCTTCCTTCTTGCCTATTAAACTCTCCACTCCTTAAAACAAAACAAACAAACAAAGACCCAAAAAACAAAAACAACAAAATTTGGACTATACAGGGAAGCGATCTATACCTAATGTGGCTCTGTTGCTCTAGTTCTCCAACATCACATTCCTGTGCAGCTCCGTCTGAACATCTTTTAATTGTGGCTAAGACTCTTGGTTGAATGAGGCAATCACATTTTTGTATGTTTACCCCACCAATGTCTCCTAAAGAACAGAAAAAATTAAATGCCTGTGGGAGGTCTGGGAAATAAGCTGTTTGAACAGAGCCCTTTGTGTTTTTATGGAGGCTTCATTACGTAGGCATGATTAACTAAATCAGCAGCGATTGGTGATGAGTTCAACCTTCAACCCTTTTCCTTTCCCCAGAAGTCACCGGGTAGGGCAGAACTTTCCAACCTTCTCATCACACGTTTGGTTGCCCTATCCTGTGGTTATGTAGGGGCTTTCCCAACATCACCTCATTAACTCCCTTGTGGTTGAAAGGGGTTGGTTATGAACAATAAAGACATCTTTCACATTTATTACTCTGGTGCTATTTCAGGAACTGAAGTGTCTTAGTCCCTTAGTACTTCTATAGCAAAATACCTGAGACTAAGTAATTTGTAAATAACGGAAAATTATTTCCCACAGTTCTGGAGGTTGGGAAGTTCGAGATGCCAGCAGGATTGGTGTCTGCTAGGTCTGATCTCTGCTTCCAAGGTAGGACCTTGTTGCTGCATCCTCCAGAGGGGAGGAATGCTGTGTCCCCACTTGTCAGAAGGTACTGAAGGACTGGACTCATTCCCTCAATCCGTTTTTTTTTTTTTTTTTTGAGACGGAATCTGGCTCTGTCGTCCAGACTGGAGTGCAGTGGCGCAATCTCGGCTCACTGCAAGCTCTGCCTCTTGGGTTCACGCCATTCTCCTGCCTCAGCCTCCTGAGTAGCTGGGACTACAGGCGCCCGCCACCACACCCGGCTAAGTTTTTGTATTTTTAGTAGAGACGGGGTTTCACTGTGTTAGCCAGGATGGTCTCCATCTCCTGACCTTGTGATGTGCCCTTCTTGGCCTTCCAAAGTGCTGGGATTACAGGCGTGAGCCACCTCGCCTGGCCTCCTCAATCCTTTTTTTTAAAGCACGAATTCCATCTATGTAGGCTCTTCCCTCATAATCTAATCACCTCTTAAGGACTCCACTTCTTTTTTTTTTTTGAGACAGAGTCTCTCTCTGTCGCCCAGGCTGGAGTACAATGGCGTGATCTTGGCTCACTGCAACGTCCGCCTCCCCGGTTCAAGTGATTCCCCTGTCTCAGTCACCAGAGTAGCTGGGATTACAGGCACATGCCACCAAGCCTGGCTAATTTTTGTATTTTTAGTAGAGACGGGGTTTCACCATGTTGGCCAGGCTGGTCTCAAACTCCTGACCTCAGGTGATCCGCCCGCCTTGGCCTCCCAAAGTGCTGGGATTACAGGCGTGAAGGGCTCCACTTCTTAATCTAACATATTGGCAATTAAGTTTCAATTAAGTTTCAATATATTAATTTTGGGGACACATTCAGAACATAACCAAGGACAAAAGAAGAAGTGTTTTTCTTTTGTTTTGTTTCTTCCCAAGACAGAGTCTTACTCTGTTGCCCAGGCTGGAGTGCAGCGGTGCAATCTCAGCTCACTTCTACCACTGCCTCCAAGGTTCAAGCAATTCTGCCTCAGCCTCCTGAGTAGCTGGGATTACAGATGTGCGTCACCACACCCGGCTAATTTTTGTATTTTTAGTAGAGACAGGGTTTCACCATGTTGGCCAGGCTGGTCTCGAACTCCTGACCTCGTGATCTGCTCGCCTTGGCCTCTCAAAGTGCTGGGATTACAGGTGTGAGCCACCGAACCCGGCTAAGAACAAGTGTTTTTTTTTTTTTTTTTTTTTTGAGACGGCGTCTCGCTGTGTCGCCCAGGCTGGAGTGCAGTGGCCGGATCTCAGCTCACTGCAAGCTCTGCCTCCCGGGTTTTTACGCCATTCTCCTGCCTCAGCCTCCCGAGTAGCCGGGACTACAGGCGCCCGCCACCTCGCCCGGCTAGTTTTTTGTATTTTTTAGTAGAGACGGGGTTTCACCGTGTTAGCCAGGATGGTCTCGAACTCCTGACCTCGTGATCCGCCCGTCTCGGCCTCCCAAAGTGCTGGGATTACAGGCTTGAGCCACCGCGCCCGGCCAAGAACAAGTGTTTTAACAGAAAATACTCTGTTTAGGAAACTACAAGGGCTTTAGGATGCATGAGCCAAGAACCATGGATATGGATGAAGACCAAAATATATATTTCTTATTACATCACAGTATCAGAGAGGTATAGACTCAGGATTGGTTGGTTTGCATATGTAAGCTGTGATCACTGGAAAATTGTGATTATCTTTAGGAATTAGCCCAAGAGGAGCAGCCTCTCCCTGTTTTTTTGTAAGGTCACCAAATGCCAGAGCATCAAGAATACAGAAAATAAGAAAATATAGTTAATATAATTGGCCTCTTGATGAATGAGTGCCAAATAGACTAATACAGAATCTAAGGAAATGCAATTAAAACACAGAGTCTATGTAAGTATTTACTGTCCACAAATGGTGAACTAATCCCACAGTGCTGGGATTACATGCGTGAGCCACCACGCCCAGCCTGTTGCTTCCATTAATCTATCTTTCTATCCTTCACCAAAACACACTGTCTTGATTACTTAGGGCATCTCAACCTTGGACCATGATTTGGGACTGGATAATTCTTTGTTGTGGCAAGCTATCCTGTGCTTGTAGTGTATTTAGTAGCATCCCTGACCTCTGTCCTCTAAATGCAAATTGCACCTCTCCAGTTATGACTACCAAAAACTTCTCCATACTCTGCCATATATCTCCTGGAGAACAAAATCACCTCTGGTTGAAAAACATCATGGTAAAGCTTTGAAAATATTAATAATAGTTATTTTAAATTCCTTTTTAGATAGTTCCAACATCTACATCATATCTTTTCGTTTTCTTTTCTTTTAATGTTTGAGATAGGGTCTTGCTTTGTTGCCCAGGCTAGAGTGCAGTGGTGCAATCACAGTTCACTGCAGCCTCAAACGCCTGGGGAAATCCCATCTGAGTCTACCTCTGTTTGTTTGTTTTTGCTTTTTGCTTTTATGTCTTGAGAGTGTCATGAGTTTTCTTGCCTTTTCATGTGTCTTGTAATTTGATGTTGTTGTTGAAAACTATACATCTTTGGCCGGGCGCGGTGGCTCAAGCCTGTAATCCCAGCACTTTGGGAGGCCGAGACGGGTGGATCACGAGGTCAGGAGATCGAGACCATCCTGGCTAATCCAGTGAAACCCCGTCTCTACTAAAAAATACAAAAAAGTAGCTGGGTGAGGTGGCGGGCGCCTGTAGTCCCAGCTACTGGGGAGGCTGAGGCAGGAGAATGGCGTGAACCCGGGAGGCAGAACTTGCAGTGAGCTGAGATCCGGCCACTGCACTCCAGCCTGGGCGACAGAGCAAGACTCCGTCTCAAAAAAATAAAAAAAATAAAAATAAATAAATAAATAAAAGAAAGAAAGAAAAAGAAATGATCACATAGAATGGGCATTTGTTCTTGAGATACCAACACTTGTGTGGAGTTATACTGACCTTAGACATTTTATGCACTTCAAGTATTTTCTGTTTCACAATAAAAACAAAGAAGAAAACTTTTAATTATCTGATGAGTTTGAAAGTACTGAAAAAAATTACTCCTCTGTCAGAAAGTTTAGATGTAGATCTAAATGATGTACATCTAAAAGAGAAGCAAATAAAACCTGGCAAATGTGTACTTCAGCAAAAAGAATGGCATGAATAGAATTTATAAAACAATACTAATGTGACTATAAACATTAATTGAAACCAAACACTTTAAGGGCGATTGGAGGATGGGAATAAGGTATTAGGAGGGGTTCTCATGGATTCCCAGGCAGGGTACCTCTGTAGGGCTGGGCATGTAGCTGTGTCCCATGGACCGTTTCTCCTTCGTTCTATCCCAGGCTGGTACTTGTAGGATAAGAGGTGTCCACCCAGCTGGGCCGAGGCTCGGGCAGAGACGGGACAGACAAGCCACTTGCTTGGCACAGTCTTGTAGGACTTTCCCGCCACACCACATGGGTCAGAGGCCCACGCAGCGAGCTCCTGCTGAAAATAATCGCACCATCCCCTGGGGGCATTTCTGCAGTGTTCCAGGCTCTAGACTACATTTCCCAGAGGCCCTCGGGGCCAAGGTTACTTCCAGCCTAAGATGGCCTGGGCTTACTGTCCTGTTCCCAGGGCTGGGCGCCGTTTGCAGAGGTAGGGCAGCCTGCAGGCCTCCGCTGAAGCTTCCTAAACGCGGGCTGGGATTCTGGAAGTTCTCGGCCGCAGATGTGAGCGGTGTGTGGGCGATGTCTTTGCCCAGCGAGGGGATGGGTCTCAAATCCAGGGTCCGTTAATGGTGACCGCGGTGTCCCAGTCAATTAAAGGCGGCCCAGGCTCTGAACTACATTTCCCAGAGTGCACCGTTCCCCGGGCAACTTCCTGTCAGCGCTCTGTGCCTTTAGGGATGATAGGGAGATCGCGGAACCTTCCACCATCAAGGGACCCTAGGGCCGGGTGAGTGACTCTGACACACAGAAGCCGAATGACTCCGCAGGGCCCGAGGCCGGGGCTGAGGGGAGTGAGGTGCTAACGTCTTTGGAGTTGGTGACTTTGCCGGCCAGGGAGCGTGGGGGCGAGCGATCGCGATGGGAGCCGTGGATGCGAGAGAGAAATCGATGCAGGAGCGGGGCCGCGACGGGAGCTTCTCGTGTGTGTGTGTGTGTGTATGTGTACGCACGCGTGTACGCGCACACGACGATGACGGGCGCTGTGTGTGACCCTAATGGACTATTTAAATGTGACTGTATGTACGTGATACATATGACTGCGTCGCGTTGTGCGTGACTGCGTTCGTAAAGGTGGTGATAGCCGCTATGGGGCCAAAAACAAAGAATTGAGCCTTGCAATGAGTGACATAGTCCTTCGTGAATGTGTGGGGAGCAGTTTTTGTGCTGGCCGGTAGCTGGATTGGAGTGAGGGCAACCTAGAAGGAGGGGAGAAGAATGGGAGACAGTGTAGACAACATAGTTCAAGAGTTTCTCAGTAAATTAGGGCAGAGAGGCCGGGCGCGGTGGCTCACGCCGGTAATCCCAGCACTTTGGGAGGCCGAGGCGGGCGGATCACAAGGTCAGGAGATCGAGACCATGGTGAAACCCCGTCTCTACTAAAAATAGAAAAAATTAGCCGGGCGCAGGCGCGGGCGCCTGTAGTCCCAGCTACTCCGGAGGCTGAGGCAGGAGAATGGCGTGAACCCAGGAGGCGGAGCTTGCAGTGAGCCGAGATTGTGCCACTGCACTCCAGCCTGGGCGACAGAGCGAGACTCCGTCTCAAAAAAAAAAAAAAAATTGGGGCCGAGAAATGCAGCAGCAGGTGGGGGAAGAGTGCTGGGGAAAACAACCCATCAACATGTTGGAAATGAGCCATGAGAGGGGAAAAGTCCAGGCAAGGATAAGTAAACAAGGCTCATCTGTGTGGGTGTAGTTAAAAATGCAAGAATTTAAAAAATAGAAAAGGATAATCGCGCTGCAGAGAGGAGCCTGTGTTTGGTAGAGGTCAACAAAAGTGACATGTGGTGAGTTATATATAATCTCATGGCAGGAAATTCAAAACTAGAGTTTGTGGAGGAGGAAGAAGGGTCTGAAGGTAATGAACAACAGGGAGGCCGGCCATCTGTTCCATTTTCAGACCCACTGGTAAGAGGCTGTAGCCGGGGAAATGTTGAGAGGGCTGCAAAGTCCTCTAGATAGAGCCTGGTTTCTGTTAGACTCAGAATGTTAGGACGTGTTCACGGAAGTGGCTGAAGATAAAAGAGGGGTTGGTTGTTAATGAATTATGAATTCCATTATGAAGGCATACAGGAAAAGTGTTGAGAATTGGGAAGAATGAGAAAAGGGGACAAATGGGACTTGATGGAGTATAGTGTCTGAAAAGACAGTTGACTAGAAATTCGGGGCTTCTTATAGTAGACAAATGTAAATACAAGGTTGGATTGACACTTATTCTGGTTGGATTCAAGTCAGTTTTTGAAGAGAGAACGTTGGGGTAGTGAAAGATGATTTCTTGGGTGTGAGAAATAAACTTACCTGTCCCAAAGAATGGACTCAGAGACCCGGAGAACAGCGAAAGTGAGACTTTTAATGATGGTCTTGCAAGATCGGTGTCTGATAGGCACACCCAACAGTTTCAACAAGCAATTTATCCCCTAGTGCACAGGTTCCTCCCCTGGTTCCTCATAGGCTGAGTACTATGGGGTCACAATCTTCCCGGGCATTGCCTATTGATTGTTGGGTAGGGGCTTCAGGTGTTTTGTTTTTTGTTTTGGTGCAATCTCGGCTCACTGCAACCTCTGCCTCCCAGGTTCAAGCGATTCTCCTGCCTCAGCCTCCCGAGTAGCTGGGCCTACAGGCACGTGCCACCACGCCCAGCTAAGTTTTGTATTTTTAGTAGAGATGGGGTTTCACCATGTTGGCCAGGATGTTCTCGATCTCTTGACTTCGTGATCCACCCACCTCAGCCTGCCAAAGTGCTGGGATTACAGTCATGAGCCACTGCACCCGGCCAGGTGTGTTTTTTTTTTTAGGCTTGTCTTGCTGCATTTGGTTGCAGCCCACAATGCATTGCAACCCTAGCTAGTTCAGGGGCTCTTCAGGTATTTGACTTATGACCTAAGTAGCTGGGCAGGCTGATAAGAGCAGACAAAACGAGCTATTTTGCAGGCTAGCAAACTTTCGTCTTAGACTAAACTTTGGTTTGGGTGAAGGCAACTAAGTGGGGGAAAGGGAGAAAGCGGGAGGCTAACAAGTAGGCATCATGTATTCAAGCAGGGGCCTAGTATATCCTGTTTCTTCTGTAGTTTGCTTACCTACACTGATTCTAGGCACTTTGTCTTGGAAATGGACCACTGTATACATTATTTCCTTCACCGAGTATCTCTCAGAAGGAAGTTTAAGATAGAAGCCATAAAAGTGGTCAAGGTAGGCAGAATGATGGCCCTGCAACCTATCCCAGCCCGCGGGATAGTCAGTGTAGGCCCTGGAGGAGGGGGTGGGAATTTGGGGAACAAGAGACACGAGAAATGAAGACAAGACAGTGCTCTGATCAAGTCTCGTTTAATGGCGGTAATGCAATGCCTTATATACATTTGGAGGGGAAGGGGTTGGGCTAAGGCGGAAATGATCTCATTGCCGAGGGCGTGGCCAGGTTAGTTTCGGTTTCTCCAGTCGGACGTCATGTTGCGCTTGCGCTATTAAGTAACAATTTTCCCCGGCGCGGGGAAAAGTGAGTGAAGAAGCAGCAGGAAGGGCGCCATCTTTAATGAGGTATTAGTACAGGGGAAAAAAGGCAAAGATAGGGAGAAGGTGTGGGGTGGAAATGAACATAGCTCAGGCGTTTAATCCTCAATTATTATTCGCTATGACCGGGGCGTGCAGCTCTGGACAGCAACCAATGTTTACTTCCTAATCCCTGGAAACTAGGACTATGGTACTTTATATGGCAAAAATGACTTTGCAAAGGGGATTAAGTTAAGAACCTTGAAATGGGGGCGATTAACTTGTTGGACCAATATAATGACACAGGTCCTTAAAGTCAGTGAACCTTTCCTGGCTGAGTTTAAAGTCAGAGGGAGGTGTGACCGCAGAAGAATGGTCAGAGAGATGCCACATTGCTGGCTACAGAGAGGAAGTGGGCCTTGAGCCAAGGAATGTTGGTGGCCTCTAGAAGCTGGAAAACATAAGAAAACGAACTCTCCCCTGGAGCTTCCAGAAAGGAACACAGCCCTACCAACACCTTGATTTTAGCCTAGTAAGACCCAACTCAGACTTCTACTGAACTATATGATAATAGATTTGTATTATTTTAAGCCACTACCTCATGGCAGTAGAAAACTAATACAGTGGTATAGTGTCTTGGCCTCAGTGTTGTGGAGGAGTCTTGATCCCTGTGACATAAGAGGACCTCAGCCTCTATTGATTATGTCGAACACTTCCAGTAAAGTAGGTCCCCACTTCACCAATAATATAATTTACAGTTTTGCTATATTGTGTTATTTTTAAACTTTGGAACTTAGTGAACTTTTATTTGTGATCTAACATCTGGTCAGTATATACTTACTTTTTGCCTTGCACTTGATTTGTCTTGGATTGAGAGAGATGTATTAATGAAATTGTATTCTATTTTATTATTTTATTTATTTATTTATTTATTTTGAGACGGAGTCTCGCTCTGCCACCCAGGCTGGGGTGCAGTGGCTGGATCTCGGCTCACTGCAAGCTCCGCCTCCCGGGTTCACGCCATTCTCCTACCTCAGCCTCCCGAGTAGCTGGGACTACAGACGCCCACCACCTTGCCCGGCTAGTTTTTTGTATTTTTTAGTAGAGACGGGGTTTCACCATGTTAGCCAGGATGGTCTCAATCTCCTGACCTTGTGATCTGCCCGTCTCAGCCTCCCAAAGTGCTGGGATTACAGGCTTGAGCCACTGTGCCCGGCCCTTATTTATTTATTTTTTTGAGACAGAGTCTCCCTCTGTTGCCCAGGCTGGAGTGCAGTGATGTGATCTCGGCTCACCGCAACCTCTGGGTTCAAGCAATTCTCCTGCCTCAGCCTCCTGAGTAGCTGGGACTACAGGCATGTGCTACCATGCCCGGCTAATTTTTTTTGTATTTTTAGTAGAGAGGTGGTTTCACCATATTGGCCAAGCTGGTCTCGAACTCCTGACCTTGTGATCCGCCCACCTTGGCCTCCCAAAGTGCTGGAATTAGCCACCCCACCCGGCTGAAATTTTATTTCTTATATAACCTGTAACTTTTGCTTTATGAAAGTTGTTGTTTTGTTAGTTGATATACAGATATTAATGATTGTTATATGCTTATTATGAATTGCAGCCTTTAGCATGCTCAAGATCATGGCCTCTGCTTATTTTTTGGTTTGTATTTGCCTTGTAATATGCTGTATTTCTTCCTAACTAGGCTTTTTATTGAAGTTTATCATATATACAGACAAGACATTATTCTCATGAATAATCATGATGAGAGCATTCTTGCACTTGTCATTTTGTGTTTACATGTATGCATTTCTATTGGGTTATTTCAAGGAGAGGAATTAGTAAGAGTATGTGAATCTCCTTAAGCAGATACTGTCAGTTTTCCCAAATGGCTGCACCAGTTAAAAGTTCCCATCAACAGTTTATGCAAATTCCAATTGATCCATCTTCTTGTTAACACATGGCATTGTCAGACTGTAAAATGTTTGCCAATATGGTGGATATGTAGTGATACTGCATTGTGGTTTTCCTAACTGACGACTAAGGAAGTTGAGTGCTTTTGTTTTCATGTGCATTGTCCATTTGGGTATCTTCCTTTGGGAAGTGCCAGTTAAAGTTCTTAGCCTAGCTGTTGGGGAACTTGTCTTTCATTGTTAATCCTTCAGAGTTCTTCGTATAATCTGAATGTGAGTCCCTTGTCAGCTTTGTGTATTGTATATATCATCTCTTAGCCCAAGGTTTGCATTTTCACTCACTGTCTTCCCTTTTTTTTTTTTTTTTTTTTTTTTGAGATGGAGTTTCGCTCTTGTTGCCCAGGCTGGAGTGCAATGGTGTGATCTTGGCTCACCACAACCTCCGCCTCCCGGGTTCAAGTGATTCTCCTGCCTCAGCCTCCTGAGTAGCTGGGATTACAGGCATGTGCCACCACATCTGGCTAATTTTGTATTTTTAGTAGAGACAGGGTTTCTCCATGTTGGTCAGGCTGGTCTCGAACTCCTGACCTCAGGTGATCTGCCCACCTCAGCCTTCCAAAGTGCTGGGATTACAGGCATGAGCCACCGTGACCAGCCCACTCACTCTTTTCTGATGAACAGAAATTGCTTTTTAAAATGTCTGATCATTATCATTTTTCTCTTATGGTGTATACTCTCTTTATCTTATTCAAATCTTTGCTTATCCCCAAAGTATGAAGATATTCTGTATTTTCATCTATATTTATCTATCACATGTAGGTATATAAACCTGGAAATGATTTTTGTGTATGTCATGAGGGGAAATCATGATTTGTTTTCCTCATATAAATTCAGTTGACCTGGCACCCTGTATATTGAAAGACCATCCTTTCTTCCATGCTATTTGCTCTGAAATCTACTGTATCTGATATTAGAGCCACCTGAACATTATTTTGATTATGATTTGCATGGTATATCTTTTGCTATCCTTTTACTTTTAAGCTTCCTATACCACTATATTGGGGGGAAACTGACACCTTGAAAATTATCAGCCTTTCATCCCAAGAATATGATAAATTATTTCATTTGTTTAGGTCTTCTTTAATTATTTGTAGTAATTAATATAAAAAACATTGTACAGGCCGGGTACAGTGGCTCACACCTGTAATCCCGGCACGTTGGGAGGCTGAGGCAGGTGGATCACCTGAGGTCAGGAGTTCGAGACCAACCTGAACAATATGGTGAAACCCCATCTCTATTAAAAATACAAAAATTAGCTTGGCATGGTGGCTGGCACCTGTAGTCCCAGCTACGCGGGAGTCTGAGACAGGAGAATTACTTGAACCCAGGAGGCGGAAGTTGCAGTGAGCCGAGATTGTGTCACTGCACTCCATCCTGGGTGACAGAGTGAGACTCTGTCTCAAAAACAAACAAACAAAAAGACATTGTACATTACATGTATTGTTAGATTTAGTTATAGGAATTTGAATTTTTCCTGCTAAGTGCTGTCATTTTAAATTTAAATTTCCTACTTTTTGTTTGTATGTTGAAATTTAGTTGACATTTTGCCCTGTTTGACTTACATTTGTATTCACATTTTTTTTGTTTTGTTTTGTTTTGTTTTTTTTAGACAAGGTCATTCTTCTGCTTAGTCTGGCCTCAAACTCCTGGCCTCAAGCAATCCTCCTGCCCTGGCTGTACTCTTAAACATTTCTAAATTTCTTCCCCTTGATTTTCAGCTTGAAATGACACCCTTTATCTCTCAGTTACCACAATTGAGGCAATCAGTAAGCTAGAGCTAGTCTATTTTCTATTCTCTAATCTTCATTTCTATATTAGTTATCTATTGCTGTAAAACATATTACCCTAAAATAGCAATAAATATTTATTATCTTAACACCACTTTTTGTAGATCAGGAGTTCAGGAGTGGCTTACCTGGGAAGTTCTGGCTCGGGGTCTCTTGAGGTTGCAGTCACACTCTTGGCCAGGGCTGCTATCAACTGGGACTAGAGGATCACCTTCCAACATGGCTTTCATGTGGCTATTGGCAATAGACCTCAGTTTCTCACCATCTGGACCTCTCCATGGGGCTTCTTAAGTGTCCCTTTGACATGTCAACTGGCTTTCTCCAGAGCATAAGGTGGAAGCCACAGTATCTTTTATAATCTATCTCATACCTATCATTTCCACAGTACCTTATTGGTATACAAGTTAATCCTATTCAGTATAGGAGGCAGATACACAGTGTTGTGAATACCATATACTGGGTACCTTTGGGGCTATCCAGGATGCTGGCTACCATAATTCCACTCTATTTTATTTAGATTTGCATTTAAATATGTTCAGCATCATTACTATTCTTTTGCTGAAACTTTCACTATTGTCTCTTTTGTGGCTGGAATATGTCTTCTAGTAGTTTCTTCTCAAAGAGCGCATATCAACAGTATTTCCTAAGTTGTGTCATATCAAAGGATATGAAACTCCTTATATCCTTTGTACTCGAATGACAGCTTGGCTGGATATAAAAATGTTTTGACTCCTTCGTTTGTTTTTTTCACAAGTATATTGGAAGATTTACCCCACTGTTTGGGGTACTGAATTTAGCACTGGAGAAGTCTGATGACAACTCAATTTCCTTTTTCTTTTATTTATTTATTTTTTTTTTTGAGACAGAGTCTCGCTTAGTCGCCCAGGCTGGAGTGCAGTGGCGCGATCTCGGCTCACTGCAAGCTCCGCCTCCCGGGTTCACGCCATTCTCCTGCCTCAGCCTCCCAAGTAGCTGGGACTACAGGCGCCCGCCGCCTCGCCCGGCTAATCTTTTGCATTTTTAGTAGAGACGGGGTTTCACCGTGTTAGCCAGGATGGTCTCGATCTCCTGACCTCGTGATCCACCCGCCTCGGCCTCCCAAAGTGCTGGGATTACAGGCGTGAGCCACCGCGCCCGGCCTGAATTTCTTTTTTCTTATAGGTGACTTTATATTTTTATCTTGATTCCCCATGAGTTTTAGTCAAATAATTTTATTAGGTAATGTTTTGGTACTATTTTGGGTCATTTTCACCTGTAATATGGTTTTACTTTTCATGATTTATATTTACACTTTATTTTATGAAATTCATCTTGAGTATTAAAACTGTAGTTTATATATATATATGATATACAGCTAAAACCATAGTTTTAGATATATCCTCTTAATTTGGATTTCGTCTTTAGGTGCTCTGCCTTTTACATATTGGATCTCTCTTTTCATTTCTTCTTCAAATGATTTTCATCCCTTTCTTTGTTAAATTTTGTTCTGTTCATTAATTTCTGTATTCTTTGTTCCATACTATACTTTCTGTGGCATTTGTCAGATCTTATGCACCTTGTAGTTGATTTATTTATTGATTAGAGATGGGATCTCACTGTGTTGTCCAGGCTGGCCTCAACCTTGAACTCCTGGACTCAAGCAATCCTCCAGACTCAGTCTCCCAAGTAGCTGGGACTATAGGCACATGCCACTGCACCTAGCTAGTTTATTCTTCATTTCTGATGTGATTTAGCCTATTTTCTCTTTCAGTCTTGAATTCTACTAACTCCCACCTATGGTCTATCTATTACTTTCTCTTCTTTCCTGAGATCACATATTTTTGCTTGTGGTCTTGTTTTAGAGCTGCAATTACATCATACTTTTTTAAAAATCAGACTGCAATGTTGGGTGATAATTTTCATCTTCTCTGATTTTTTTAGTGAGTTTTTTTGTACATGGGGAATTTTGACACACTTTTAAAACTTTGCTTTTTGTGGGTATTTATTTATTTATTTATTTATTTATTTATTTATTTATTTTGAGACAGAGTCTTGCTCTGTCGCCAGGCTGGAGTGCAGTGGCGCAATCTTGGCTCACTGCAACCTCTGCCTCCTGGGTTCAAGTGATTCTCCTGCCTCAGCCTCCTGAGTAGCTGGGACTACAGGCACATGCCACCACACCTGGATAATTTTTTGTATTTTTAGTAAGGACAGGGTTTCCCCGTGTTAGCCAGGATGGTCTCAATCTCCTGACCTCGTGATCTGCCCACCTCAGCCTACTATCTTAGGCATGTTATATCTAATTTATATTTTGGAGAGGATGTAATAGATTTTTCTGGAATAGCTGTCACTGGTATTTTCCTGTGAAAAAAGTGAATGGGGCAAGGGTAGTTTTTAAGGTTTTTTTGCTCAAGAGTTTCTTCCTCTGTTACCCCAGAAGAAGACAATTTTTAAAAAATTTGGCTCCCTTTGAATAGCCAGGCCTTCTCTGCCATTCAGAAGCTCAACTGGTTCAGGAAGACTCCTATCATCAGCTCTGAGTTTACCCAGTGTCTTCTGCTATAATTAAGGAATACAGCCAAGTCCCCAGCTCATTTTATGAGGCCAGTATTACCCAGATACTGAAACCAGAGAAAGTATATCTCATAAGAATATGGGTGTAAAAATCCTCAACAAAGTACTAGCAAACCAAATCCAGTAACATCTAAAATGAATTATATAACATGACTGAGTGGGATTTATCCCAGGAATGCAAGGTTGGCTTACCATCAAAAGTCAGTTAATGTGATGTATCATATCAACAGAATAAAAAGCAAAAATCACACAATCATCTCAATAGAGATAAGGCATTTGACAAAAGCCAATACCCTTTTATGATTTTTAAAAACACACACACTCTACAAACTAGGAATAAAGAGGAATTTCCTCACCCTGATATCTAGGAAAAACCCACAGCCAACATCATACTTAATGGTAAAAGACTGGATGTTTTCCCTCTAAGATCAGGGACCAGACAAAGATCCCCACTTCTGTTTAACATTGTACTGGCAATTGGGGAAGTAAAAGAAATAAAAGACACTAGAGTAAAGATTGGAACAGAAGTAAGAGCATCTCTATTTGCAGATGACATGATCTTCTGTATAGAAAATAAAACTTATACTCTGAAAACTACAAAATAGATATTCAAACAAATTTTTTTTTTTTTTTTTGAGATGGAGTTTCACTCTTATTGCCCAAGCTGGAGTACAATGGCATGATCTCGGCTCACTGCAACCTCCGCTTCCTGGGTTCAAGTGATTCTCCTGCCTCAGCCTCCTGAGTAGCTGGAATTACAGGCATGAGCCACCACGCCTGGCTAATTTTTGCATTTTTAGTAGAGACGGGGTTTCACTGTGTTAGCCAGGATGGTCTCGATCTCCTGACCTTGTGATCTGCCCACCTCCGCCCTCCCAAAGTGCTGGGATTACAGGCATGAGCCACCATGCCCGGCCTCAAACAAAAATTTTTACATGAATGTTCATAGCAGCATTTTAAAAATAATTGTTGGCTGGGCATTTTAAAAATAACTGTTGGGAGGCGGAGACTGTGGTGAGCCCTGATAGCACCACTGCACTTTAGCTGGGGCAACAAGAGCAAAACTCAGTTTCAAAAATAATAATAATAATGTCAAAAGGTGGAAACAACCCAAATTTCCATTAATAGAAGAATGGGTAAACAAAATGTGTTCTATTCATCTACAGAAATAGTATTCAGACATAGCAAGGAATGAAGTACTGATTCATGCTACAATTTGGATAAACCTTGAAAACCTTATGCTAAATGAAAGAAGCCAGTAACAAGTCCACATATGTTATTCCATTCATATGAAAGTCCAGAATAGGGAAATCTATAGAGACAGAAAGTAGATTAGTCATTATTTAAGGCTAAGTATGGGGCAAGTGTGGTGGTGGGGAGGCCAGGTAGTGATATAGCCTAAGGGGATAGAGGTTCTTTTTGAAGTGATGAAAATATTCTAACATTGACTTATGGTTGCACATATTTGTGAATATACTAAGAAGCATTGAATTGTTGACTGTAAATGGCTTAATTGTATGGTGTGTGAATTACATCTCAATAAAGCTTTTTTTTTTTTTTTTTTAAATGAATATAGCCAATGTGTTTTTGCCACCTTGATCCCCCTGACATCTTCAGGCCTCCTTTTACCACCTCCTTTTGACATTATTCCTGCTCACAGACCCTTTCATTGAGGATATGGTCTACTCCCCATGGGAATGGATATTTCTCATTTGTTTTGCTTTGTAGCATCACTGTGCCTTCCACACACATTCCGTTCTTTCATTTTCTTTTCACATTTCCAAATAATTTGGAGTCTGTTCATTTTCTTAGTTTCCTGGTGATTGGGATTTACTTTGATTTTCTTGTTTCTGTCTACATGGTTTCCAGGAGGAGGAATATCAGGATTAGAACTAGTTCTTGGCTAGACATGGTGGCCTACACCTGTAATTCCAGCACTTTGGGAGGCTAAGGTGGGAGAGTATTTCTTGAGGCCAGGAGTTTAAGACCAGCCTGGGCAACATAGCGAGACCCCGTCTCGACAAAAATAAAATAAATTAGCCAAAGTGGTGCATGCCTGTAGTCCCACCCTATTCAGCAGGCTGAGGTGGAAGGATCACTTGAGCCTAGCAGTTTGCGTTAACAGTAAACTGTGATTGCACCACTGTACTCCGGCATGACTGACAGTTTGAGATGCTGTCTCTAAAAATATTTTTTTTTCTTTTTTTCAAGATGGGGTTTCGCTTTTGTTGCCCAGGCTGGAGTGCAATGGCGTGATCTCGGCTCACTGCAACCTCCGCCTCCCAGGTTCAAGCGATTCTCCTGCCTCAGCCTCCTGAGTAGCTGGGATTACAGGAATGCGCCACTATGCCCGGCTAATTTTATATTTTTAGGTAAGACAAAGTTTCTCCATGTTGGTCAGGCTGGTCTCGAACTGCCGACCTCAGGTGATCCACCTGCCTTGGCCTCCCACAGTGCTGGGATTACAGGTGTGAGCCACTGTGCCCGGCTAAAAAATTTTTTAAAATTATTTTAAAGAACTAGTTTTTTTCTTAAAACTATGTAATAGTCACTTTCAAGTTCTTCATGTTCTCAAACACAAAATATATTTTAGTTCACAATTTATTCTCCAGCCCTCCACTCTTGGAAAAGTTCTTAAAGTTCTCTATGCCGCTGAAGCTCTCTGTCTCCTAGGACCAATTCATACTACATGCTTTACATGGAATTTTTATGAACACCTCAGATTGTCTTTACCCTCTCACACCAACTTTATCTTTAATTAGAAACATTTTTAAACCTTACTTTAAAAATGCAGAATGCTTTCTTATTACTTCTGAAATAAGGTCCAAGTGCTATAGCCTATTTTTTTAGAGCTTTTCATAACAGGATCCCTGCTTTATACATCCCCACCTGCCACTGGTCTTTCCTCTCAGTGTTCCTCGAATGCACAAAGATACCTTTGCTTGACTGGCACATGTTGTTTCCTCTGCTAGGATATCCCCCTTACCTTGCCCTGTCTTCTCTGGTGAGCCCCTGTGGAGGAGAAGTTAAATATTAAATTTGAACTCAGTTGAACATGGACACAAACAGTGGTCACCAAGTCCCAGGACAGGTTGTGTGAGCCCCCTGAGGCACTCATCCAGTGCTGTTTCAGAGAAATCTCTATTTCAATCTATTCCTATACATTAGTTATTGAAAAACAACAGACAATCGCAAAAACGACTTGACCTTTTTGTGTTCCTTGAGCCCAGTCGTGAATCAGGGCCCTTGTGACTGGGCCTCATGCCAAACAACTTGTTACAAAAAGAGCTAAGGTCCCAGACTGCGCCAAAGCTTCATGAGACCTCTCCTCGTCTGTGCACAGAGGGGTGGCCGACGCTGGAGCCCAGACTGTTGCTTCCCAGTCTGGTGATGAATCCTCCATAGTCTGGTGAGTGTAATGTGTGACCCTGGAGCCCAGGCTGTTGCTTTCCAGTCTGGTGGTGAATCCTTCACAGTTTGGTGAAAATATATATATATGTATATGTGTGTGTGTATATATATGTATGTGTATGTAAGTATATATATTTTTTCCCTTCTCCCCTTCTCATTGCAATTTGCTTATTATATCATTTGCAATATCTGCATTGCCATTTACGTGGGATAAAGGTTGTTTACTCTTAAAGGTATTGTGTGTGTTTCTTTTCTTCTCCCCTCGCGCATTTCCCACACAGAACAGCCCCTCAAGAGTCAGCTGAAGTACCATCTCCTACAGGAAACTTTCTCTTAAAAACTAGTTTTGGTTTGAGCTCCTTAGAACTAGTTGGCTCCTTTCATAACCACAATTACCTTTATTTCCTACAGTATTATAATTGCCTCTTTACTTTTCTGACTGTGAATTCCTTGATAGTTAGTCCTGCAACTTATTTATCTGATTCCCTTTTGCTAAGTGCAAAGCTAGACTCAGAGAGGCTTCACTATATTTCTTTAATAATAGTCCTTGCTTCACAAAACTGACTGCTCGCCCAACCCAGCCTTCCTTCCATCTTTGCGTTCCTTTCATGAAAAAGTCACCCTGCTGCTCAGTGTCAATGAAAACACAGGAGGCAGAGATCATGGGCTGCTCCGATAAGGGAAAGGTCCAGCTCATCCTTCACTCAGTAAAATAAAAAATCCTGAAATCCAGAGGTATTCCAATTGAACAAGCTTTGCATTCAGCAAACCTATGATATTTCCTAATAGTAAATTTGAGCAAGTGACCCATTTCCTGATCTTTTAAATGAGACAAGTAACTGACATTCATAGGTGGCTTGAGGATAAATGTTAATGTATGTATATATGAGTTTAGGGCAAGCCAGAATTGACTTATCTAGTAATATCCTGATCCCATGTCATGATTTTGGCATAAGTGATTAGACTGAAACTTCATCCTGCTTTTGTTGACTCTCTCTGGTTTTGGATAGGGCCAGGATTTCTTCAGGTTCCTTCTGACCTACCTCCAAGGAAGAAAATGGCATTCCTGTTTGTCCATTTGAGTGCTCTGAGAAAGGCCTGACCTCGTGATTTTTTCTTTCTAGCTCTGCTTTCCCAGCACACTGCCTCACCAAGAGAAGAATCCAGAGAAGGACTGGTAGACTTGGAATGTTAAGTCATGGTCCATGTGAGTTGGAATTGCCTCTCTCCAAAAATATAACCCATTTATATCAAATCATGTGAATATTTTTATTGCTTATCCTTAACTGCTTACTTGAATCACTACTGATAGTCATAAGTAATGACTGAAACAGTCCGATGCTTTCCCTAGATATCTCTTTTCTCCAACCATTATGACCAAATCTATCCACCAGGGTTTTCAGTATCTCCTGTGTCCTAATCTGGCAGAGCACTGAAGAGGAGAAATACATTTCCTTAAGGGGAACAGTAAAGACTTTTCATTTCAAACCCGTAGCTTAACAAGATGGGATGGAACAATTAAAGGGGACATACTACATAAAGGCTTTTATTTACTCTGTAGAATGGGATGTTGTATTTAATCAAGATGGGAGTTGGTGTTGGTTGGTATTCATTTAGGTATGTGGCCCTTTGTGATGTTTTCCTTAGCCAATACGATGGGAGGTTGAGTTCAAAGAGATCTGGAATTTTCCAGGAAATTAATTAGAGATTAATATAATTAACAATCCAGGGTTAGTTATTCCAGGCTGGTATAGCCTCTCAGTGGTGTCAACAAAAAACTCATTTGATGACTTTCACAGTAATCTCTTATGACACTGAATTTGCTGACTGTCAGCTGCTTAGCAAAGAGCCTGGAGATTCTACACATTGTCCATAGAAAATAATATTCAGGGAGTGTATCTCTTGAGAATTCTCTCAATTTAAACTAATAGAAAATTCAACTAAAAGTAGTAGCTTAAGCAAAGGACAGTTACCTGGGCCAAAGACTGTATGCACAAGTCTGTTTGTGCACAGTAGAGACTCCTTAAACCAACAAAACCCCCTACTTTTCTCACATAATAAATCTGGGGTTCTTCCAGGCTGTTGTAGCCTCTCAGTGGTATCAACAAAAAACTCATATGATGTCTGTTATTCTGGGCTGCCATTCTGATGTTTTGGTATTTGTGATTTGAAGATCATAAAGATGTGGTGACTGAGCAACAGGAGTTTTTATGAGTATGTAGCCAGGTGCAGTGGCTCATTAGGACTCTGGGAGCCGAGGTGGGTGGATCATTTGAGGTCAGGAGTTCAAGACCAGCCTGGCCAACATTGAGAAACCCTGTCTCTACTAAAAATACAAAAAATTAGCCGGGCGCGGTGGTGCGCATACGTAATCCCAGCTGTTAGGGTGGCTGGGGCACAAGAATCACTTGAACCTGGGAGGCAGAGGTTGCAGTGAGTCGAGATTGCACCACTGCACTCAAGTCTGGGTGACAGAGCAAGACTCTGTCTCAAAAAAGAACAAAAAAAACGAGCATGTAGACACTTGGCTTTAGTCACGCTTATTCCCATGTCATTTCCCCTGAAACCACAGGCAGCCAACTCCAGTTTTTTCCCCAGTATATGCCCTACTCCCTGCAGTGCCCCTTTCCAGCCTTTCCCCTTTCATCTAAAGGGGTTATTATTTTTTAAAAGTTCACCATTAATACCTGGACTTGTTCTTTCAATAGCTGATGATATTCAG
The DNA here is from genome assembly GCF_043159975.1 of Macaca nemestrina. NCBI lineage: Eukaryota > Metazoa > Chordata > Mammalia > Primates > Cercopithecidae > Macaca > Macaca nemestrina. The sequence continues at coordinate 46,141,234 of NC_092144.1, read as the reverse complement.
GGATGTGGCTGTAGATTTCTGTCAGGAGGAGTGGGAGTGCCTGGACCTGGAACAGAGGGATTTATACAGAGATGTGATGTTGGAGAACTACAGCAACTTGGTCTCACTGGGTAAGATTTGGCATTTACCTTAGAAATTCCTGCTTTCTGTATTGTGATTTTTTTTTTAATTGTCTTTTAAATGTCCAGGGTAACTTCTGACCTTTGTTTTCTGGAAAATGGTTTGTGCTTTGTAAATCTGGCTATAGTTATCATCAGTGGGCACCTCCATCTTTCCCATCCTTTATAACTTATTTTTGCCCTGCCTGTAATTGTTTCTCTTCCTTAGTAACCAAAGAAGTAGTCGCAAATTTTAGAATCTTTACAATGTGGTTCTTTGCTGTTTCTTATCTTCTGGGCAGGTCTTTGCATTTATCAGCCAGAAGTGTTCTCTTTATTGGAGAAAGGGAAAGAGCCCTGGAAGATTTTGAGGGATGAGACAAGAGGACCTTGCCCAGGTGAGTGAGGGCTGAACAGGCACCAGGAGGCCATTGTTGTGGACAACAGCTCAGCTGCATAGTGAGGCAGCAACACCTCTAAAATACTGGTCTGGAATATCCCCTTAAGACCAAAAAATGGGCCAAGTATGGTGGCTCACGCCTGTAATCCTAGCACTTTGGTGGGTTGCCTGAGCTCAGGAGTTTAAGACCAGCCTGGGCAACATGGTGAAACCCCATTTCTACTAAAAAATAAATAAATAAATACAAAAAATGAGCCGGGCATGGCGATGCGTGCCTATAGTCCCAGCTACGTGGAAGGCTGAGGCAGGAGAATTGTGGAACCAGAGAGGCAGAGGTTGCAGTGAGCTGAGATCATGCCACTGCACTCCAGTTTGGTCAACAGAGTAAGACTCTGTCTCGGGATAAAAACAAAAACAAAAACAAAAACTGGCTGGGTGCCGTGGCTCACTCCTGTAATTGCAGCACTTTGGGAGGCTGAGACAGGCAGACCACCTGAGATCAGGAGTTCGAGACCACCTTGGCCAACACGGTGAAACTCCATCTCTACTAAAAATACAGAAACTAGCCAGTGTGCTGACACACACCTGTAGTCCCAGCTACTCGGGAGGCTGAAGCAGGAGAATTGCTTGAACCTGGGGGGCAGAGGTCACAGTTAGCCGAGATTTTTTTGAGACTCCATCTCAAAAAAAAAAAGGTCTGAGGCCTAGATAGAGACAAAACTTTTTCCAAAAGAACTTTCTCTTCACTCCAAACACTGGTCTATTTTTGTGCTCTCATTTTTCACTCATGTAACAAAAAGGTAAGTACCATTCTTTTCTCCAGTGGCGCTTATTTTATCTATGATTTGGATCAAGTTCCTTCCCATCTCCCTTTTTTGAAATTTAGATTTTCATAAAATTCTTCATTCTGTAAAAAAACAAAACCAAACCAAACATTTTTGACCTCATTTTTTAAATTTTACTCATCCCTTTTGAATTTTTCTCATTTTTCCTAGCTTCTCCTTGATTGTACATTGCCTGCATTTGTTAGTTCATTCTTATTAGTTCATTCTTTCAACCAACATTTATGTATTTGCTCATTTTAGGTTTAACAGAATTAACAAAGAATATATTATCTCTTAAGAAACTTTTTGTTCTCTTCTGTGACTGGAGCATGGCCATACATTTCTGCATACAGGGAACATTAAGAGAAGACCTAATAGACTGCTTAGCTGAAAATTAGAGTAATGGGTGATAACAGTTTCTGGTCACAGTGAGGAGGAAGTGGCAGAAGAACGGTTAGGGCACATGAAGTACAACCAGAAGAGCACAGTGTCATAAAAGATAAGCCCAGCCAGGCGCGGTGGCTCATGCCTCTAATCACAGAATTTTAGAAGGTCGAGGCGGGCGAATCACCTGAGGTCGGGAGTTCAAAACCAGCCTGGACAACATGGCGAAACCCCATCCCTACTAAAAATACAAAAATTAGCTGGGCATGGTGGTGGGCACCTGTAATCCCAGTTACTTGGGAGGCTGAGGCAGGAGAATCGCTTGAACCCAGGAGGTGGAGGTTGCAGTGAGCTGAGATTACGCCACTGCACTCCAACCTGGAGTGCAGTGACAGAGTGAGGCTCCATCTCAAACAAACAAAAAAAAAAAAGACAAACTCTGACTTCTCTAGTTCCCCATATTCCCCAGCTTTTCCTCTCTAATAATCATCATCATCTACTGATTATTCCACACTTATCCTGTGTCAGGCACTTAATAGAAATAGCATATTATTCCCAATCCTTGCAACAAACCTCTGCAAAGTGATGATTTATTCCTTTTTATGATATGAAAAATTAAGAGCTCAGTCAAGCTCAGTAATTTTCCAATTACCTAAAAAGTAGTTTTAGTAAAGAGAACTGGAGTCTGAAACTGCAGTTTGTCCTCTTTCCATTGCAGTTTATTACTGCTCATACTTCATAACTAAACTGCCTTTCAGTTCATTGAGTCACTGCTAGAGTACTTGCTCTGTCCCCCAAGAAAAACTGAAAACAATAGTACTTGATCCTAAATATATATTTAAAAAAATGAGTCACGGAAGAGTCCTACTTATTCTCAGCTTTTGCCTGACTCCTTCCCCCTTGAAAAAAATTCTCAAACTAATTTTTTGTTGTTGTTAAGACAGGGTTTCACTCTGTCACCCATGCTCGAGTGCAGTCGTGTGATGATGGCTCCCTGCAACCTCAACCTTCTAGGCTCAGGTGATCCTGCCACCTCAGCCTTCTAGGTAGCTAGGACCACAGGCATGCACCACCATTCTTGGCTGCTTTTTTATAGAGATGGGGTTTTGCCATGTTGCCTAGGCTGGTCTCGAACTTCTAAGCTCAAGCAATCTGCCTCAGCCTTCCCAAGTGCTGGGATTACAGGTGTGAATCACTGTACCTGGCTTCAAACTATTTTTCTGTCTAAACTATCACCCATAATTATCTCCTTTAACCTAAATACAGCATACCCTGGTATTGAGATCCTAGTTTGGTAACTCTGGATCAGATTGCTTCCCTCATATTGGACTGATACTCTGCCATTTCCCAGCATTCCTGTTTTTAAGCTCTGAATTATATAAGACATTCACCATAGTACTTGCAAACTTGTAGATATTTTATGACTTATTATTCTGTTATTGAGGTGATACCTGGATAATCATTTTTTATTGAGCTCCTCAGATGAATATGATCAAAATAAAATATACTTCTCATCACTTGACTCAACTTACATTATTTCTTTTAAATTTCTACTTATTTCTTGCCCTTTTTTTCATATTGCTCATATTTGAGAATTTTTTAAGCCATTCACTTCTCATATGCTTTATTTCAATATTTTCTACATCTATTTTAGAAGTTTTATTGCTTTTTGTACATAAAACAGTATGATGTTTTTATCTTATTTTTCAGACATGCAGTCCAGGTGTCAGACCAAGAAGTTATTACCAAAAAATGGCATTTGTGAGAGAGAAATAGCCCAACTGGAAATAATGAAAATTTGTAAAAACCACAGCCTTGAATGTTTATGTTTTAGAGGTGATTGGGAAGGCAATGTTCAGTTTCAAACACTACAAGATAATCAAGAGGAATGTTTCAAGCAGGTGATACTCACCTGTGAAAAAAGGCCCACTTTTAACCAGCACACAGCCTTTAATCTACACCAGAGACTTAACACAGGAGACAAACTGAATGAATTTAAAGAATTGGGGAAAGCCTTTATTTCTGGCTCAGATCATACTCAACATCAGTTAATTCACACAACTGTGAAATTCTGTGAAGATAAAGAATGTGAGAATACCTTTCTTCCTGATTCAGAAGTTACTCAACATCAGACAGTTCACACTGTTAAGAAAACATATGAATGTAAAGAATGTGGGAAGTCTTTTAGTTTACGTTCAAGTCTTACTGGTCATAAGAGAATTCATACTGGTGAGAAACCTTTTAAATGTAAGGAATGTGGGAAAGCCTTTAGATTTCATTCACAGCTTAGTGTCCATAAGCGAATTCATACTGGTGAGAAATCTTATGAATGTAAGGAATGTGGGAAGGCCTTTAGTTGTGGCTCAGATCTTACTCGACATCAGAGAATTCATACTGGTGAAAAACCCTATGAATGTAATGAATGTAGAAAGGCCTTTAGTCAGCGATCACATCTTATTAAACATCAGAGAATTCACACTGGTGAAAAACCTTATGAATGTCAGGAGTGTGGGAAAGCTTTTACTCGTGGATCACACCTAACTCAGCATCAGAGAATTCATACAGGTGAGAAATCTCATGAGTGCAAGGAATGTGGAAAAGCCTTTATTCGTGGTTCAAATCTTGCTCAACATCAGAATGTTCACGTTGGTAGGAAACCTTATGAATGTGAGAAATGTGGGAAAGCCTATATTTGGAGCTCACACCTTGCTCGACATCAGCGGATTCATACTGGCAGGAAACCTTATGAATGTAAGCAGTGTGGGAAGACTTTTACTTGGCCTTCGTATCTTGCTCAACATGAGAAAATTCATAATGAGAGGAAATCCTATGAATGTAAGGATTGTGGAAAGACCTTTCTTCATGGCTCAGAGTTTAATCGACATCAGAAAATTCATACTGGTGAGAGAGACTATGAATGCAAGGAATGTGGGAAGACCTTTCTTCGTGGTTCAGAACTTAATCGACATCAGAAAATTCATACTGGAAAGAGGCCATATGAATGTGAAGAATGTGGAAAAGCCTTTCTCTGGGGTTCACAACTTACTCGACATCAGAGAATGCATACTGGTGAGGAACCTTATGTATGTAAAGAATGTGGGAAATCTTTTATTTGGGGTTCACAGCTTACACGACATAAGAGAATTCATACTGATGCAGAACCTTATGGATGCAAGAAAAGTAGCCACATCTTTAGTCACCATTCATATTTTACTGAACAAAAAATTCATAATGGTGCAAATCTCTGTGAATGGACAGACTATGGGAACTCCTTTAGTCATGAGTCAAGCTTTGCTCAACACCAGAATATTTACACTTTTGAGAAATCCTATGAATTTAAAGATTTTGAGAAAGCATTTTCTTCGAGCTCTCACTTCATTTCACTCTTGTGAAATATTATATAAAAGTGTAGGAAGGGCTTTATTCATGACTTCTTAATTGATATCATTTATTTTTTTCTCTTGAGGAACCCCACAAATGTAAGTAATATTGGAAGGCATTTTAACAGGGCACACATCCAGAAGCAGCAGCAGATAATTCACCATGCAATCAATATAGGAAGGAAATTACTGATCATTGCAGAATATCAGGGTAAAATTTTATGAGATGATAGCATTAATTCTTTTTGAATAATTCTCAAAACATTCTTATCAGAGATGTTCCATAAAGAATTTACATATAATTCGGCCAGGCAAGGTGACTCACGCCTGTAATCCTAGCACTTTGGGAAGCGGAGGTGGGTGGATCACCTGAGGTCAGGAGTTCGAGACCAGCCTGACCAACATGGTGAAACCCCGCCTCTACTAAAAATACAAAAATTAGCTGGGCATGGTGGCACACGCCTATAGTCCCAGCTACTTGGGAGGCTGAGGCATGAGAATTGCTTGAACCTGGGAGGTGGAGGTTGCAGTGAGTCAAGATCACGTCACTGCACTCCAGCCTGGGTGACAGAGAAAGACCCCATCTCCAAAAAAAAGAAAAACCCCCACAAGAATTTATATATAATTCATCTTGGAAATCTTTCATCATTAGCAAAATTCTGTTGTATTTCCACAAAAATCATGTAATTAATTAATCTAGAAAAGCCTTGAACTATGTCATACAATTTATTTGGCATGTCTTGTTTCAATACATCTTGCCTCTATATGTTTTTTGGAAAGTATCTTAAATCTATGTCTGTTTAATCTCATTCATTAAATTGTAAGGGTTGAATGATTTGAGATTTACGTGACTTAATGACTGTTATTTGTATTGGTATTAAGCCATTTTATGAGAGGAGGACTTTAAGACAATGATGATAGACAAATATGTCATCTCTATTTATGTCTTATTGAACATCAGAATGTTAATTCTGAAAAAAATCAGTAAAATACAATGAAGAAAGCTTTGGATGAGTATTAATTTCACATGCTACATCAAAAAAACCTATAAAAGAAAGCCTTGTGACTTTAGTGAAAGTAGGGTTGTTGAGTGTTCAGCAGTTTTTTAAAAGACATTCAGAAATGATTTCTCTCTAACACTTTTTTTTTTTTTTTTTTTTTTTTTTTTTTTGAGACGGAGTCTCGCTCTGTCGCCCAGACTGGAGTGCAGTGGCCGGATCTCAGCTCACTGCAAGCTCCGCCTCCCGGGTTTACGCTATTCTCCTGCCTCAGCCTCCCGAGTAGCTGGGACTACAGGCGCCAGCCACCTCGCCCGGCTAGATTTTTGTATTTTTTAGTAGAGACGGGGTTTCACCGTGTTAGCCAGGATGGTCTTGATCTCCTGACCTCGTGATCCGCCCGTCTCGGCCTCCCAAAGTGCTGGGATTACAGGCTTGAGCCACCGCGCCCAGCCTCTCTAACAAATTTCTAAAGCCAAGTGTCATATAATTCATTTTTCACCACAGTTATAACTCAGAAACTAGCAGATAGCCATATGGATTCTTACCTCTTGGAAATTTAGTACTACATATAAACCATTCTTAAAGAGCAAATAAAAAGTGAAATTACAGATGATTTAGAATGATAATGAGACCTATATTTTAAATCCTATGAAATAACTAAAACAGTTATCAATAGAAATTGCTGTGTATAAAACCAAGACGACTGAGGGCAGTTTGTTTATCATCACCACTGTATCCCCAGCACTTAGGACAGTGCCTGTAGTGTTGTAGGGCCTCAAATATTTATTGAGTTAAATAATAATTTCTCAGCAAGGTAGAATAAGAATACCCAAAAGAATGAATGGAAAGGCTTAATGAAAAGCTGAAATCATGAAATAAAAAACCATATGTTTTTCATCAACATCTAGTCTTTTGAAGAAAACTATTATTTATTAGGCTTTGTCAGTGCTATAAGAAAGGAGAAATGGGATATAACTATATGTTTAGGGGATATTTTTTGGTATTAACATAAGTATGTGAACTCTGTTAGACATGATTTTTATATGTGGATGGTTTTTTTTCTAGGAAAACATTATTAAATGTGATTCAGTTTCAAAAACAACCAAAAAAGTTCAAAACATAGAAAAAAATATCATGTAAGATGAGGCTGAGCACAGTGGCTCATGCCTGTAATCCAAACAGTCTGGGAGGTTGAGACAGGAGTATCACTTGAACCCTGGAGTTCCCGACTTGCCTGGACAACATAGGGAGACCCCCATTTCTGCAAAAAATTAATTAGCCAGGTGTGGTAGCACATGCCTGTAGTCCCAGCTACTCAGGAGGCTGAGGTGAGAGGACTGCTTGAGCCCAGGAGTTTGAGGCTGCAGTAAGCTGTGATCACCCCACTGCACTGCAGCCTGGGTGATGGAGCAAGACCCTGTCGAACATATAAGACAACAAACATATAAGACTAAATAACTGTACAGAAGTAGATGGGATAGCTCTTGAACATCAAATTCCAGAAAAAAATTCACTCATGAAGATACATGAAAAAAACTAACATAGATGAACCCAATATTTAATCAAAGAATAACATAGGAGATATTTGCTTATATTGTTTAAGCTCTGAGCAAGATGGATAATTTTTATTTTTGAGGTGAAGTCTCACTCTAGTTGCCCAGGCTTGAGTGCAGTGGGGCGATCTTGGCTCACTGCAATCTCTGCCTGCCAGGTTCAAATGATTCTTCTGCATCAGCCTCCCAAGTACCTGGGATTACAGGTACCCTCCGCCATGCCTGGCTAATTTTTGTATTTTTAATAGAGATGGGGTTTCACCATGTTGGCCAGGCTGGTCTTGAACCCCTGACCTCAGGTGATCCGCCTGCCTCAGCCTCCCAAAGTGCCAGGATTACAGGCGTGAGCCACCGTGCCCAGCCTGGATGGATAATTTTGAATGATGAAAAGTTACTTTAGGCCAGGCGCGGTGGCTCAAGCCTGTAATCCCAGCACTTTGGGAGGCTGAGACGGGCAGATCACGAGGTCAGGAGATCGAGACCATCCTGTCTAACACAGTGAAACCCCGTCTCTACTAAAAAAATACAAAAAACTAGCCGGGCGAGGTGGCGGGCGCCTATAGTCCCAGCTACTCGGGAGGCTGAGGCAGGAGAATGGTGTAAACCCGGGAGGCGGAGCTTGCAGTGAGCTGAGATCCGGCCACTGCACTCCAGCCTGGGCGACAGAGCGAGACTCCGTCTCAAAAAAAAAAAAAAAAAAGAAACTTTATCAATTTCTTCTAAGTGAAGTTCTTGGTATCTTTTAGTGTTACATGAGTTAAGAAATGGTGGGTATATGTACACATATTTAGCACACTTACAAGTCAGACCTTTAACAGGTAGTTCCCTCCTAAATTACTGTCATCTATGGAATTGCACAATTTGCGTGAAAAATAATTTTTTGTTATGTAACTTTATTATAATCCATTTTCATTCATGTTGAATAGATTTTTAATGTGACAAGTACACTGAGAAAAATAACATTTAGAAGTTTTGTTTTGTTTTTTTGAGGTGGAGTCTCACTGTTTCGCCCAGGCTGGCGTGCAGTGGCGCGATCTCAGCTCATTGCAACTGTCTCCCCGGTTCAAGTGATTCTCCTGCCTCAGCCTCCCGAGTTGCTGGGATTACCAGCACGTGCCACCACGCCTGGCTAATTTTTGTATTTTTAGTAGAGACTGGGTTTCATCATGTTGGCTAGGCTGGTCTTGAACTCCTGACCTCAAGTAATTTGCCTGCCCTGGCCTCCCAAAGTGCTGGGATTACAGGCATGAACCACCGCGCCCAGCCTAGAAGTTATTTAGTAAATCTTTGTCCACATTACTCTTTCTGCCCATCTATATACAGATAAGTATGGTTCATTCCCTTTTGGTTAGGGGAGGTTTTTTTTGCTGGCCCAGACTGCCTTGTTGAGTTTGGTGTCTGTGTGCATAGCTGGTGCTCCCATCCCCTCCATGGTGAATTTCTGGATCTTCTTGAATGCTTGAGTTGTGTGCTTATTGAACCTCTACTCCATTTATATATTTTTGAATGTTGATAATGTCTCTAGTCTGCCTCATGTATGACAAAACAGCCCTTTATTTTTTCCTAATCACCTTTCTTTGCAGGAGACATTATGCTGGAACCATTTTGAAAATGAAGAACTTTTTGATAATTAGTGTTGGTACAGGTTTATAACCTTTTTGGAAAGAAAAAAAAAGATTAGAATCGTTCCTGGCAGTGTAAAGCAGGATAAAGTCCCAATAAATCAAGAGATATAAATGTAAGAACAAAACAAAAAGAAACTTTACCAGTACTAGAAGTAAACATGGGCGAATTTCTTTATGACATGGGAATTAGGAAATCAATAACTGTGACTCAGAAATCCAGTAAAAATGAGGAAGAATCAATAATTTTTTGTAGGACTAAAAATATAAACAAATGAAAATGACAGATTGGAGATATCTGCAACTTATGTGACAGAGTCATTCACTTAATACATGTAAACATGTAAAAACTGAGATGTGAAAGATCCTACAGCCTGATATAGAAATAGGCAAAAGACATAGATATTTTATATGAAAAGATAAAGACCCTTAAACCTTTAAGAAGATGCTTCATATTCCTCATAAAGAAAATGCAATTTATATTGCATATCACTTTATGACAATCAGATGAGCAAAAATCCAAAAGTATATTAAAATACTCATATTGGCAAGACTGGAGAAATAATTCATATTGTGAAAATGTGAAACTGTACAACTCTTATAAGAGGGAACTGAATAATGTCCATGTGCAATCTTACATGCATATATCATGTGACCTAGGCTGCTTGCTTCTATCCAGAAGATACACTGATAAGATTATGAAATGTAGGACGGGCGCGGTGGCTCAAGTCTGTAATCCCAGCACTTTGGGAGGCCGAAACGGGCGGATCACTAGGTCAGGAGATCGAGACCATCCTGGCTAACACGGTGAAACCCCGTCTCTACTAAAAAATACAAAAAACTAGTGGGGCGAGGTGGCGGGCACCTGTAGTCCCAGCTACTCAGGAGGCTGAGACAGGAGAATGGCCCGAACCCGGGAGGCGGAGCTTGCAGTGAGCTGAGATCCGGCGACTGCACTCCAGCCTGGGTGACAGAGCGAGACTCCGTCTCAAAAAAAAAAAAAAAAAAAAGATTATGAAATGTAGTATGCACAAAGGAGTGTAAATATTTGTAAATGCAACAGACTGGAAAGATTTCCAGCAATGGATGGGCTGAATTAACTCTCAGATATATACGTACAAGGTGTATTGTGCAACTGTATATTTCATAATCTTCAGATTATGTTATATAAAAAATAGGAGGGTGTAGAATAATGTGCTCATTTTTGTGAGAAGGGCGGACCGCTATATATGTTTATACTTTCTCTTTTTTTTTTTTTTTTTTTTGAGATGGAGTCTCACTCTGCTGCCTAGGCTGGAGTGCACTTACACAATCTTGGCTCACTGCAACCTCCGCCTCCTGGGTTCAAAAGATTCTCCTGTCTCAGTCTCCTGAGTAGCTGGGACTACAGGCATGCGCCACCATGCCCAGCTAATTTTTATATTTTTAGTAGAGACGGGGTTTTACCATGTTGGTCAGGATGATCACGATACCTTGACCTTGTGATCTGCCCGCCTTGGCCTCCCAAAGTGTTGGGATTATAGGCATGAACCACCGCGCCCAGCTATGTTTATACTTTCAAAACACAGTGGAAGGATAAGCCAAGACCTAATCAAAATGATGAAATAATAGGTGGGACCGGGGTGTGGTGGTGCACGCCTGTAATCCTAGCTACCTGGGAGGATATGGTAGGAGGATCCCTTGAGCCCAGGAGTTCAAGTGCAACCTGGACAACAGAGCAAGACCCCTGTCTCTTAAGAAAAATTAAAATACAACCCATAGGTGGGAGAAAGCAAGGTTGGAAAGTAGCCACCTTTGATTTTACCTTGTTTTTATCTGAGAATCATTTTACAACCTCACAGTAAAGAGTATTTCCTAGACAAAACATTTTAACTAGAAAAGTGTGGCATATTCATATTAATTTTATTATTCTATTGACTGAAAGTCACCATTAACAGAATGAACAGATGTCTGCTTCTGGTCAAATGGAGAAACAGACCAGATTTACCCTTATATCTGTAAATACTAAAAAGCTAAACAAAATAGGTGAAACAATGGTTTTTAAGACATTGAATATACAAAAATGTCAATTTTCAATGAAGAACAGTGATCCCTGAAAAAACAGAAATAAATTTTTCCTACAGTTTTTCCAGACTACTGCTGGGAGGGGTAACTCAGGCAGAGCCTAGTGGTCTCCTAGTGTTGAGATAGAATGAGGAATCTGAAGTCTTTTTTTTTTTTTTTGAGATGGAGTCTCACTCTGTCACCCAGGCTGGAGTGCAGTGGCCAGATCTCAGCTCACTGCAAGCTCCACCTCCCGGGTTTATGCCATTCTCCTGCCTCAGCCTCCCAAGTAGCTGGGACTACAGGAGCCCGCCACCTCGTCCGGCTAGTTTTCTTTGTATTTTTTAGTAGAGACGGGGTTTCACCGTGTTAGCCAGGATGGTCTCGATCTCCTGACCTCGTGATCCGCCCGTCTCGGCCTCCCTAAGTGCTGGGATTACAGGCTTGAGCCACCGCGCCCAGCTAGAATGAGGAATCTGATGAGGCCAAAGTGGCCAGAGTTGACAAGGCAAAACACTGACGAGGAGAGAATTGCACAAAAATCTACAGAGGATCTTCCTTAAGTTCAGCTAAATATTCATCAACACATGTGTGTGTGAAAACTACCTGAAGCCAGGGAAAAATAACTACCTTAAAGGATTAGAGGGAAGAATCCACAGAGCTCAAAAAGGTCCAGGAATAATTCCTTTTCCCAACAGCCAAAGTGGAAAATAAAAAATTACTAGGCATCGGCTGGGTGTGGTGGCTCACGCCTGTAATTTCAGCACTTTGGGAGGCTGAGGCAGGCGGATCACCTGAAGTCAGGAGTTTGAGACCAGCCTGGTCAACAGGGCAAAACCCTGTCTCTACTAAAAATACCAAAAAAAAAAAAAAAAAAAAAAAAAAGCCAGGTCTATAATACCAGCTACTCAGGAGGCTGAGGCAGGAGAATCGCTTGAACCTGGGAGATGGAGGTTGCAGTGAGCTGAGATCACACAACTGCACTCCAGCCTAGGCGACAGAGCGAGACTCTGTCTCAAAAAAAAAAGAAAAAAAAATTTACTAGGCATCCAGCATTCATTAAGGAGAATAATTCAGTTAAAGAGGAAGAGAATTCTGGGTTTCTGGGAATTTCCTTAACCAATGAAGAGTATGTGTGAGAAATCTACTGCTAACATCATACTTAATGGTAAAAGCCCAAAGATCAGCAAAAAGAGGACACCTGGTCTCAACACTTCTACTAAGCATTATACTGGAAGTGCTAGCTAGTGCAATAAACGAAAGAATACAATGTATCCAGACTGGAAAGGAAGTAAAATCATCTTTATTAACGGATTATATGATGGTCTATATAAAAAAAATCTGATGGTATCTACAACACTAGAACTAAATGAGCTTAGTGAGATTGCAAAATAAAGATCAATATATATAAAGCAGATGATTTTGCATGTACTAGCCATGAACAATCTGATCCTTAAAACCTTAAATGCCATTTATAACACCATAAACAGTATGAAATACATACTGATGCATCTGGCAAAAGAAGTGCAAAATATATACTATAAAAATTAAACACACTTCTAGGAGAACCTGAAAAAAGACCTAAACAGAGTTATACTGTGTTCAGAGATCAGAAGACTCAATACTGTTAATATGTCAGTTCTTTCCAAACTGACCTATAGATTCAGTGAAATTCCAATTTGAATATTGGGGAGGCTTTTGTTTTGCAGAAATTGGCAACCCAATTCTAAAATACATAATGGACATGTAAAGGACCTAGATTAGCGAAAACAACTTTTAAAAATAATTTTGAAAGTTGGAGAATAGGTCGGGCGTTGTGGCTCATGCCTGTAATCCCAGCACTTTGGTAGGATGAAGTGGGCAGATCACCTGAGGTCAGGAGTTCAAGACTAGCCAACATGGCAAAACCCATCTCTACTGAAAAAAAAAAAAAAAAAAATCAAAACCAGTATTATACTTCATAAAGGAAATTCCAAAACCTCCTTAACTGGTTGTTTCTTTCACAAAAGTTACTCTACACACGTGCCCCAAAATTAAGATTTCAAAGACATTGGGGAAAATACTACTACTAAGATATCAAAACCAGGAACTTACTTCCTTTAAAACAATTCCAAACTAACTCGCTGTGCCTTTCACAGAAATTTCCCACAAGAAATATGATTTTATAAAGCCTGAGAAGTTGCTTCTGTTAGGACAACCGCCAAACCTAAAAATTGGGTTTAATTAGCAACAACAACAAAATGCCATTTTAACTGGCTGTCCTTATCAGAGACAGTCCACTAAATAATACAATTGGCAAAAAGTGAGATTTGTTAAGGGTTGGGGTGCTTTATCACGAACATTATATAAGCCAGGAATGTATTTTATTTAATAAACTTCAACCTGCCGGTCACTCCCTCCCTTCGAGGCGTTCTGCAACAAAACACCTGCCTAGAAATAAAAAGGGCGTTTTACCCGAGTGGGATGAAAAAGCCCCGTTTTTACCTTTAATCTCGAGACAATACGGGTCAGAGGTCAAGAAACTGTGTCAGCGACAGCGAGGGCGTCCGTGAGTCCGGTGGACTAATGGGGATGGGCCGGGACGCAGCCCAGGTCCCAGTTCCCGCCCTGGCGATGGCCGATTTCATACCTGAGGACGATGAAGGCGAGGACTAAACGCCGCTGACCCTCCGGCGTCCCATGTCCAGCGGGTGCTACAGCCCCCGCTTGGGTGGAACAGCCCAAGACTGCGGAACCACACTTGCCACTGCGCACCTGCACACCATCTGCACACCCAGCCTGTTCTGGGATTCCGGAAACGCGAAGGCGGGCTTCCGGAAACGGTGACCAGTGGGAAACGCGATCAGATGTGACTAGGCGGACAGTCCGTTTCCAGCCAACACAGAAGGAAGGGACGCTTTCAGTCAGCCTCAAATAGACGGAGCTTTCAGCCAATGGATGTGCACGTTTGCTCCACATTAGCCAATAAGAAGTGCTTGGGGCCGACCTGCCTACAAGCGCAGCAAAAGCTTTCCTCCGCGTATCTGCGGTGGAACGCCTACCCGCGCGCCAAACCCAAACTTTGCAGTCAGTTTGGTGCTGTTTCCTACACTTTCATGGAGATTTGCAGCAGGCGCAGGAGACCCTCCCACCTGGCCCATGCCCTCCGCCCGGTGAACACCGAGACCCAACCTTGTTCACCGCCAGTCCCAGTCTTGTGATCAACAAACAGGCTAGTAAATTATAAAAATTAAAAATAAAAGAAATGGCCGGGCGCGGTGGCTCATGCCTGTAATCCTAGCACTTTGGGAGGCCGAGGCGGGCGGATCACAAGGTCAGGGGTTCGAGACCACGGTGAAACCCCGTCCCTACTAAAAATACAAAAAATTAGCCGGGCGCAGTGGCGGGCGCCTGTAGTCCCAGCTACTGGGGAGGCTGAGGCAGGAGAATGGCAGGAACCCGGGAGGCGGAGCTTGCAGTGAGCCGAGATCGCGCCACTGCACTCCAGCCAGGGGGACAGAGCAAGACTCCGTCTCAAAAAAAAAAAAAAAAAAAAAAAAAAAATTAAAAGAAATATAGCCGGGGCCGGGCGCGGTGGCTCAAGCCTGTAATCCCAGCACTTTGGGAGGCCGAGACGGGCGGATCACGAGGTCAGGAGATCGAGACCATCCTGGCTAACACAGTGAAACCCCGTCTCTACTAAAAAATACATAAAAAACTAGCCGGGCGAGGTGGCGGGCGCCTGTAGTCCCAGATGCGCGGGAGGCTGAGGCAGGAGAATGGCGTAAACCCGGGAGGTGGAACTTTCAGTGAGCTGAGATCCGGCCACTGCACTCCAGCCTGGGCGACAGAGCTAGACTCCGTCTCAAAAAAAAAAAAAAAAAAAAGAAATATAGCCGGACGCAGTGGCGTGTGCCTGTAATCCCAGCTACTCCGGAGGCTGATGCAGGAGAATCGCTTGAACCGGGGAGGTAGAGGTTGCAGTGAGCCGAGATCGCTCCACTGCACACCAGCCTGCGCGGCAAGAGCGAAACTCCGTCTGAAAATAATAAAATAAAATAAAGGAAATGGGGCTGGGCGCGGTGGTTCACGCCTGTAGTTCCAGCACTTTGGGAGACCGAGGCGGGCAGATCACTTGAGGTCAGGTGTTCAAGACCAGTCCGGCCGCCAACATGAAACCCCTGTCTGTACTAAAAAAACAAAAATTAGCCAGGCGTGGTGGCGGGCGCCTGTAATCCCAGCTACTCAGGAGGCGGAGGAACAAGACTCGCTTGCACCCGGGAAGCGGAGGTTGCAGTGAGCCGAGATCGCGCCCCTGCGCTCCAGCCTGGGCGACAGAGTGAGACTCCGTCTTAAAATAAAATAAAATGAAATGAAATAGGCCGGGCGTGGTGGCTTAGGCCTGTAACCCCAGCACTTTGGGAGGCCGAGGCAGGTGGATTTCCTGAGCTCAGGAGTTCGAGACCATCCTGGGCAACGTGGTGAAACCCCGTCTCTACTAAAAATACAAAAATTGGCTGGGCGCGATGGCTCACGCCTATAATCCCAGCACTTTGGGAGGCCGAGGCGGGTGGATCACCTGAGGTCGGGAGTTGAAGACCAGCCTGACCAACATGGAGAAACCCCGTCCCTACTAAAAATACAAAATTAGCCGCGGTGGTGGCGCATGCCTGTAATCGCAGCTACTCGGGAGGCTGAGGCAGGAGAATCGCCTGAACCCGGGAGACGGAGGTTACAGTGAGCCAAGATCACGCAATTGCACTCCAGCATGGGCAACAGGAGCGAAACTCCGTCTCAAAAAAAAAAAAAAAAAAAAAAAAAAAAAAAAATTAGCCACCCGTGGTGGTGCATGCCTGTAATCCTAGCTACTTGGGAGGCTGAGGCAGGAGAATCGTTTGAACCCAGGAGGCGGAGGTTGCAGTAAGCCGAGACCGCGACATTGCACTCCAGCCTGAGCGAGAGGATGGAAACTGTCTCTAAATAAATAAATAAATAAATAAATAAATAAATAAAAAGGAAATGACAAAAGGAAACATTAATGCATGAAATCAAACAAATGCTTTCGCTGACGAGCTCCATCTATGCAAAACTGAACCTAGGAAAATGTGCACGTTTCTAACTTGCAATTCTGGAGGACAGAGCTGGGAGGGAGCATGAACTTGATTTTCTGTAATTTAAGAGTTGTCAGTAAAGTCAGTGTTTGCAGGCATTTTCAGTGTTCTGTAGTGGGCTTCAGTTCCGATGGCAGTGTGGCAGGCGAGGTTTCCATTAGCAACCAGAACAGTTTTCACTAACCCTTTACTATAATTGTGATGAATGCATAAGTTAAACGTTAAGGAAATGGAGAAACTGGTGCCTGAGTGTGGGGAAAAGAAAGAGAGATCAGACTGTTACTGTGTCTATGTAGAAAGTCCACATAAGAGACTCCATTTTGTTCTGTACTAAGAGAAATTCTTTTGCCTTGAGATGCTGTTAGTCTGTAACCCTAGCCCCAACCCTGTGCTTGCAGAGGCATGTGCTGTGTTGACTCAAGATTTAATGGATTTAGGGCCATGCAGGATGTGCTTTGTTAAACAAACGCTTGAAGGCAGTATGGTTGTTAAAAGTCATCACCATTCTCTAATCTCAAGTACCCAGGGACACAATACATTGCGGAAGACCACAGGGACCTCTGCCTAGGAAAGCCAGGTATTGTCCAAGGTTTCTCCCCATGTGATAGCCTGAGATATGGCCTTCTGAGAAGGGAAAGACCTGACCGTCCCCCAGCCCGACACCTGTAAAGGGTCTGTGCTGAGGAGGATTAGTGAAAGAGGAAGGCCTTTTTGCAGTTGAGATAAGAGGAAGGCATCTGTCTCCTGCTTGTCCCTGGGAATGGAATGTGTCAGCGTAAAACCCGATCATACGTTCTATTTACTGAGATAGGAGAAAACCGCCTTATGGCTGGAGGTGAGACATGCTGGCTGCAACACTGCTCTTTTTTTTTTTTTTTTTTTTTTTTGAGACGGAGTCTCGCTCTGTCGCCCAGCCCAGGCTGGAGTGCAGTGGCGCGATCTCGGCTCACTGCAAGCTCCGCCTCCCGGGTTCACGCCATTCTCCTGCCTCAGCCTCCCGAGTAGCTGGGACTACAGGCGCCCACAACTGTGCCCGGCTAATTTTTTGTAATTTTTAGTAGAGACGGGGTTTCACCGTGGTCTCGATCTCCTGACCTTGTGATCCGCCCGCCTCGGCCTCCCAATGTGCTGGGATTACAGGCGTGAGCCACCGCGCCCGGCGCAACACTGCTCTTTAATGCACCGAGATGTTTGTGTAAAGTCAAACATAAATCTGGCCTACGTGCACATCAAGGCACAGCATCTTTCCTTAAACTTATTTATGACACAGAGATCTTTGCTCACGTTTTCCTGCTGACCCTCTCCCCACCATTACCCTATAGTCCTGCCACATCCCCCTCTCTGAGATGGTAGAGATAGTGATCAATAAATACTGAGGGAACTCAGAGACCAGTGCCAGCGCGGGTTCTCTGTATGCTGAGTGCCGGTCCCCTGGGCCCACTGTTCTTTCTCTATACTTTGTCTCTATGTCTTATTTATTTTCTCAGTCTCTTGTCCCACCTGATGAGAAACACCCACAGGTGTGGAGGGGCGGGCCCCCTTCACCTGAGTATCAGGGATGGAATGCAAAAACAAACCCATTAAGACCCTGCCTGGGTCTTCTCAGACCCTAAAGTCTGATAGAATAATAATAGCATTCTTATACATTCACCTCGGCCTGTCTTAAGATTCAGAAACTTTCTAAGACTCTAGAGAAATCTTTCCAGATCCTAGACCCTAGTTAAAGATTAGATGTTGGTTGAATGCAACACTCCTGCTTGTAGGTGCAATCCCACCATAGCATGGAGCTTAAGATGTTTATAAGCACTAGAAAAAAACTTGTAACTTTGAGTTGCTCTGGTGAGTTACTTGGCCCTTCTCCACGTAACCGGTTGCAGAAATAAACTTCCTTCTTTCCCAGCCTGTCTGCATCTTATTGGACAATTGCGACTGACCGGCTCAGCAAACTCCTCTTTTTTGTGGTTATCTGGGACTCCTTTGGGAGGGAACATTTTAAATTTTCCATTTCAAAGAGTTCTACTGGCACTCTGGCACTATTTTCCTCTGCCTACCCTGGGACCTGAGTTCTCCTGGACTCGAATCTCCAGCCACAGAGTCCAGAAGCCCACACCTCCATATTCTGTGACTGTTCCCCAAACACAGGGAGAATTTGCAGAAAATGTGCATAAAAACCTTGGAATTCTTCGCAATAAAACTCCACATTACAAACTGGCGAGAATGGAGGATTTTAGCCCGAATAGGTTTTTCCTCTATTTGAAAGCAATAATTTCCCTTTTACAATTTTGAAGTTTCAAAATCAATAAGCACTCCCCGCCCCAGGTTTATCCTTATGTAAAGTGCCCCCTCTGCACATGCAACATTTAATAAACCTTGAAAATATGATGCTATGTGAAAAAAGCCAGTCACAAAACAGCAAAGGTTATGTAATTCCATTGAAATAAAATGTCCAAAATAGAACAATACATAGAAACAGAAAGTAGATTAGTAGTGGCCCAGGATTAGGGAAGTTGGGGGGAAATGGAGGGATATGGAGTTTTCTTCAGGGTAATGAAAATGATCTAAAATTTATTGTGGTGATATTTGCACAGTTGTGCAAAAATGCACAGTTGTGCAAATACTGAAAACCGTTGAATTTTACACTTTCAATGGGTGGCTTCTGTGATATGTTATGAATATTTCTCAATAAATCTTCAAAAAAAAAATAGTGCCTGTGTGTGTTTTTATGTATTGTTCCTCCAGAGTCCAGTCCTTTTTTTTTTTTTTTTTTTTTTCTGAGACGGAGTCTGGCTCTGTAGTCCAAGCTAGAGTGCAGTGGCATGATCTCAGCTCACTGCAAGCTCCGTCTCCCGGGTTCACGCCATTCCCCTGCCTCAGCCTCCCGAGTAGCTGGGACTACAGGCGCCCACCACCATGCCCGGCTAATTTTTGTTATTTTTAGTAGAGATGGGGTTTCACCGTGGTCTTGATCTCCTGACCTTGTGATCCGCCCGCCTCGGCCTTCCAAAGTGCTGGGATTACTAGCGTGAGCCACACCGCATCCGGACTCCAGTCCACATTTTTACACTTGATGAAGAAATTAAGATTTTGTTTCTTCTTCTTCTTTTTTTTTTTTTTTTCCTTTTTGAGACAGAGTCTCCCTCTATTGCCCAGACTGGAGTGCATTGGCATAATCTGGGCTCACTGCAACCTCCAGGCTAATTTTTGTATTTTTAGTAGAGACAGTGTTTCACCATGTTGGCTAGACTAGTCTCGAACTTCTGACCTCAAGTGAGTCCTGCACGTTGGTCTCCCAAATTGCTGGGATTACAGGCATGAGCCACTGTGCCCGGTCAGGACCATCTTATTCTACCTTAATTTCTGACGCATCAGCTCAGTGGAAATTTTACATTAGGTCCCAAAGTTACTCTTTTTAAGATTTTATCGGGCCGGGCGCGGTGGCTCAAGCCTGTAATCCCAGCACTTTGGGAGGCCGAGGCGGGCGGATCACAAGGTCAGGAGATCGAGACCATCCTGGCTAACACGGTGAAACTCCGTCTCTACTAAAAACACAAAAAACTAGCCGGGCGAGGTGGCGGGCGCCTGTAGTCCCAGCTACTCGGGAGGCTGAGGCAGGAGAATGGCGTAAACCCAGGAGGCGGAGCTTGCAGTGAGCTGAGATCCGGCCACTGCACTCCAGCCTGGGAGACAGAGAAAGACTCCGTCTCAAAAAAAAAAAAAAAAAAAAAGATTTTATCAGCCGGGTGCAATAGCTCACACCCGTAATCTCAACACTTTGGCAGGCCAAGGTAGGAATATCAGTTGAGCCCAGGAGTTCAAGGTCAGTCTCTGCAACATAGTGAGACCCACATATCTACAAAAAAAATTTTTTTTTAATTAGGCGGATGTATTGGTACATGCCTGTGGTCTCAGCTACTAGGTAGGCTAAAGTGGGAGGAGCACTCGAGCCCAGAAGGTTGAGGCTGTGGTGGCCATGATTATACCACTGCACTCTAGCCTGGGTGACAGAGTGAGACCCTGTCTAAAAAAATTTTTTGTGTAATTAGAATTTTTTTTTCGAAAATAAAGTATACACTTAGTGACTTGATACAAATGAATGACTTTTATAATCCACAGAAACCAAAATGAATAAATAAGTAAATAAAATCCCATAGCCATTCTTCTTATGTGAGTCTCTGGTGTTTCTGAGTTGTAAGAATTATGAATTATTATTAATAAATATGCATGACAAGGACTCAATAAGGGATAGGCATTAATAAATTGCAATCCACACTTACTGGGGTAAGGCCTTTAAAGATGTCAAGAAAAGGAAAGAAAAAGAAAAGGCATTGAAAAACTGCATTGCCTACTAAAACGCTAAAGTTTACCTAAGTCCATTAATCAGCACACACACACACACACACACGGTGGGTGTGTAAAATGGTCAACACAGTCTCCCCTGAATGTATCCTCTTATTAATAGGTCTGTGGGGGTAAGAGATGAGGTTCTATAGATCCTGGATTCAGGGATGGGGAATCTGTGAGGTCCCTGGGGTGATAGAGGAGGGTCTGTAGATTAGTGATGGGTGGTCTTTGGGATAGTGATGAGGTCCATGGAATCAATGATTGTGGGTATGTAGGGTCAGTGATAAGGGAATCTGGTGTGAGTGATGGGATGTGTGTGGGATCGATGAGACAGTGTGAAATCAATCCATGAGAGCCAGATTTGTGGTGTCATCTCTCAGGGTGATGCATCCTGATTTGTGTGTCAGTGGTGGGGTCAGAGTGTGGCTGTCACGTTCCTGCCACTGGGTGTTCAGGGTCCCACCAAGTGCACAGATTCCCTTACCTGGTCCTGGCTGGAGAGGCTCTTCTCAAGGACTCCTCACATGAAAGGTGGGTGGGAGGCTGTTTTGGGATTGTTTTTTGTTTGTTTGCTTTTTGCCGGGGGTGGGGGTTGGCTTTTTCTTTTGGGTTTGGTTTTGACTCTTAGAGGCCACAGACACATGCAGCTTGCAGGAAGAAATTTTTGTCTGGGCGGTCGCTAGGTCCTTTGGGCCAAGCTATCTAATGGGAGCGAAGCTAACCATTCCCTCGGCGCGGTTCAGATCTAGACGGTACCTTTAAGGTGTCCACAAGGGGGCATGCAAGTGGGTGGTGGCTTTGAGTGGCAGGTGGGCGGGAAGAAACAACTAAGAGCCGCCCTAAACCGTCAGGCGCCAATGGGAGGTGCCTCTGGGCTGTGAGAGGCTGGAGGAGGCGGGACCTCCAGACCCAGAGTCCGGGCACAGAGCCTGTTACTGCCAGACGCTGAGACGTTGCCATGGGAACCCAGGGCCTTTCGGGTCACACCAGAGCCTTTCTCAGACAATTCTTTCCGTAACCTGCAAGCTCCTGTCCAGCGCATGCCCCTATGAAAGCCTAGCGTGCCCTCTCCCGCAGACTCTTCTTTGGTCTGAGAGCCACTTGTTTCTTACATCCCTGCGCTAATATCGCCGTCTGCTCCTACCTACCCCAGGCATTTGCCGCATGCTGGTCCTCTCTTTCCTGACAGGCGGGCCATCTCTCCAGCTTCTGGGAGGACAGTTTAAATTATGGAGGAGGGGGCAGGTGCAGGGCAGCAGGGCCGAGCGGAGTAGCCGGGAGTTGGGGAAGCAGGGGTTTATTTTTCTTTGTAGCTCAGATTCCTAAGCCTGTGACTTTGAGAATCGGTGTCTGCCTTGCAACATTTCAATCTGAGGCTCCCGGGGAGAGGACAGAGTTGCAGCCGGATGGAAGCGTGCTGGGGAGAGGGGTGGGTGTAGGGAACATGGAGAATGTGTCAGGCGGTGTCTTTATTCCTGGCACCTTACTTTGCCTGCTGGAGTTTCCCAGTCTGTTCCAAGCGCACTCTCTCGACCCTGAAGGGACCTGAGGGGTGATGTTGGTCGCCAGTGTGTAGCTCCCCCGGACTGGATTGGAATTGGTCCCACAAACTTTTTTTTTTTTTGAAGGACTCTCGCTCTGTCACCCAGGCTGGAGTGCAGTGGCGCGATCTCGGCTCACTGCAACCTCCGCCTCTCGGGTTCAAGCGATTCTCCCGCCTCAGCCTTCCGAGTAGCTGGGATTACAGGCGCATGCCATCACGCCCGCCTAATTTTTGTATTCCATGGTGTCTACGTACCACATTTTCTTTATCCAGTCCACTGCTGATGGGCATCACATATGCAACTATACTACTAGGCTACAGTAACCAAAATAGCATAGTACTGGTACAAAAACAGACACATAGACCAACGGAACAGGTTAAAGAACCCAGAAATAAAGCCACACACCTACAACCATCTGATCTTTGACAAAGTCAACAAAAACGAGCAATGGGGAAAGGACTCCCTATTCAACGAATGATTCTGGGATAACTGGCTAGCCATGTGCAAAAGATTGAGTCTGGGCCCCCTACCTTTCATCGTATACAAAAATTAACTCAAAACGGATTAAAGATTTAAATATAAGGCATCAAACTATAAAAATCCAGAAAGACAACGTAGGAAATACTCTTCTCGACATCGGCCTTGGTAAGGAATTTTTGGCTAAGTTTCCAAAAAACCAATTGCAGCAAAAACAAAAATAGACAAGTGGTACCTAATTAAACTAAAAGCTGGGAGGCCGAGGTGGGCGGATCACAAGGTCAGGAGTTTGAGACCAGCCTAACCAACATGGTGAAACCGGGTCTCTACTAAAAACACAAAAATTAGCTGGGCATGGTAGCTCACACCTGTAATCCCAGCTATTCAGGAGGCTGCGGCAGGAGAATTGCCTGAACCTGGGAGGCAGAGGTTGCAGTGAGCTGAGATTACGCCAGTGCACTCCAGCCTGGGCAACAGAGTGAGACAAGGAAAGGAAAGGAAAGGAAAGGAAAGGGAAAGGAAAGGGAAAGGAAAGGGAAAGGAAAGGGAAAGGAAAGGGAAAGGGAAAGGAAAGGGAAAGGAAAGGGAAAGGAAAGGAAAGGAAAGGAAAGGAAAGAGAGAAAAAAGGAAAAAAGAAACAAAGAGAGAGACAGAGAGGGAGAGAAAGAAAAGGGGAGGGAGGGAAAGAGGGAGGAAAGAAAATGGTCACAGTAACTTATAACACTTGGAGGAACTTTGCATTTATGTTAGTGGGGTAGTGGCAGTATATGGGGCAAGAACATTTTGTTGTAGATGAAGATGTTACATTTGATTGTGGAAGAAAGGTGTGTGTTACTGATGAGATGTCAAAAGATAGATGATAGGAAGCATTTGTTCTGTTTTTCTGGTCACTCAGTATCTTTTGAATATTTAAAAAAATTTTTTGAGACAGGGGCTCACTCCGTTGCCCAGGTTTGAGTGCAGTGGTGCCGTCACAGCTCACTGCGGCCTCAGACTCCTGGGCTCAAGCAATCCTCCCACCTCATCCTCTCAAAATGTTGGGAACACAGGCGTGAGCCACCACTCCCTGTCCCTTTTGAACATTTTTGCCAGCTCTAGGAAATTTCTTCAGTTCCTTGGGCTCTTTTGAAGAAGGGCATGTGACTAAGTCATGTGTCTAAGTTTCACCAATGAAACTCCTATCAAGATATTTCAAGATTGATCAACTTACGGTTTCACAAGGAATTCATTTTGTGGGCAAGGGTGGAGGCAGAGGTTCCAGCTTTCACAGGCAAGAGTAGTTGCTCATACATCATGTATCAGGTGCAGACGGCACATCAGTGGCAATTCCCATAGTTCTTGTGCCAGCAGGAGAGGCAGGCCACTTACTCACTATACCTGTCCCATGGCATAATTTTGGGCATAGTTCCTAGAAGCCTGTGACTCTGGATTTCTATCGCTCCCAATCATTCTGAGAGCTACCTACCTTTTTGGATTAATTACCAAAGGCTGGGACTGTTGCTTGCAATTAGAAGCCTTGAATGTTAAAGTATTAAACAATAAAACAGGCCAGGCCTGGTAGCTCACGCCTGTAATCCCAGCGCTTCGCAAGGCTGGGGCAGGTGGATCGTTTCAGCCCAGGAGTTTGAAACCAGCCCAGGCAACATGGCAGAACCCGGTCTCTACAAAGAAATACAAAAATTAGCCAGGCATGGGGGCGTGCGCATGTAATCCCAGCTGCTTCAGAAGCTGGGGAGGGAGGATCATCTGAGCCCGGGGAGGTCGAGCCTGCAGTACCGTGATTGCACCACTGCACTCCAGCCTGGGTGACAGAGCAAGACTGTCTCAAAACAAAACAAAACAAAAAAGCAAATAGTAAAAATCATACATTTCCTTCCTTTAACCCCCCAGCCCTCCAGCATGTGGTTTAGAGGTATTTCATTATTGGATAATGATATTCACTTGGGTGACTAGAAAGGCAGGCTATGAATACAACTGGTATCTTAATTGAATTTGGGGAGTTGTTTAATTAAAACTACATACAACTGGCAGGGTGCTGTGGCTCATGCCTATACCCAACACTTTGGGAAGTCGAAGTAGGCAGAGCACTTGAGGCCTGGAGTTTGAGACCAGCCTGGTCAACATGGTGAAACTTTGTGTCTACTGAAAATACAAAAATTAGCTGTGTGTCATGGCCCATGCCAGTGGTCCCAGCTACTCAGGAGGCTGAGGCACAAGAATCGCTTGAACCTGGGAGGCAGAGGTTGCAGTGAGCCGAGATCATGCCACTGCACTCCAGCCTGGATGACAGAGTAAGACTCTGTCTCAAAAAACCCAAACTGGCTGGGTGCACTGGCTCACGCCTGTAATTCCAGCACTTTGGGAGCCTGAGGCAGGTGGATCACAAGGTCAGGAGTGCAAGACCAGCCTGGCCAAGATGGTGAATCCCCGCCTCTACTAAAAATACAAAATTAGCCAGGTGTGGTGGCACATGCCTGTAATCCCAGCTACTCAGGAGGCTGAGGCAAGAGAATCACTTGAACCCAGGAGGCAGAGGTTTCAGGGAGGCGGAGGTTGAGGTGAGCCGAGATCGCACCATTGCACTCCAGCCTGGGCAACAAGAGTAAAACTCTGTCTCAAAAACAAACAAACAAACAAACAAACAAACAAAGGTTTGTGATAATCTGTGAAATATATTTTGAAATGAATTGGAATTCTATACAGTACTATTCACACCCCAATACTCCTAATATTTCCTTTCCCAGATGATGACCTGGCACTCTTCCTAGGGCTTGATGTCTCCATACAGGTCCCCAATACAATTATTTGTGATTCTGAGTCAATTCACTGTCTACATGGGTGACAATGCAATGCTCTTGTTGTAAAGTAGCAATACTTTATTTATCATTATTATTTTTAGGCAGGGTGTCACCTCTGTCACCTAAACTGGAGTGCAATTGCATGATCACAGCTCACTGCAGCCTTCACCGCCTGGGTCCAAGTGACACTCCCACCTCAAACTCATAAGTAGCTGGGACCACAGACCCATTCAATAATAAATTACTGAATTTATTTTGTGGAGACAGGTCTCCCTAGGTTGCCTAGGCTGGTCTCAAACTCCTAGGTTCAAGTGATTCACCTGCCTCAGCCTCCCAAAGTGCTGGGATTACAGGCATGAGCCACTGCATCCAGCTCCTCTAGAGGAAAGCCACCATATCCAGCTAATTTTTGTATTTTTAGTAGAGACAGGGTTTCACCATGTTCGCCAGGCTGGTCTAGAACTCCTGACCTCCAGTGATCTGCCCGCTTCAGCCTCCCAAAGTGCTGTGATTATAGGTGTGAGGCACCGTGCCCAGCCAACTGCACAAAATGTTACTCCTTGGTATTTACTTTCTCTCGAGTCTTATGGGCAGCATTGATCATTTCATAGAAGATAAAAAAAATCTATGCAAGATCAGGCCATGCGCCTTGCTTTATTTTTTATTTTATTTATTTTGAGACGGAGTTTTACTCCTGTTGCCCAGGCTGGAGTGCAATGGTGTGATCTTGGCTCACCGCATCCTCTGCCTCCTGGGTTCAAGCGATTCTCCTGCCTCAGCCTCCTGAGTAGCTGGGATTACAGGCATGCGCCACCATGCTGGGCTAATTTTGTATTTTTACTAGAGATGGGATTTCTCCATGTTGGTCAGGCTGGTCTCAAACTCCCGACCTCAGGTGATCTGCCTGCCTCGGCCACACCTTGCTTTATTAATTCCAGTGACCTTTACCTCTATTCTACTCAGACATCCGTGCTCATTATCATATTCCGGAGTAGTACGTATTTTAGCAATCTTGTTCACTTCTACTTGAAAACATTTTTTCAGCTCAGATATCACCTTTTCCAGAAATGAGCTACTTTTCTTCTAGCTTTTCCTAGAACCATGTGCTGACCTTGACCATAGTACACACTTCATTCCATAGATCTTGTAAGGAAGTTGAATGAATACTCCTGAATTTCCAGCATCCATTACATTATCAAGTATGTACTGACATTTATAAGTACTTCAAAAATTAAAGAATGAACATATGAATGAATCAAACCAAGGCACAGATGAGTTGTATATCTGTTTGTGGTAGATGAAAACAAAAGTTACTCATGGTCCTTGGACTTATATTTCTGTTCCCCAGCAGTTTTCAAGCATGTAACTGAGTACTTCCTATGTTCCTAGGAGCTGGAGATAGAGATGAGTCAGGTCCAAACTGCACCTTTGTAGAGAACATACTATATGTGCAATTGAACATGTACGTGGTTATGATACTGAAAACAATAAGAATGTAGGCCGGGCACAGTGGCTGATGCCTGTAATCCCAGCATTTTGGGAGGCCAAGGCTTGGAGATCACCTGAGTTCAGGAGTTTGAGACCAGCCTGCCCAACATGCTGAAACTCCATCTCTACTAAAAGTACAAAAAATTAGCTAAGCATGGTGGTGGGCACCTGTAATCCCACCTACTCAGGAGGCTGAGGCAGGAGAATCGCTTCAACCAGGGAGGCGGAGGTTGCAGTCAGCCAAGATCATGCCTCACACCACAGCACTCCAGCCTGGGCGACAAGAGTGAAGCTCCATCTTAAAAAAAAAGAAAAAAAAGAAGGCCGGGTGCGCCGGCTCATGCCTGTAACCCCTGCACTTTGAGAGGCCGAGGTGGGCGGATCACCTGAGGTTGGGAGTTCAAGACCAGCCTGACCAACATGGAGAAACCCCATCTCTACTCAAAATACAAAATTAGCTGGGTGTGGTGGTACATGCCTGTAATCCCAACTACTCAGGAGGCTGAGGCAGGAGAATTGCTTGAACCTGGGAGGCAGAGGTTGCAGTGAGCCAAAATTGTGCCACTGAACTCCAGCCTGGGCAACAAGAGTGAAACTCCGTCTCAAAAAAAAAAAAAAAAGAAAGAAAAAGAAAAAAACAGAAAAAGCACTGGCCTTGGGAGTTTCTTTAGGTTAGCTCCTGTATTCTATTTGTAGCATGGCTTTATCAGGGAGTTGGGGTGCGGCACTAATTCCTAACTTTCTGGCACTATAAAATGTTTTGATTCATCTGGTATTTTCCCTGATCCAGATGTGGAATAAACCATGTATTTAAAGATCCTTGGTTTCTTTTATTGAAGAGTATTATTTACAAAGCACCAAAATCTTGGGCTGGGTAAGGTGGCTCAGGCCTCTAATCTCAACACTTTGGGAGGCTGAGGCAGGAGGATTCCTTGAGGCCAAGAGTTCAAGACCAGCTTGGGCAACACAGTGAGACGCCATCTCTATTTTTAAAAAGAAAACAAAAACAAAATCACCAAGATCGGGGTGACAGGTGTGCTCATTGCTACTAGTGTGTCATTGCTTCTAGGCCCTCTTAGTGGGCAGAACTAGGAAATATATTGTATGTATACTAACACACATACCTAATTATATTTTTATTTAGCCTTACTGCAAGTTTTTTTTTGTTTTTTTTTTTTTTGGGATGGAGTCTCGCTCTGTCGCCCAGGCTGGAGTGCAGTGGCGCCATCTCGGCTTGCTGCAAGCTCCGCGTCCTGGGTTCATGCCATTCTCCTGCCTCAGCCTCCCGAGTAGCTGGGACTACAGGTGCCCGCTACCACGCCCGGCTATTTTTTTGTATTTTTAGTAGAGACAGGGTTTCACTGTGTTAGCAAGGATGGTCTCGATCTCCTGACCTCGTGATCCGCCCGCCTCGGCCTCCCAAAGTGCTGGGATTACAGGCGTGAGCTACCGCGCCCGGCTTTTTTTTTTTTTTTTTTGAGACAGGGTCTCACTCTGTCACCCAGGCTGCAGTGCGGTGGCATAATCTCAGCTCAATGCAACCTCCACCTCCCAGGTTCAAGTGATTCTCCTGCCTCAGCCTCCTGAGTAGTTGGGACGATAGGTGCATGCCACCATGCCTGGCTAAGTTTTGTATTTTTAGTAGAGACAGGGTTTCACCATGTTGGCCAGGCTGGTCTGGAACTCCTGATCTCAGTGGATCTGCCCCCCTTGGCCTCCCAAAGTGCTGGAATTACAGGCATGAGCCTCTGTGCCTGGCCAAGCATTCTTAATGGGTGTGATATTGCCCCTAAGAGGGTGAACATTGGTTACTTAAGGTAAAATGAATTATAGTTGTTGTAATGGTTTGTGGCCTTCCACAGAATTTTTTTTTTTTTTTTTTTTGAGATGGAGGCTCACTCTGTCACCCAGGCTGGAGTGTGGTGGCACAAGCTCGGCTCACTGCAACCTCTGCCTCCTGGTTTCAAGCGATTCACCTGCCTCAGCATTCCAAGTAGCTGGGATTACAGGTATGCACCACCACGTTTGGCTAATTTTTGCATTTTTAGTAGAGACAGAGTTTCACCATGTTGGCCAGCCTGGTCTAGAACTCCTGACCTCAAGTGATCCACCTGCCTTGGCCTCTGAAAGTGCTGGGATTGCAGGTGTGAGCCACCGTGCACCTGGCCAATTGCACAAAATTTTACTCCTTGGTATTTAATTTCTCTCAAGTCTTACGGACAGCATTAAACATTTTATGGAAGATGAAAAATCCATGCAAGATCAGGCCATGCACGGTGGCTCACACCTGTAATCCCAGCACTTTAGGAGGCCGAGGAAGGCAGATCACTGAAGGTCAGGAGTTCGAGACCAGCCTGGCCAACATAGTAAAACCCTGTGCCAACTAAAAATACAAAAAAATTACCCGGAAGTGGTAGCATGTGCCTGTAATCCCAGCTACATGGGAGGCTGAAGCAGGAGAACTGCTTGAACCCAGGAGGCAGAGGTTGCGGCAAGCCGATCGTGCCACTGCACTTCATCCTGGGCGACACAGCAAGCCTCCATCTTAAAAAAAAAAAAAAAAAAAACAAAAAAAACTATGCAAGATCAGTGCTACAAAATGATGGCAAATTGATGGCTATAATCAGAAAACTTTTTCTTGATTGAATGCTCTATCCCAAAGTTATATGAGAGGTGGTCTGTGTGTGTCTATAGGCTGCCTTGTGGATAGTATTTATGATTGATCCTCAGTGCTTTGGGAATTACGTAAACTAGTTTATATTATGAAAATAATTCAACCTAGCATTAATTGTGTTAAGGGCTGAAAATGAAAAACGTTGACTACATCTGAATGAATGAATATCTGGCTTACGGGTTTTTTTGTTTTTGTTTTTGTTTTTTGACACGGAGTCTCACCCTGTTGCCCAGGCTGGAGTGCAGTGACATGATCTCAGCTGACTGCAACTTCTGCCTCCTGGGTTCTAGCAAGTCTCCTCCCTCGGCCTCCTGAGTAGCAGGGACTATAGATGCATGCTGCCAGACCCAGCTAATTTTTTGTATTTTAGTAAAGACGGGGTTTCACCCTGTTGCCTAGGCTGGTCTCGAACTCCTGAGTTCAGGCAATTCACCTACCTCGGCCTCCCAAAGTGTTAGGATTACAGGCGTGAGCTACCACGCCCGACCTAGCTTACAGTTTTACTGAAAACCCCATTTAACTCAAAACAGCTTGTTTCTTATGAATAACAGTTTTGTTTTGTTTTGTTTTACAAACAGGGCTATGAAACCATTAAGATTTGTGGATCATTGGAAAAAGAAACATCCTGATAAAGTCGAGAAGCAGAATATTTAAAAAGTTTAAAACAGAATTTTGAACTGTAACACTGCTACTTCCTTATTTAAGAAGGACAAGTGGCCAGGTGAGGTGGCTCACACCTTTAATCCCAGCACTTTGGGAGGCTGAGGTGGGTGGATCCCTTGAGCCCAGGAGTTGGAGACCAGCCTGGGCAATATGGTGAAACTTTGTTTCTACTAAAAACACAAAAACTAGCTGGGCATGGTGTGTGCACCTGTAATTCCAGGTACTCGGGAGGCTGAGGCAGAAGACTCACTTGAACCTGAGAGGCGGAGGTTGCAGTGAGCCAAGACTGCAGCACCACACTCCAGCCTGGATGATAGAGTGACACTCGGTCTCAGAAAAAAAAAAAAAAAAAAAGGATAAGCAAACAAATTATGATGAAATTATTGCCTTATAAAATTGCAGAAATCGGCTGGGAGGCTGAGGCAGGCAGGTCACCTGAGGTCAGGAGTTCAAGACCAGCCTGGCCAACATGCGGAAACCCCACCTCTACTAAAAATACAAAAATTAGCCAGGCATGGTGGCACACATCTGTAATCCCAGCTACTCTGGAGGCTGAGGCAAGGAGAATCACTTCAACCCGGGAGATGGAGGTTGCAGTGAGCTGAGATCATGCCACTGCACTCCAGCCTGACTGACAGAGCAAGACTCTGTCTCAGAGAAAAAAAAAAAAAAAAATTGCAGAAATCATTGTAAAACCCTGTAGTGCTTATATAGTTGCTGAAACTGACATAGGACCCACATTTGAGACCATAACTTCAGTAGTGATGTATCACATTGCCACTATTTAATGATCACTCCTACTGAGCAATAATTCAATTCAAAGATGCATTAATGAGATGTCAGGTAATACCAAAGAGTAGCTGATAAATCAAGTAAGTTTCCTACTCAGATTAATGAAACCAGTTACTGACAGTAAGGCCTGACAATAGGACATGTTTGTTATTTCAATAATGACTGCAAACTAGAAGAAGAGATATTGTTTGTAAAATACTTAGACACTGACCGTAGCAGAACATCTATTCTTGCCGCTGTAAAAACTTGGTGTGGGACTGGGTGCAGTGGCTCACACCTGTAATCTCAGCACTATCATTTCCTCATATGATATGGAAAATGCCGACTTCTACATCCTAAATCTAAACTAATTTTCTACTCACTTGCTAAGCTTCAGTCACACCAGGCTGCTTTCTGTTTCTGGAATGCTCTAAGTGCTCTCTGATTTTTCAGGGTCTTTAGTGTAACTGTGCCTCTGCTTGGAATACCCTTCCATACTGCTGACCAAAGCTCAACATCTGTCCTAACAATGCTACGGGAAGTATCCCTCAAGTTACTGCTTATACCACCTATTGATTTATTTCACAGTATTGATCACAATATAAAATTACCTCATTTTCTCTTTTACTTTAAAATCTTTTTTTTTCCTCCCAGACTAGAATGTAAACCTCATGTAGGCAGCAGGCATGTCTGCTTACTTTTCTTTTTGAGATGGAGTTTTGCTCTGTCACCCGGGCTGGAGTGCAGTGGCGCGCTCTCAGCTCACTGCAACCTCTGTCTTCCAGGTTCAAGTGATTCTCCTGCCCCAGACTCCCGAGCAGCTGAGATTACAGGCGGCCACAACCACGCCCGGCTAATTTTTGTATTTTTAGTAGAGGCAGGGTTTCACTATGCTGGACAGGATGGTCTTGAACTCCTGACCTCAGGTGATCTGCCTGCATGTCTACTTACTTTTGATAAGTATCTTTACTGATTGATTGAGGCAGAGTCTCACTCTGTTACACAGGATGGAGTGAAGTGGTGCAATCATAGCTCACCGTGGCCTTCAACTCCTGGCCCCAAGAGATCCCCGCAACTCAGCTTTCCCAGTAGCCGAGACTAAAGGTACATACTACAAGGCCTGGCTAATTTAAAAAGTATTTTTTGTAGAGATGGGGTCTTGCTTTGTTACCCAGGCTGGTCTTGAACTCCTGGAGTCAAGCAATCCTCCTGCCTTTCTAAAGCTTTTACTATTTGAATTAAAATGAACAAATCAGTAAATGAGCAGTCTGTCTCCGAAAACTGACTTCTCTCCCCAAAGACACTGCATGTAACATTATTTAATAATAAGATAGTGGCCAGGCGCGGTGGCTCACACCTGTAATCCCAGCACGTTGGGAAGCCAAGGCGGGTGGATCACAAGGTCAGGAGTTCAACACCAGCCTGGCCAAGATTGTGAAACCCCGTCTCTACTAAAAATACAAAAATTAGCTGGGCACGGTGGCAGGCACCTGTAATCCCAGCTACTCGGGAGCCTGAGTCAGGAGAATCGCTTGAACCCGGGGGGTGGAGGCTGCAGTGAGCTGAGATCATACCACTGCACTCCGGCCTGGGTGACAGAGTGAGACTCCGTCTCAAATAATAATAAATATGATGATAGTTGGGCTGGGTACAGTGGCTCACACCTGTAATCCCAGCACTTTAGGAGGCTGATGCAGTCAGATAGCTTGAGCCTAGGAGCTTGACACCAACCTGGAGACGGTGAAATCCCATCTCTATAAAAAATAAAAAAATTAGCTAGGTGTGGTGGCACATACCTGTGGTCCTAGCTACTTGAGAGGCTGAGGTGGGAGAATCACTTGAGCCCAGGAGGTTGAGGCTGCAGTGAGCTAGGAATGCAGCATTGCACTCCAGCCTGGGCGACAGAGCAAAAGGCTGTCCCAAATAACAACAATAATAATTGGATAGTAACAAATGTGTGACTCCAACAAGTCTGCTGCAAAACAATGCTATAAATAATGAGAAAAGAGACAATGCATGGCTGAGAGCAGTGGCTCACACCTGTAATCCCAGCACTTTGGGAGGCTGAGGCGGATGGATCACGAGGTCAAGCGATTGAGACCAACTTGGCTAACATGGTGAAACTCCATCTCTACTAAAAATACAAAAATTAGCCAGGCGTGGTGGCGGGTGCCTATAATCCCAGCTACTCAGGAGGCTAAGGCAGGAGAATTGCTTGAACCAAGAAGTCGGAGGTTGCAGTGAGCCGAGATCGCGCCACAGTACTCCAGCCTGGCAACAGAAGAGACTCCATCTCAAAAAAAAGAAAAAAAGTGATGAAAGATAACAAAACTACCAGATGAAGTGAGAAATTACAACATCCAACTAAAAGGCATTTCAGAAAGAAAGAGAGAAAAATGAATGGAAGAAAACTTCACAGAACAAACAAAAGGCAATTTCTAGAAACAGATCATGAGTCTTCAAAATATTAATACAAAGGTCCACTGAGCACCTTGTACAATGAAAGAAACAAGAACCACACTAAAATACATTTCTGTGAAATTTCAGAAAACTAGTATGAAGAGACAATTTTAAATGTTTTTGTAATTATTATTATTATTATTATTATTATTATTGAGGCAGGGTCTCACTCTGTCAACCAGGCTGGAGTCCAGTGGCGTGATCTTGGCTCAACTGCAACCATGGCTCCTGGGTTCAAGAGATTCTCCTACCTCAGCCTCCTGAGTAGCTGGGACTACAGGTGCATGCCACCTCACCCAACTAATATTTTGTATTTTTAGTAGAGATGGGGTTTCACCATGTTGGCCAGGCTGGTCTCAAACTCTTGACTTCAGGTGATCTGCCCACCTCGACCTCCCAAAGTGCTGGGATTACAGGTGTGAGCCACCACGCCCGGTCTATTTTTACTTTTATAAAAACAGTCTCCTTATGTTGTCCAGGCCGGTTTTGAACTCCTGAACTCAAGCAATCCTCCTGCCTCGGACTCCCAAAGTTCTGGGATTTACAGGCATGAGTCACTGAGCCTGGCCTTTAAATGCTTTAAAAGACAAACAACAGTAACACAACACAAATCAAATTGTAATCATATTTTAAGATAAACACTGTTAGCTAGCAGGCAGTGTTATATAATTCAAAATTCTAAGTGAAAACCACATTCAACCTAAAATTTCAAACCTAGTTATCAACCAAAAAAGGTAGAATACAGACACTGTCAAGCTTATAAGGATCCCAGACTTTTATCCCAAATTCACTTTTATCAAAGTAAACAAAATAAGAATGTGCTTTTTACAAAAATGAGAAGCTAAACCAAGAAAAAAAAAGAAAAAAAAAAAGACATAAGCTCCAAGAAACCAGTGACCCAATATAAGAAAGAGGCACAGGAAATTCCCGAGATGATCAGGTGCTGCGTATCTATTTATTTATTTAATTTTTTTTGAGACAGGGTCTTGTGGTGTCACCCAGGCTGGAATGCAGTGGTGCCATCACAGCTCACTGCAGCCTCGACCTCCCAGGCTCAAGCCATCCTCCCAACTCAGTTCTTTCGCCAGCTGGCTTCTTTTTACTTATTCATTGATGAATCCCAAATACTAATTTATTCACCCTACAGTGGTGAAAACTCTTAGAATTATCTTCACTAAGTAATAAAAGTTAACATCATCAAAAATGGAACACATTGACACTGTGTGTCTCCTGATGGGATAAACCGCATTAATTATATGGTATTCCTTCCAAAGATGTATAAAAGATGAGGTACATCCAAATTAAAGAACACTCTACAAAATAACTGTCCCGGCGCGGTGGCTCGTGCCTGTACTCCTAGCACTTGGGGCAGCAGAAGTGGGTGGATCTCTTGAGCCCAAGAGTTTCAGACCACACTGGGCAACATAGCAACACCCCATCTCTACAAAAAATAAAAAATTAGCCAGGCGTGATGGCGCAGGCCTGTAGTCCCAGCTACTCAGGAGGCTGAAGCAAGAGGGTCCCTTGAGCTCAGGAGTTCGAGGCTGCAGTGAGCTATCATCGCGCCATTGTATTCCAGCCTGGGCGATAGAGCAAAGCCCTGTCTCCAAAACTAAAACCAAAAACCAAAACCCCCGAAAACTCACCATCACCAAAAACAAAATAAGTAACCTGTATTCTTTGAAAATGTCAAGGTCGTGAACAGGTAGGATACACAGAAAACAAATAGGTGGAAGATTTAAAACGAAACATTTTAGTAGTTTCATTAAATGTACAGAGGAGAGTATGTGCCTATCATTGGGAGTCTGAGACAAGATAAAAGCACGGATCTCATAACAATAAATTACTTTGAAATCTTCTGCTCCGGCCGCGGCGCCGCCTGGCTCTCGTATTCCTGGTTCTCGGCGGGCTGTGGGGCCTCCGCGCCGCAGCCGCAGCCGTTAGTCTTGTCGGGTAGGTGACTCCTTCAGTGAGCAGCGGCAGCGACAAGAAAGGCCTGGCGGGGCTGCACTGTCTTCCCACCTACCCGAGGACCCTGAGGAGAAGCCTCCGGCCCCGAAGGAAGTGTGGAGCGCTGGGCCGGCCTCTGCCGCCGCCATGTTGGACTGGAGGCACGCACGCTCCCAACGCTCTGCGCAAATCACCGCGAGAGCGCCTGGGGCCTCTGGTCGTTTGACCGCGTCCTTGGAACCCGAGGAGACTTGCCGTTCCCGGGGGAGGGTGTGTGTGTGAGTCGGGGGGCGGAGGCCGTCTACGCCAACGTAGGGGCGGGGGGAGCCGAGATTAGAGCATCAGCCTGAGGGAAGCGGTGCTTCTGGTTCTCCGCTCCGCCTCCGATCTTTCAGCGAGGCCTCGGGCCAGTCATCTCGCCCCCTCGTACCTCAGTTTTGCCATCCGTGAAGTGGAGCTGGGCCTGCCTGACTTACTCGTTCATCAGGGGAGGGGGCCTTGAAGCTCTGGGAGCCCTTTCAAAGGACGTTGCCTTCCACGAAATCGTACCTATCGTTATTCACTCTGCGGTAACCACCCGGATTTGAGTTGGGGGTGTTTGCACGGTCATTCAGCTTCCTCTTCACCCTCCTGCCGTTCGTCTTCCCCTCCAGTTTATCTCCTGAAAGAGTTTGAAAGTGAGCCTTGTCTATTATTGATAAGCTCCTGGCCGGGCGCGGTGGCTCACGCCTGTAATCCCAGCACTTTGGGAGGCCGAGGCGGACGGATCACGAGGTCAGGAGATCGAGGCCATCCTGGCTAACACTGTGAAACCCCGTCTCTACTAAAAAATGCAAAACAAAATGAGCCGGGCGAGGTGGCGGGCGGCTGTAGTCCCAGCTACTCGGGAGGCTGAGGCAGGAGAATGGCATGAACCCGGGAGACGGAGCTTGCAGTGAGCCGAGATTGGGCCACTGCACTTCAGCCTGGGCGACTGAGCGAGACTCCGTGTCAAAAAAAAAAAAAAAAAAAAAACCCGGCCGGGCGCGGTGGCTCAAGCCTGTAATCCCAGCACTTTCGGAGGCCGAGACGGGCGGATCACGAGGTCAGGAGATCGAGACCATCCTGGCTAACCCGGTGAAACCCCGTCTCTACTAAAAAATACAAAAAACTAGCCGGGCGAGGTGGCGGGCGCCTGTAGTCCCAGCTACTCGGGAGGCTGAGGCAGGAGAATGGCGTAAACCCGGGAGGCGGACCTTGCAGTGAGCTGAGATCATGCCACTGCACTCCAGCCTGGGCGGCAGAGCGAGACTCCGTCTCAAAAAAAAAAAAAAAAAAAAAAAAGATAAGCTCCTGTAGGTGTATGTGGCATTTCCCTTAAAACATGCAGATCAAAGGAAAGGCAATCTTCTTCCCACCCTACAAAGCAGTTAACTTGGCAGAGGCCACCCCTTGTATGGAAAAGAGAGCAAGACTCCGTCTCAAAAACAAACAAACAAACATAAAAATAAAAAATAAATCTGAAACATGGATGTCCCGTTGATTTAGCAGACCTAGCTGACCACACAAGGTGCTCTATTGTTAGGCTGTATCACGGGCCGCAAAGACCCAGGTATCTATCCAGTTGCTAGAAACCATCATGAGAGTTAGATACCACTTTTCTGCTGGAAATACAGACCATTTCCTGAAGCGGTATCGTTGAGGTAAAACATAGGCCTTTTGCAATCTTACATTTTGAGTAAGGCCAAACCTGCCTAGTGTTATAAAACCAGGCAAAAAATCCAGGTACCCAGTCTTGCAGGATAGAAATGTGTGACTAAAATGAAGCATCGATCTGAGAAGACTACAAATTAGCGGGAACGATTGGACAGGAGCATGCTATACATTACTTAGATTAATGTTGAGATTTAAGAAGCCAGGATATTGGTTTGTTTGTGAGGGGTGCCCATCTACTTTATGTAAGAGGCTATAAACTACACTTTCAGTTTCTGCTTAATCCTTAAGAAATAAGGAATAATTTCTTATTCCAAAGTAGACATTGGTACATCTTTTACTAGGTACATAATTTAGGATCAGTCTAATAAAGCTCCTTAGAAGTACTTACAGTACACCCTCACAAGGGTGTACCATCTATCCATTATTTAAACAGAAATTAAAATTCTACCTTCGTGGAGAAATTTGCCAAGTTTTCATGGATTCAATACTCATTAAATACTTTTAGCCTGGGGCCAGGCGCGGTGGCTCACGCCTGTAATCCCAGCACTTTGGGAGGCCAAGGCTGGCGGATCACGAGGTCAGGAGATCGAGACCGTCCTGGCTAACACGGTGAAATCCCATCTCTACTAAAAATACAAAAAATTAGCCAGGCGTTGTTCCAGGCGTCTGTAGTCCCCGGTACTCGGGAGGCTGAGGCAGGAGAATGGCCTGAACTCGGGAGGCGGAGCTTGCAGCGAGCCGAGATCGCGCTACTGCACTCCAGCCTGGGCAACAGAGCGAGACTCCGTCTCAAAAAAAAAAAAAAAAACTTTTAGCCTGACTTGATCTTTAACATAATTATTGGTGTAAAACAATGGCTTCTGTGGAAAGTTAAAGTTTTAGTGGTTTGCTATTTGTAAAATACAGGCTTTTTCATGTATCATATTAGCATATAAGCTGGCTTAATGATTAGTACTGATCTTAAAGTTGCTAAGACACTAGATATCTGTTACTTTGTAATTTGAGTTTTTTTAAAAATACCGAAATTGGCTTTCCGATGTGTGAAAAGGACTATTTATTAGATACTTGTTTTTAAATTTACATTCAATTAATTAAAGCTAGACTCTACTCTTTATATTCTTAGGCTTGGTATACTATTTATATGTTTTGTAATAAGTGTATAAAAATAATACCTTTGACTTTGTATATATACAAAAAGAAATATTCTTTCTTGCTTTAAAAGGCATGTTGGATTTGCATTCTAGCCCAGAATAAATATAACTATTTTAACATAAAAATCTATTTATGTTGTTTATCAGATATTAGGGTTGTTTTTCCCTCTCCTGTCAACCTCCAAATAAAATCGATGCTCCAGAATGATGCCCTTTTATCATAATTTTACAAATACCTGGCTCCAAGGTGACTACCTGATACAAAGATACAATGCTGGTCTCCCAAACAGGCAACCCACGTTGACACTCACACAGCTTCCACTCACACCTGCGATCACAAGGCAGCATCTTCGGGACCTCGTCGCCCACGAACCGCTCCCAGAGAGCATCCGCGCACAATCTCATCCCATCCACGACTTTGATTCCTTTCCTTCCGCTTCTTCAACCCGATCCGGGACGAGACTATCAGGTCCCATCTCCACCTTCACCTTCATTTTCAGCGCAATGCAGACTAAGCCCTGGACTCACCCATATACAGATTGAACTGTCCACTCAGTGTTTCATCCCCTCTGCATTCTGAGGGCGAGTTAGCATCTGGGTATGTGAGTTCCAAACTAACAGCCAGGACCAGGCTTGGAGCGAAGAATGCTTTGGCTCGCATCGTGGCTGGGTTGACCGTGTCTCTGCCCCGGACTACATTTCCCACCGGTTCTACCGCTTGCAGCTACTTCCGCCGAGAACCGGAGGCACGTTTTCCTGCGTCGTACCCCAGATAACAGAGCTGCCAGGGATAATCAGGCCTGGCCAGTCTAGCGGGCGAGCCAGCCCCATAGCGAGCCGCTCGGCATGAGGGCTCTGCGATCCTCGGTGCAGAGGAGCGGTAAATGGAAACAAGCCCGGCTTGGCGATGAGAGGTGTAGGGAAGCCCGCAGTAGGGCTCTGGACTACATTTCCCAGAGGATCCCGCAGGCCAACACCACGTCTCGCGAGATTTCGGCTTCCTCTTAGCCAGGTGGCGGGACCGTTTGCTGTGCCGAATTAGCTGCCGCGGAAAGCTGAGGGTGAGGAATCCGGCTCCGGTCATTTTGTGTGTGGAGGGCTGAGGAGAAGATTTTGCGTGTGTGATCGCCATGGTTGCCGCGGGTCTTCGTAGTCTGTGACTGTGGCTGTGTGGTGCTGACTCTGGGTGATCAGGTGGGCGCTTGTGACTGCGCGCCCGGAGTGGATGTGTGTCCCGAACGAGCCTTGTGGCGCGTGCGGATGTGGAGAACCGGTGACTGGGTGGTTGGACTGCGTGTCCGGGGGTGGGTGTTTGACTTTACCTGTGTGTGCTGTACCGTGTGTGCGTGAGTTGCAGGTCTGTGGCTGTGCAGGTGCAATTTGTGTGGCCCCTTGGTGTGTGTGAGAGACCCCTTGGTGTGTGTGAGGCCCCTTGGTGTGTGTGAGAGAGGAAAGTGCGATTGGCTGTGAGGCAGTGGGGAAGTGGATATAGGGAGGTGTGTGTGCGATTGGGGCTTTGTGTGTCCCCTTGAGAGAAAAAAACCCGTTAGGCAGTTAGAGTGGGTCCTTGATAAAACTCCTTTAAACAGAGAAACAGCCAGAAAAATCAGGCTGCAGGCACAGATAAGGAAAACTCGCACAGGGGGTTGTTCTAAAGACATTCCTCAGCTGCGCTGATAAGGGACCGAGGCCCAACATAGAAACGCCTTTGTCCTTTGTGTGACCAGCGGGCTTCCAGGAAATAGTCGCTTCTTTTGTGGGCATGTACACGGTGGGGTGTTAGATTTTGAAGGGAAGGTGAGGGTTAAAGAAAGAGAGAGTTGGCGGCTCTATGGCGGGGACCAACTAAATCCCAGAGCCCACTGCCGCTCACTGGCTGGGGTAACTACAGGCCTGAGCAGGAGGGGTCTGGGCGGTATGGCTTGTTGCCTGGGAGAATGTTTATAAGGATGTTTCTTGGGCCTTTGCCCAGCAGGATGTGATAAGGAAGTCAGGCGGTTGGGAAGGATGTTTTTCACAGCCCAAACCACAATGGAATGTTTCCCTCTGACCAGGATCTGTGAAATGGTGGGGGCTTACAAAATGGTGCAGCTTGGACTAACAGGTTCCGGCGGCCACTTCCTTTTTTGGATATGCTTTAGACTGAGCCCAGCCTCTTTGAATCATAACTTCAGTCCCTGATTGGTCCCGAGCCAAGCTTTCACTTCAGCCCCTGATTGGTCCTGGGCCAAACTTTCACTTCAGCCCCTGATTGGTCCTGCGCCAAACTTTCACTTCAGCCCCTGATTGGTCCTGCGCCAAACTTTCACTTCAGCCCCTGATTGGTCCTGGGCTAAGGTTCCAGGGCCAAGTTGAGTAGTGCTTTCTCCAAGACAGCCCACAGACCGACCAGTCAGCAGATTCCTCCCCTTTCTAGTTCATAAAAGCCCCAGATTCAGCCTCCTAGTTGGCAACCCTCTTTCGGGTCCCCTCCGCTGGACAGAGCTTTCTTCTTTTGCTTATTAAACGTCCGCTCCGACCTCATCCTTTGTGTCCATGTTCCTTAATTTTCTTGGCCGTGAGAGAAAGAAGGCAAAAAGAGCCTTTACCCTAACAACTCAATTGCTGGAGAGATTAGTGCATATTCTATGTGGCATCACACACCGTAGCCCTGGGATTGAAAGCCATGCAGTTTATGGGATGGTGTTAATCTCAGTCCAAATAGGTAATAAGATCTTTTGCTTTGCTGTATTTTAGGGTAGGAATGAGATTGGGGGCTTGATCAATAGTTTGTACCAGTAGGACCAGGGATTTGCCCAGTCATCTGTGAGTAAATGCTTCGGCCAGTTTCCATGTCTGTATTGAATTAAATGCTCATACGGTTCTGTGATTTTCTCAAATACAGATTTGGTCTTTGTCCCTATTTCCTCGCAAACAACTCCTAAAATCCTTGGAATCTCCTAAGTACTGGCTTTTTTTTTCTTTTCTTTTCTTTTTTTTTTTTTTTTTGATGAAGTCTAGCTCTGTCACCCAGGCTGTAGTGCAGTGGCGCGATCTGCACTCACTGCAACCTCTGCCTTCCGGGTTCAAGCAGTTCTTCTGCCTCACCCTCCCGAGTAGCTGGGACTACAGGAATGCGCCACCACGCTGGCTAATTTTTGTATTTGTTTTTTCAGTAGAGACAGGGTTTCACCATGTGGGCCAGTCTGGTCTCGAACTCCTAACCTCAGGTGATCTGCCTGCCTTGTCCTCCCAAAGTGCTGGGATTACAGGCATGAGCCACCGCACCCAGCCTTTGGGTTTTTATATGTCAGCAATTGACCGATAGCTTCAGGATGGGGGCTGGTCATCAGAAAGACCAAGGCAGGATTAGAGGGTTGGGACTTTCAGCCCCTACCCTCCCACCCCTGGGGAGTGGAGGGAACTGAGGATTAAGTTGATGGCAAGTGGCCAATGGTTTAATCAATCATGCCTGCGTAATGAAGCCTCCTTACAAACCCAAAAGGAGTGTATTTGGAGAGCTTCCAGAGAGCCGAATACATGGAGGTTCCTGGAGGGTCGTGCCCAGGGAGGGCATGGAAGGTCTGTGCCCCTTTCCACATACGTCACCGTAGGCATCTCTTCATCTGTATCCTTTGGAATATCCTTATAATCAGCCAGTAAATGTGTTTCCCTGAGGGTCCGTGAGCCATTTTATTCTAGCAAATTAATCTAACCCAAAGAGGGGGTCGTAGGAACCCCGAATTGAACCTGTCAGTCAGAAGTTCTAGAGGCTGGGACTTGTGACTGGTGTCTGAAAGGGGAG
Source organism: Macaca nemestrina (assembly GCF_043159975.1). Classification (NCBI taxonomy): domain Eukaryota; kingdom Metazoa; phylum Chordata; class Mammalia; order Primates; family Cercopithecidae; genus Macaca; species Macaca nemestrina. The sequence continues at coordinate 46,099,043 of NC_092144.1, read as the reverse complement.
CAGTTTTGGGGGCTGAGACTTCAACCTGTGGGGTGACACTATGTCATGGTGTATAGTGTTAGAATCGAATTGGTGGACACCCAGCTGGTGTCTGCTGCAGAACTGATTCCTTGCTGTTAATGGGGAGAAATCTCATATTTTGAGGCCACAGAAGTCTTCTGGGTTGATTGTTGTGGTTTTGGTGTGAAGCAGAGGAAGAAACACAGTTTGAGTTTTTTCCAAATGGGTTCACATTGGGGGTTCTCAACCTCGAATCCATCAACCCCATTGCTGAATTTTTATTTATTTATTTATTTTTATTTTTGAGGTAGGGTCTCACTCTGTCTCCCAGGCTGGAGTGCAGTGGTACGATCTCGGCTCATTGCAGCCTTGATCTCCTGTGCTCAAGTGATTCTCCTACCTCAGCCTGCCAAATAAGCTGAAACCAGAGGTACACACCAGCACTCTGGCATAATTAAAAATAATTTTCAGTAGAGAAGAAGACTCACTATGTTGCCTGGACTGGTCTTGAACTCCTGAGTTCAAGTGATCCTCCCACCTCTGCCTCCAAAGTGCTAGGATTACAGGGATGAGCTACCTCACCTATCACTGATTTTCTCTTTTCTTTTTTCCTTTTTCTTTTTCTTTTTTTTTTTTTTTTTTGAGACAGAGTCTCACTCTGCCCACTGCAGCCTCTGCCTCCCAGGTTCAAGTGATTCTCCTGTTTCATCTTCCTGAGTAGCTGGGATTACAGGTGTCCACCACCACACCCAACCAATTTTTTACAGGGTTTTACCATGTTGGCCAGGCCAGTCATGAACTCCTGATCTCAGGTGATCCACCCACTTTGGCCTCCCAAAGTGCTGGGATTACAGGTGTGAGCCGCCACACCCGGCCTTTTTTTTTTTTTTTTTTTTTTTTTTTTTGAGACGGAGTCTCGCGCTGTCGCGCAGGCTGGAGTGCAGTGGCCGGATCTCAGCTCACTGCAAGCTCCGCCTCCCGGGTTTGCGCCATTCTCCTGCCTCAGCCTCCCGAGTCACAGGGACTACAGGCGCCCGCCACTTCGCCCGGCTATTTTTTTGTATTTTTTTTTTAGTAGAGACGGGGTTTCACTGTGTTAGCCAGGATGGTCTTGATCTCCTGACCTCGTGATCCGCCCGTCTCGGCCTCCCAAAGTGCTGGGATTACAGGCTTGAGCCACCGCGCCCGGCCAAACCGGCCTTTTTTTTTAGACAGGGTCTCAGTCTATTACCCGCAGTGGCAGGATAGTGGCATACTACAGCCTTGACCTCCGGGGCTGAAGGGATCCTCGCACCTCAGCCTCCCAAGGAGCTGGGTTACAGGCATATGGCACCATGCTGGGCTAAAATTTGTATTTTTTGCACAGACAGGGTTTCGCCATGTTGCCCAGTCTGATCTTGAACTCCTGAGCTACAGCAATCTTCCCACCTGAGCCTCCCAAAGTGCTGGGATTACAAGGAAGAGCCACCGCACCCAGCCTATCACTGCATTTTTAAAGGGAAGGAGGACTATAGTGAGATTCACTAAGGGTTACAGAAAAGGTAGAACCCTAGATAGATTTAAAGACAGAGATTATAATATACTTGAGATGATAATATCCAAACTTAGCTTTCATAGATAGGGAAATTTGAAGTACATCAGGCTATAAGGTGGCATACTGTGCAACTAATTAAAACTGTGTTTGAAAGAGAGCAAATACATTTTCATTATTATGAGTAATATTAAGCAACAATGAAAATAAATAGAAATACTCAAGAAATTGTTACATTTAAATCCTCCTTTTTTGGAAAGAGAAGTATTGATATTTTTAAAGATTCTAATCAAAATTTCTCTTTAAAAAAAATTGATTCGGCGGGGCGCGGTGGCTCATGCCTGTAATCCTAGCACTTTGGGAGGCTGAGGTGGGTGGATCACAAGGTCAGGAGATTGAGACCATCCTGGCTAACGTGGTGAAACCCCGTCTCTACTAAAAAAAAAAAAATTAGCCAGGCGTGGTGGCGGGCGCCTGTAGTCCCAGCTACTCGGGACACTGAGGCAGGAGAATGGCGTGAACCCAGGAGGTGGAGCTTGCAGCGAGCCGAGATCACGCCACTGCACTCCAGCCTGGGCGACAGAGTGAGACTCCATCTCAAAAAAAAACATAAAATAAAATAAAATTGATGAGTCTATGGAGATAGGGAGGGAATAACGTATGTTTATTGAACACCTAATATTCCACTTACCTGAATGTCATTTATTCTTTATTATAGTTTTGTTGTTGTTGTTGTTGAGACAGGGTCTTGCTCTGTCACCCAGGCTAGAGTGCAGCAGGGTAGTCACAGCTCACAGATGTACACCACCATGCCTGGCTTTTTAATTTATTTATTTATTTATTTTATTTTATTTTATTTTATTTTTTTTTGAGACGGAGTCTCGCTCTGTCGCCCAGGCTGGAGTGCAGTGGCCGGATCTCAGCTCACTGCAAGCTCCGCCTCCCGGGTTCACGCCATTCTCCTGCCTCAGCCTCCCGAGTAGCTGGGACTACAGGCGCCCGCCACCTCGCCCGGCTAGTTTTTTGTATTTTTTTTAGTAGAGACGGGGTTTCACCGTGTTAGCCAGGATGATCTCGATCTCCCGACCTCGTGATCTGCCCGTCTCGGCCTCCCAAAGTGCTGGGATTACAGGCTTGAGCCACCGTGCCCGGCCTTTTATTTTATTTTATACTATTTTTGCAGGCTTGACTTGAACTTCTGGGCTCAAGCGATCCTCCTGCCTTGGCATCCCAAAGTGCTGGGATTATAGGCATAAGCCAGTGTGCTCAGCCACTATTACAGTCTTGATAGTAGAAGTGTCTCAGTGTACTGGAAAACTTTGTCTAAATTTCAAAAAAATATTAAAAAACACATTGCTGTTATTTGGCCAACACGGATTTCTTTGCTCCATCATTGTTTATTGGCATTATTAGCCTGTTGACTTTCAATTTCCTTAAATCCCTTCTGCTCCATTTTTTTTTTTTTTTTTTTTTTTTGGTCCCCCAAATAGAAGTTTTGTTTTTTTTTTTTCTGATACGGATTCTCACTCTTGTCACCCAGGCTGGAGTGCAGTGGTATGATCTCAGCTCACTGTAATCTTCACCTTTCAGGTTCAAGCGATTCTCCTGCCTCAGCCTCCTGAGTAGCCTAGATTACAGGCATGCGCCACCATAGCCCACTAATTTTTTGTATTCTTTTTTTTTTTTTTTTGAGATGGAGTTTCACTCTTGTTGCCCAGGCTGGAGGGCAATGGCACGATCTCTACTCACTGCAACCTCTGCCTCCTGGGTTGAAGCGATTCTTCTGCCTCAGCCTCCCAAGTAGTGGGGATTACAAGTGTAAGCCACCAAACCCAGCTAATTTTTGTATTTTTAGTAGAGACAGGGTTTCGCCATGTTGGCCAGGCTGGTCTGGAACTCCTGACTCAAGTCATCTGCCCATCTCGGCCTCCCAAAGTGCTGGGATTACAGGCATGAGCCACTATGCCCGGCTTTTTTGTGTTTTTATATTTATTTATATTTTTTAATTTATATTTTGATACGGAGTCTCGCTCTGTTGCCCAGGCTGGAGTACAGTGGCACAGTCTTGGCTCACTGCAACCTCCACCTCCCAGGCTCAAGCGATTCTCCTGCCTCTGCCTCCTGAGTAGCTGGGATTACAGGCACCCACCACCACACCTGGCTACATTTTGTATTTTAATTAGAGACAAGGTTTCGCCATGTTGGCCAGGCTGGTCTCGAACTCGTGACCTCAGGTGATCTGGCCCCCCCCCCCCCTGCCCTCAGCCTCCCAAAGTGCTGGGATTACAAGCTTGAGCCACTGCCCCTGGCCTTTTTTGTATTTTTTTTTTTTTGAGACGGAGTCTCGCTCTGTCACCCATGCTGGAGTGCAGTGGGGCGATCTCAGCTCACTGCAAGCTCTGCCTCCCGGGTTCACGCCATTCTCCTGCCTCAGCCTCCCGAGTAGCTGGGACTACAGGCGCCCGCCACTATGCCCGGCTAATTTTTGGATTTTTAGTTGAGATGGGGTTTCACCGTGTTAACCAGTATGGCCTTGTGATCCGCCTGCCTCGGCCTCCCAAAGTGTTAGGATTAAGTAGATACCAGGTTTCACTGTGTTGATCAGGCTGGTCTCGAACTCCTGACCTCAAATGATCTACCCCTCTTGGCCTCCCAAAGTGCTGTGACTACAGGCATGAGCCACCACATGTGGCCAAAATATTTATATTTTGATGGACATAGTTCCCCAATTTTTTCCTGTGTGTTTGTGTTCATTTTAAGGAATGGTTGATCACATTCAAATAGATTCGAGTTTAGAAGTAAGAAATGAAACCACAAAGAAAAAGATAGGCTTCAGTAAAATGCACATAAATTAAAATTTCTATACAGCCCACTTCCTTGAAGGAATTTAAATGTGGACAGATTGGAGGGGAAACATTTGCAGCAAAAATCATAAGTAGAAGGAAACAATGGTTAAGTACACAGTGCAGTAGCCATTTAGGAAAGTTATAAGCCATTTAAATGCCACATATAAGGTGTTTTTGATGATAAGAAAAAAATCAAAGTGTAAAGGGGAATACAAAATTACATGTGTACTGTGGTCACATCTGTATTGTTCTGTGTATGGAAAACAGACTGGGGAGAAATAGCGTTAAGTCCTAATAGTAATTTTCTTTTTCTCCCTTTTCTTCTTCTTGTTTTTTCTTTTGCCTGTCTCCCTCAATATTGCATATCTTTTCCATTGAAAAGTATTGTATTATATATCTACCAACAAGACATTCCTTTCAGATTTTTTGGTTTTGTCTTCAAGGAACATTCTTCTGCATACAACTTCATACTTTTAAAATTCTCTGGCCTGGCTCAGTGGCTCATGCCTGTAATCCCAGCACTTTGAGAGGCCAAGTGGTGGCCGGGCGCGGTGGCTCAAGCCTGTAATCCCAGCACTTTGGGAGGCCGAGACGGGCGGATCACGAGGTCAGGAGTTCGAGACCATCCTGGCTAACACGGTGAAACCTCGTCTCTACTAAAAAAAATACAAAAAACTAGCCGGGCGAGGTGGCGGGCGCCTGTAGTCCCAGCTACTCCGGAGGCTGAGGCAGGAGAATGGTGTAAAAACCCGGGAGGCGGAGCTTGCAATGAGCTGAGATCTGGCCACTGCACTCCAGCCTGGGCGACACAGCGAGATTCCGTCCCAAAAAAAAAAAAAAAAAAAGAGGCCGAGTGGAGTGGATCGCTTGAGGCCAGGAGTTCAAGACCAGCCTGGCCAACATGGTAAAACCCGGTCTCTACCAAAATAATTAGCCAGGTGTGGTGGTGTGCACCTGTATTCCCAGCTACTTTGATGGCTGAGGCACAGGAATCACTTGAACGCAGGAGGCAGAGGTTGCAGTGAGCTGTGATCACCTCACTGTACTCTAACCTGGGCAACAGATTAAGACTTGTCTCAAAAAAAAAAAAAAAAAAATTATTGGCTGGGCGTGGTGGCTCACACCTGTAATCCCAGCACTTTGGGAGGCCAAGGCGGGCCGATCACCAGAGGTCGGGAGTTTGAGACCAGCCTGACCAACATGGAGAAACCGCATCTCTACTAAAAATACCAAATTAGCCAGGTGTAGTGGCGCATGCCTGTAAACCCAGCTACTTGAGAGGCTGAGGCAGGAGAATTGCTTGGACCCAGGAGGCAGAGGTTGCAGTGAGCCAAAATCGCACCACTGCACTCCAGCCTGGGCAACAAGAGTGAAACTCCGTCTCAAAAAAAAAAAAAAAAACTTTACTTTGGATAAGTACTTAGAAATGGAATTTCCAGGTTAGCCACTAGATATTATTAATGGATTTAATATGAAAAACCTTTACTTGAGGATATATAAACCTTTAAAAGACAGGGTCCCTATTCTTTAGTTATAAATAAAGCAGCATTTGTAAGGTAATATTCAGAAAACAGCTGGGCGCAGTGGCTTAGGCCTGTAATCCCAGCACTTTGGGAGGCGGAGGCAGGTGGATCACGAGATCAGAAGATCGAGACCATCCTGGCTAACACGGTGAAACCCCGTCTCTATTAAAAACATACAAAAAATTATCCGGGCGTGGTGGCGGGCACCTGTAGTCCCAGCTACTCAGGAGGCTGAGGCAGGAGAATGGCGTGAACCCGGGAGGTAGAACTTGCAGTGAGCTGAGATTGCGCCACTGCACTCCAGCCTGGGTGAGAGAATGAGACTCTGTCTCAAAAAAGTAAATAAATACAAATTCAGAAAACATCAGATAATATCATATAAAGTCCTCCTGTTCATGCTGATGACATTGGATGGCCAGTTAAGGATGACGCTTCATTCTGTCCCCTGCAACCACGGTCCTGTCATGACTAAATGATACTGCCCCTATGAGACCGCTGTGGATGTGAAAGCATTTCCTCAAGTTAGCTTTTTGGCCTGCTGGTTTTAATCTAATGATGGGATATCCAAAGTGAAACTAACGGAGTGAAATGATTGTGCATCTGTTGGGGGGAATCAGAGACAGCTAGAGCAAGGGCAGACACCTGCTGAACTCATCTCTCCTAAGAGCGGAAGCGAGCAGCAGTGTTGCTAGCAGGGCTACTGCGCATCTGTACACGTGGCTCCAATGGTTCTGACTTGTTTTTTTTTCCCAGTATGACCCTAATACATGGGGCAAGTTAGAAAATCAGAGTTGGCCGGGCGTGGTGGCTCACGCCTGTAATCCCAGTACTTTGGGAGCCAAGGTGGGTGGATCACTTGAGACCAGGAGTTCGAGACCAGCCTCGGCAACACAGTAAAACCCCGTCTCTACTAAAAATACAAAAATTAGCTGGGTGTGGTGGCAGGCACCTATAATCCCAGCTTCAAGAGGCTGAGGTTGCAGTGAGCCGAGATCAGGCACTTCAGCCTGGGTGACAGAGTGAGACTGTCTCAAAGAGAAAAAAAAGGGGGGAAGGAAAGAAAAGAAAATCACAGCTTGTTCGCCACTTGCAGCTAAAGCAACAACACACATGCACAAAAATTATTCAGTAAAAGCAAAACAGTTTTAACGTATCTTGAGATTTTGTTTTATATCCAAAGGAAGACTCTATCTTTTATGTTTGAACTACCCTTTGGAAAATGCCTTCTATATAACAAATGTTGTAATTCTCTTCTAATTGGACCTTGAGGTCTCTCAGGAGAATGGGTATAAACTCTAGTCTCACCCTAATGGGGCTCTAGGGGAGGGGCTTGTGGGTCTTTACAGTAGCCTTTCACTGGACATTTATTTTTCCTGGCCAACAGCTTAATGCTCAAGTGTCTGACCCATGGCCAGCTGTCTCACAGGAAACTTGTTTATTACTGGCAGATGCCTTGCAACTTTTGTCTGACCTGTGTGCAGTTTATTCCTACCATGATACCCACTCTTTTTTTTTTTTTTTGAGACGGAGTCTCGATCTGTCACCAGGCTGGAATGCAGTGGCGTGACCTTGGCTCACTGCAACCTCTACCTTCTGGGTTCAAGCAATTCTCCTGCCTCAGCCTCCCGAGCAGCTGGGACTACAGGTGCGCGCCACCACGCCCAGCTAATTTTTGTATTTTTAGTAAAGACGGGGTTTCACCATGTTGGCCAGGATGGTCTTAATCTCTTGACCTCGTGATCTGCCCGACTCGGCCTCCCAAAGTGTTGGGATTACAGGCGTGAGCCATCCAACTTGACTTTTTTTTTTTTTTTGAGGCACATCTTGCTCTGGTGCCTAGGCTGGAGTGCAGTGGCAGGATCACAGCTCACTGCAGCCTCAACCTCCTGGGCTCAAGCAATCCTCCCACCTCAGCCTCCCAAGTTACTGGGACTACAGGCATGTCCCACCACCTCTGGCTAATTTGTATATGATACATATTTTTGTAGAGATAGGGTCTTGCCATGTTGCCCACCTGTGATTACAGGTGTGGGTTACCACACCCAGCCAATGTACATTTAATTATCGAAGTGCTAGCTATACTATTTTATGGAAGTACTAATTAGCGAAGTACATTAGAGGTTTTTTATTGTTTTTGTTTGACACAGAGTTTCGCTCTTATTGCCCAGGCTGGAGTGCAGTGGTGCAATCTCGGCTCACCGCTACCTCAACTTCCCAGGTTCAAGCAATTCTCCTGCCTCAGCCTCCCAAGTACCTGGGATTACAGGCATGTGCCACCACCCCCGGCTGATTTTGTATTTTTAGTAGAGACTAAAATGATCTCCATGTTTTGTATTTTTAGTAGAGACTAAAATGGTCTCTCCATGTTGGTCGGGCTGGTCTCAAACTCCCGACCTCAGGTGATCCATCCACCTTGCCTCCCAAAGTGTTGGAATTATAGGCCTGAGCCACCACGCCCGGCCAATAGAGGTTTTTAAACTTTTTGTAGATAGTTTTGAAAGATCCTGTCTTCCTTTAAGAAATGAGAAAAGGCTGGGTGTGGTGGCTCATGCCTGTAATTCCAGCACTTTGGGAGGCCAAAGCAGGTGGATTGCTTGAGCTCAGGAGTTTGAAAGCAGCCCGAACAAATGGCAAAACCTCGTTTCTACTAAAAATACAAAACATTAGCTGGGCATGCACGCCTATAGTCAAAGCTAACACAAAGGCTGAGGTGGGAGGATCACCTGAGCTTGGGAAGTTGAGGCTGCAGTGAGCTGTGGTCATGCCACTGCACTCCAACCTGGGCAACAGAACGAGACCCTGTCTCAAAACGAAAACAAAAAAAAAATGAAGCAAGAGGGAAAAAAAATAACAAGAAAGAAAGTGGTAAGGGAGGAGTGCCTATTTATTAAGCTTTTGTTGTAAATAGTAATTTGCATATCAGATGTTTACTGTAATATTCTTTCAGTTTTGCCTGGCCTACAGCTTGCTGTGTGCTTTTGTACTCTGTTTCATTTATTTAGGAAATAATATATCAATGTGTTTTATTCATTCCCAGCTCTAACCATGGAATATTGGGATTGCCCCATTCTGTGACGGAGGTTTGCCGGTCGCAACAGGAATATTCATGAACATGGAGGTACTTTGTTTAAGTTACACTAACTTTTTTACTCTTCCCCACTCTCATCCTATCCAGTCTGCTCACTATATTCTTCCATCCTTCAGCACCCTTCTATCTCTTCCTTCATCTTAAAAACCTGTCCTTTAATTTCAACAGCGCTGCATGGGTTTGTCATTTCAGGGGTTGGTCATGTTCCAGGATCTGTTTATACACTTCTCTCAGGAGGAATGGGAGTGCCTGGACGCTGCTCAGAAGGACTTATACAGAGATGTAATGATGGAGAACTACAGCAGCCTGGTCTCACTAGGTAAGGATGTCTATTCGCAAATAACTCATGAATTTTGGGTGTACCTTTTAATTGTCTGGGTGAATTTTTACCTGTTGCCTAGGGAATTGTTTTGTGTTTTGTAGATTAAGAGATGGGCAGCTCTTTGGGGTCCCTCCATCTTCTCCATGCTTCAGACCTTTACACCTTTCTCTAGTCCTTCATGAGGACTAAGGGACTAACTTTGAATTCAGGAACAACAGGAGTATGTCTTACTTCTTTTCATTCTCTTTTTTTTGAGACAAAGTCTCACTCTGTCACCCAGGCTGGAGTGCAATGGCGTGATCTCAGTTCACTCTAACCTCCATCTCTTGGGTTCAAGCGATTCTCATGCCTCAGCCTCCTGAGTAGGTGGGATTATAGGCATCCACCACCATGCCTGGCCAATTCTTGTATTTGTAGTAGAGACAGGGTTTCACCATGTTCGTCAGGCTGGTCTTGAACTCCTGACCTCAAGCAGTCCACCTATTTTGGCCTCCAAAATGCTGGGATTACAGGAGTGAGCCACCATGGCTGGCCATCTTACTTCTTTTCTTATAAACAGGTCTGTGTATCCCAAAGCCTGATGTGATTTCCTTACTGGAGCAAGGGAAAGAGCCCTGGATGGTTTCAAGGGACGTGCTGGGAGGATGGTGCCCAGGTGAGTAAGGACTGAGCAGATGGGGAAGACACTGCTGTTTAGAACCCAGCCTGTCAGGGAGGCAGCACCATACAGGTATTGGTTGAGGAGTCTCTTCCTTAAGGTCCCATGTAAGGGTTGTGGCCTAAGAAACATGGAGAAAAGTCATAATACCCCCCAACACACACTTTTAAAAATGTATTTATTTATTTATTTTGAGATGGAGTCTCACTCTGTCACCCAGGCTGGAGTGCAGTGGTGTGATCTCGGCTCACTGCAACCTCTGCCCCCGAGTTGAAGCAATTCTCCTGCCTCAGCCTTTGAAGGAACTGGCATTATAGGTGCCCACCACCATGCCCAGCTAATTTTTGTATTTTTAGTAGAGATGGGGTATCTTTTTTTTTTTTTTTTTTTTGAGACAGAGTCTCACTCTGTCGCCCAGGCTGGGGTGCAGTGGCCGGATCTCAGCTCACTGCAAGCTCCGCCTCCCAGGTTCACGCCATTCTCCTGGCTCAGCCTCCCGAGTAGCTGGGACTACAGGTGCCCGCCACCTCGCCCGGCTAGTTTTTTGTATTTTTTAGTAGAGACGGGGTTTCACCGTGTCAGCCAGGATGGTCTTGATCTCCTGACCTCGTGATCCGCCCGTCTCGGCCTCCCAAAGTGCTGGGATTACAGGCTTGAGCCACCGTGCCCGGCCAGAGATGGGGTTTCACCATGTTGGCTAGGCTGGTCTCGAACTTACCTCAGGTGATCCACTGCCTCGGCCTCCGAAAGTGCTGAGATGACAGGTGTGAGTCACTGCGCCTGGCCAAGAATCCCCTTTTACCTTCACCTTTTCAGTCTCTACTACCCTCTTGTCATAATTTCTTCCCATTTCAAAGAATAAAGTTACCTTCTTCGGGAGCCATCTCTTTCCTCTATCTTGGAGCTACTTCTTTCCCTTTGAAATTTAAACCTGTATTCTTGCTTTAAAGAAAAATCTTGCCAGGCGCGGTGGCTCACGCCTGTAATCCCAGTACTTTGGGAGGCCGAGGCGGGCGGATCACGAGGTCAGGAGATGAGACCATCCTGGCTAACATGGTGAAACCCCGTCTCTACTAAAAATAGAAAAAATTAGCTGGGCGTGGTGGTGCGCGCCTGTAGTCCCAGCTACTTGGAGGCTGAGGCACGAGAATGGTGTGAACCCGGGAGGTGGAGCTTCCATTGAGCTGAGATGGCCCCACTGCACTCCAGCCTCGGCGACAAAGCGAGACTCCGTCTCAAAAAAAAAAAAAAGAAGAAAAATCTTTCAAAATATATTTATTTTTCATATTGATCCTTAACTTTTTTTTTGTCTTGTCTTTTCTTGTCTAGTTTTCCTTTGATGCAGCCATTTCATTCATCAATGGATATTCATTCACTTTTTTTTTGAGATGGTTTCACTCTTGTTGCCCAGTCTGGAGTGCAATGGCACGATCTTGGCTCACTGTAACCTCCGCCTCCTGGGTTCAAGCGATTCTCCTGCCTCAGTCTCCCGAGTAGCTGGGATTACAGATGCACGCCACCACACCTGGCTAATTTTTGTGTTATTAGTAGAGACGGGGTTTCACCATGTTGGCCAGGCTGGTCTCGAACTCCTCACCTCAGGTGATCTACCCACCTCAGCCTCCCAAAGTGCTGGGATTACAGGCGTGAGCCACCGCGCCTGGCCTTTTTTTTTTTTTTTTTTTTTTTGAAACAGCGTCTTACTCTGTCACCCAGGCTAGAGTGCAGTGGCGTGATATTGGCTCACTGCAACCTCCACTTCCTGGGTTCAAGTAATTCTCCTGCCTCAGCCTCTTGAGTAGCTAGGACTACAGGCACGTACCACCACACCTGGCTACTTTTTGTATTTTCAGTAGAGACAGGGTTTCTCCATGTTGGCCAGGCTGGTCCTGAACTCAACCTCAGGTGATCCACCCGCCTCAACCTCCCAAAGTGCTGGGATTACAGGTGTGAGCCAGCATGCTTGGCCTGATTCGCTTTTGATCAACATTTATTGACTTAAATCATGAAGCCTTCTTTTCTTGGTGGGTGACAGTTACAGAAGATACAAGCTCTCAGAATTACAGTCTAATAAATTTATTTATTTATTTAGAGACAATATGTTGCTGTGTTGCCCAGGCTGGAGTGCAGTAGAGTGATCTTGGCTCACTCCAACCTCTGCATCCTGAATTCAAGCAATTCTCATGCCTCAGCCTCCCAAGTAGCTGATATTGCAGGCGCGTGCCACCATACCTTGCTAACTTTTTGTATTTTTAGTAGAGACAGGGTTTTGCCACATAGCCTAGGCTGGTCTTGAACTCCTGAGCTAAGGCAATCTGCCCACCTTGGCCTCCCAAAGTGCTAGGATTGCCAGCATGGGCTACCATACCCAGCCTAATAAAGGGTCTAGATCATGTGTATAAATCACTTTCTAAAAAGTAGACTCAACCAGGAGATTTCTAATATGGTGCTTAGAAGAAAGAGCTGAAGATATGATGTGAAGGAATAGGATATGGCTGCTTTTAGGAGGAAAAGGTACACAGAAATGATTATGTAAAAGAGGACAATAAGTTAAATATAGAAGACTTAAGTGTCAAGGAAAAGGGAGTGATCCATTTTCAATAAGTTGGTGACAGTCTTAACATGGGCAAAAATTGGGCTGTAAGTAGCATAGACTGAGGGATTTTTCTTTTGAAGTAGAAAAAGTAAGGCATTGCCGGGCGCAGTGGCTCATGCCTGTAATCCCAGCACTTTGGGAGGCCGAGGCGGGCAGCTCACCTGAGGTTGGGAGTTTGAGGCTAGCCTGACCAACATGGAAAAACCCCGACTCTACTGAAAATACAAAAAAATCAGCTGGGTGTGGTGGTGCATGCCTGTAATCCCAGCTACTCGGGAGGCTGAAGCAGGAGAATCGCTTGAACCCAGGAGGCAGAGATTGTGGTGAGCCGAGATGGTGCCATTGCACTGCAGTCTGGGCAGCAAGAGTGAAACTCCGTCTCAAAAAAAAAAAAGAAAAGGCATTTTATTTTTCAAAATGTGCTTTTAAGTAATGCAAACTATCCATTTTAAAAAGTGTTTTAATTGTGGGATATAGATGACTTTATTTTCTTTTATCCATAGAACATTACAAAAATTTTTTTATTATTATTAACTTGATTATGGAAGTCTTTGAACATACACAAAAGTAGAAAGGATGGTGGAATGGACATCCCCCAAATCTATTTCCTAGCTGCAGTAGTTATCAATGAGTTTCCACGTTTCCAGTCTTACTTGATCTATGCCTGTTGACCTCTGCACCTTCCCTGGAGTTTGTTAAAGCAAGTCCTGGATATCATGAGTTCAGTACTATTAAATGTATAGGTAGCTTTTCAGTGTTTCTTCTCCTGTTTTTGTTTTTGTGACAGGGTCTCTCTGTTGCCTATGCTGGAGTACACTGCAGCCTTGACCTCCAGGACTGAAGTGATCCTCCCACCTCAGCCTCCTGAGTAGCTCAGACCACAAGCACACACCACCACACCTGGTCAATTTCTAATTTTTTTTGTAGAGATGGGTTCTCCCTATGTGCCACAGGCTGGTCTGGAAGTCCTGGGCTCGAGCAATCCTCCCGCCACCTCACTTTCCCAAACTGCTGGGATTACAGGCATGAGCAACTGTGCCCAGCTTGTTTCTTCTATTTAAAATGACTGCTCTGAGGTATCTTTATTTAAATGGACATTTTCATATTTAATCTTTCAGATGTGAGATTCCTGGGCCAATTTTTTTTTTCTTTTTTTGAGACAGAGTCTTGCTCCGTTGCTAGGCTAGAGTGCTGTGGCACGATCTGGGCTCACTGCAACCTCCGACTCCCTGGTTCAAGTGATTCTCCTGCCTCAGCCTCCCAAGTAGCTTGGATTACAGGCACGTGCCACCTTGCCCAGCTAATTTTTTTTGTACTTTTAGTTGAGATGGGGTTTCACCACATTGGCCAGGATGGTCTGGATTTCCTGACCTCGTGATCTGCCCCGCCTCAGCCTCCGAAAGTGCTGGGATTACAGGTGTGAGCCACCACCCCCGGCCTGGTTTAAACTTTTTAAAACTCATGACAGTCTAGGACAGAAATGCATGAAACACTGGAGCTACCTCATACAACTCAGTTCAGACAAGTATTCGTAGCTGGTTAGTTAATTTAAAAGTTTAAAGTGAAAAGATCTGATATGCCACGACCATATGAATTTAGATGACAGCATTTAATCAGAGATGGGTGGATCACTTGAGACCAGCCTGGCAAATGTGGCGAAATCCCCTCTGTACTAAAAATACAAAAATCAGCCCGATGTGGTGTTGCATGCCTGTAATCCCAGCTACTCAAATGGCTGAGGCACAAAATTGATTGAATCCGGGAGGAGGAGGAGGAGGCAGTGAGCCAAGATCACACCACTGTACTGCAGTGTGGGTGACAGAGTGAGACTCTGTCTCAAGAAAACAAAAAAATAACTTTTTAATTTTCATGATACCTTTTTTTTTTTTTTTTTTTTTTGAGATGGAGTTTCGCTCTTATTGCCCCGGCTGCAGTGCAATGGCGCCATCTCGGCTCACAACAACCTCCGCCTCCCGGTTTCAAGTGATTCTCCTGCCTCAGCCTCTGAGTAGCTGGGATTACAGGCATGCAACACCATGCCCGGCTAATTTTTGTATTTTTAGTAGAGATGGGGTTTCACCATGTTGGTCAGGCTGGTTTTGAATTCCTGACCTCAGGTGATCCACCTGCCTTGGCCTCCCAAAGTGCCGGGATTACAGGCGTGAGCCACCACGCCTGGCCTCATGATACCATTTTTAACCCATGAGCTTTCATAAATGTTTTGCCTTTAAAAAAAATTTTTTTTTTATTTTTTGAGACAGAGTCTTGCTCTGTCGCCCAGGCTGGAGTGCAGTGGCATGATCTTGGCTCACTGCAACCTCCACTTCCTGGGTTCAAGCTATTCTCCTGCCTCAGCCTCCCGAGTAGCTGGAATTACAGGTGCCCGCCACCATGCCCAGTTAATTTTTGTATTTTTAGTAGAGACGGGGTTTCACCATGTTGGCCAGGATGGCCTCAATCTCCTGACCTCAAGTGATCCACCCGTCTCTGCCTCCCAAAGTGCTGGGATTACAGGCATGAGCCGCCATGCCCGGCCAATGTTTTGCCTTTAAATTTTTCCCATTTTTATAGTAGTTTTTATTACTGAATTTATTTATTCATTTACTTACTTACTAGTCTCTGATAGCACGGCAAAGCATCTTGTTTGAAAATGGGCTCCCTGCTGGGAGTTCTGCTTCATTTTGTATACACACTATACCTGTAAGGTATGAGTCATCATTTAAGGTTTTAGTTTTTTATGTGAAGGGATGACACAAAGGTTCTTGCAATCCAATTTCAACAGATGGTCTATGAAAGCTGTGCTGTTCTATACAGTAGCCACTAGCTACATGTGGCTAATTAGATTTAACTATCAAGTAATTAAAATTAAATAAAATGAAAAATTCACTTCTTGGTCGGGCCCCTAGTGACTAACACCTGTAACTCCAGCGCTTAGGGAGGCTGAGGCAGGAGGATTGCTTGAGTCCAGGAGTTCAAGGCTGCAGTGAGCTGTGATCGCACCACTGCATTCCAGCCCAGGTGACAGAGCAAGACCCTATGTCAAAAAGAAAAACAGGCCGGGTGCAGTGGCTCACACCTGTAATCTCAGCACTATGGGAGGCTGAGGTGGGCGGATCACTTGAGGTCAGGAGTGGTCCGGTCAACATGGTGACCAGCCTAATCAACATAGTGAAACAACATCTCTATTAAAACAAACACACAAAAAATTAGCCAGGTGTGGTGGCAGGCACTTGTAATCCCAGCTACTCATGAGGCTGAGGACGGAGAATCACTGGAACCCAGAAAGTGGAGGTTGCAGTGAGCCAAGATCACACCACTGCACTCCAGCCTGGGTGACAGAGCAAGACTCTGTCTCAAAACAAAAACAAAAACAAAAAAACTATATTTCCTGTTTGTGCTTTCTTTTTATGTTTCATCTTTTCTACTTCATTATTTGGTTTTATTTTCTTACTAATTTTTAGAAGTGATTCATTCATTCATTTTTTCATTTATTTATAATTATGGTAAAATATACATAGCATAAATGTGTTACTATTTTAACCATCTTTAATTGTATTCATATTGTGCAACTGTCATTTCTAGAATTGTGCACATTCATATCTAGAACTCCTGAAATTCCAACATAATCATGACAGATCTACCCATTCGGGTTAAGAAGAGGCTTCTGTTTACTAGTTATCTCATTGTTAGCATATCCCAACGGACCCCTGCCAAAGTTCGCCCCTCAGATAAACAAAAGCTCAACACTATAAAGCATGGGAATATTCATTGCTGGCTAGGAACAGACCGTCTGTGACACTGCCAGGAAGCATCAAACTAGCCACTCAAATGAAAATGTGCCTACACTTGGAATGAGTAATCTCATTTTTGGACTGTCTACTACAGAAATAAAAGAAGTAGCTAATTCTGATATATACAGAAACACATTTCCTGGAATAGCAGTAACAATCTAAATGGGCATTAACAAAAACTGTGACGGGCCAGGCGTGGTGGCTCACGCCTGTAATCCCAGCACTTTGGGAGGCCAAGGCAGGTGGATCATGAGGTCAGGAGTTCGACACCAGCCTGGTCAACGTGGTGAAAACCCTGTTTCTACTAAAAATACAAAAAATTAGCCAGGTGTGGTGGTGCGCACCTGTAGTCCCAGCTACTCAGGAGGCTGAGGTAGGCAAATTGGTTGAACTCAGGAGGCAGAGGTTGCAGTGAGCCGAGATCATGCCATTGTACTCCAGCCTAGGCAACAGAGCTAGACTCCGTCTTGAGGGGGAAACAAAAAACAAAAAACAAAAAAAAAACTGTGACATTATGGTATATCCACATAATAGGATATTATGCAGCTATTCAAGGAAATGATGTAAATCTGTAAATAGCAACTTTAAAACTATCCTTGATCTATTGTTATCTGGGGGCAAAAGTTGCACACCAGTGTGTATAGGACAATTCTATTTTTAAAAAAGGAAGAAAACACACACATCGATACACATACATCATATATGAATGGGTGAATATGTGGATGTGCATAAACTTGGGAAAAGGAACACTCCAGACAAGTATGCATTCCTCTGGGGGTAGAAAATCATGTGTTTCAAACAGAAAGAAACATTTGCAAATACACATCTTCCTGGAAATAAGATGATGTAATGTGCTGAAAGTATAGTTCAGATCTTAATGAACAAGTAGGTGATATGGCACTTAAAACATTGGGTTAAGGCCGGGGCAGTGGCGTACATCTGTAATCCCAGCACTTTGGGAGGCCAAGGTGGATCACAAGGTCAGGAGACTGAGACCATCCTGACCAACATGGTAAAACCCCATCTCTACTAAAAACACAAAAATTAGCTGGGCGTTGTGGCAGGCACCTGTAATCCCAGCTACTCAGGAGCCTGAGGAAGGAGAATCGCATGAACCCAGGAAGCAGAGGTTGCAGTGAGCCAAGAATACGCCACTGCACTCCAGCCTGGCAACAGAGTGAGACTCCGTCACAAAAAAAAAAAAAAAAAAAGGCTAAAAACTAGATATATATAAAAACTATCTAGTTGTTTTATTTACTAGTGGTGTCAAAACTAACTTCTTTAAGCATTATTGAACATAATAATTCTCTTTAATATTAGTATTTGAAGCCTTTTGGTTCTGTTTCTGCTGTTTTTTTCTTCATGTGATTTCTCATTTCCTGTATGTTAGACTTGTTGTTGTTTTTTGTTTGTTTTTTAATTGCAAAGTGCTCTCTTTTTCCTTGAAAAAAATTTTTTTTTTTTTTTTGAGATGGAGTCTCGCTCTGTTGCCCAGGCTGGAGTGCAGTGGCCGGATCTCAGCTCACTGCAAGCTCCGCCTCCCAGGTTTTACGCCATTCTCCTACCTCAGCCTCCCCAGTAGCTGGGACTACAGGCGCCTGCCACCTCGCCCGGCTAATTTTTTGTATTTTTTAGTAGAGACGGGGTTTTACTGTGTCAGCCAGGATGGTTTTGATCTCCTGACCTTGTGATCCGCCCGTCTCGGCCTCCCAAAGTACTGGGATTACAGGCTTGAGCCACCACGCCCGGCCTCCTTGAAACTTTGTGAGAATATTTTGAGGGTTGAGTTGAGGTTGATTTTGTCCACAGAGATTTTGCGTTTGCTTTTTGCACAACCTGGCCCATAGGACAATTTTTATTGTCATCACTTAGCATCAAAAGAATTTGTAGGCCAGGCGCATTGGCTCACGCCTGTAATCCTAACACTTTGGGAGGCTGAGGTGGGTGGATCACTTGAGGTCAGTAGTTTGAGACCAGCCTGGCCAACATGGTGAAACCCTTTCTGTACTAAAAATAAAAAAATTAGCTGGGCATGGTGTGCCTGTAATCCCAGCTGCTTGAATGGCTGAGGCACAGAACTGATTGAACCTGGGAGGTGGAGGTTGCAGTGAGCCGAGATTGCACCACTGCATTCCGGCATGGGTGACAGAGCGAGACTCTGTCTCAAAAAAACCAAAAAAGAATTTTTTAATTTTCATGATACCATTTTTAACCCATGAGCTTTTGTAAATGTTTTGCATTTAAATTTTTTTCCCATTTTTTTATTCCTGAATTCAACCTTAATTGCACTGTAGTCAGTACTTACATGGTCAATATGAGACCAGTTTCTGGAAATGTGTTAAGACTCAGTTAATGCACTGGTGCATTGTCAGTGTTTTTGCGGGGATGGGGATTCACGTGTTCTTGTGCTTCCTTTTAATTTTTGCTTGCAGAATTCTCACATGTTCAACATATCATGCTTGTTAATTTGATGTAAAGATACTCTGTATCCTTTTCATATTTTCTGGGTGCTTGACCTCTCAGTTTTAAAAGAGGTGTATTGAAATCTCCCACAATCAGCCAGGTGCAGTGGCTCACGCCTATAATCCCATCACTTTGGGGGGCTGAGGCCTCCAAAAGGGATCATGGGGTCAGGAGTTCAAGACCAGCCTGGCCAAGATGGTGAAACCCTGTCTCTAGTAAAAATACAAAAAATTAGCCAGGTGCGGTGGTAGGCGCCTGTAATCCCAGCTACTTGGAAGGCTGAGGCAGGAGAATCACTTGAACTCGGAGGGCAGAGGTTGCAGTGAGCCAAGATCGTGCCACCGCACTCCAGCTGGGGTGACAGAGTGAGACTCAAAAAAAAAAAAAATCTCCCACAATCAAGATGAAGCCTAATCTTTTTGTATTTTCTCAATTTTTACTTTACATATTTAGAGTTTATTTTACTGGATGCTTACAAATTTAGAATTGTTAAATCTTTTTGGTGAATGAACATTTTATTATGTAGTAATCCTGTTTATTCCCAATAATATTTTCACCTTGAAGTCTATTTTTTTCCAGTGCTAAGACCCTAGCTTTCTATTCGTGAATACTTGCCTGATTTTCATTTTCTTAGTTTTTACTTCAACTTTTTTGTGTCTTCATGTTTTTTAGATACTTTTTATTTTAAAAGGGTTGAAATTTACTTTTTCTTTGTTTACATTCCTTATAATTACTGATGTATTTGGATTTTTTTTTTTTTTTTTTGAGACAGGTTCTCTCTCTCTGTTGCCCAGGCTGAGTGCAGTGGTGCAATCACAGCTCACCACAGCCTCAACCCCCTGGGCTCAAGCAATCTGCATACCTCAGCCTCCTGAGTAGCTGAAAATAAAGGCATGATTCACCTCTCTTGGCCTGTTTGAATTTTTTTAACCAGCTTATTTTGTTCTATTTGTCTCACTTTTCCTGTCTTCTGTGGCCTGTTTTATTTTACATTGTTTTAGATTTGAGGTTTTAAAAAAATCTGATGCCCGTACTTAGTTTGATTCCACTGATTTGGAATTTGAAAGCACAGACTCTGGAGCCAGACTTCCTCCATTCAAATCCTAGCTCTGCCATTTAATACCTCTATGACTTTTGGCAATTTACTTAACCTCTCTGGTCCTCATTGGCAAATATATACGCTATTCACAGCATTCTAAATGAGCTTATATAGTAAATGTGTAAAGCAGTAAAATTAGTGCCTGGCACATAGCAAGCATGATGTGTAAGCTATTTTTTTTTTTTTTTCTGTTCATTTTGTTCTTATTGGGATTTCATCATGCGTAGTTTTTTTAAGAGTCAGGTTCGTTTGTCACCCAGGCTGGAGTGCAGTGGCTTGACCACAGCTCATTGCAGCACTGACTTTTTGGGCATGGGTGATCCTCCTGCCTTAGCCTCCCGAGTACCTGAGGCTACAGGCACATGCCATCACACCCGGCTCTTTTTTTTTGAGACAGTGTCCCAAGCTGTTTCCCAGGCTGGTCTTGAACTCCTGGGCTCTGGTAATCTTCCAGCCTTGGCATCCCAAAGTGTTGGGATTACAGCCATGAACCACCATGCCTGGCTTGTAGAACTTCTACTTTTTTTTTTTCCCCCTGAGATGAAGTCTCCCTCTGTTGCCCAGGCTGGAATGCAGTGGCACGATATTGGCTCACTGCAACCTCTGTCTCCTGGGTTTAAGCAATTCTTCTGCCTCAGCCTTCTAAGTAGCTGGGAATTCAGGTGTGCACTACCATGCCTGGCTTATTTTGTATTTTTAGTAAAGTCGGGGTTTTGCCATGTTGACCAGGCTGGTCTTGAACTCCCTGATGACCTCAGGTGATCCACCTGCCTCAGACTCCCAAAGTGCTGAGATTACAGGCATGTGCCACCGCACCCTGCCCCATAGAACTTTTAAAATTTACCATCCATGGCACTCATTACACCTGACTCAGATTTTTTTTAGAAAACCTCATCACTTCTGAATAAATTTTAGCTGTTACATCTTGAATACAGTTTGCTCCCTGTTCTTTCAGTATTACTTTCAGGAAGACAAATGAATTCTTTGACTTTTCTTTATGACTCTTAACCTTGCTTTTGCATTTCTAATTATTTAACCATTCCAGTGAGGTTTTGATGTTGATTTCTTTCTCTCTCTTTTTCTCCTTGAAATTTATATGTTGAAGAAACTGGATCATCTGTCATTTAACATTTAGCTCCCCTCCCTTTATTCCTTTCTTTCCTATAAACAGACTGTGATATTAGTATTGTGTATTTCATCAAGAAGCACATATCTGGTTGTTTCTGTTTTTGTGATGTTAGTAGCCATTCCTCATCTCATCCCCTAAAAATTACTAGGTAATTTTAAAATTGTCCTTATGAACACACAGATTTAAAAAATATTTCATGTGATTTATTGTAATTACATTATAATGATTACAGTTATTATTCTCGAATTCATGCTCAACTTGTCCCATCTTTGGCCAATGGGACCCTCTTCACAGTGGTTCCTGAGTCTTTTTGACATGACCCTAGGGGTCTTGAATAAGCTTCTTTGCTTTTCTAATATGCCAGCTTTTTCCATGCTCATAATGCACCTTTCTGTCCTAATCCCAAGATGCTCCAAGGAGCCTAGGTTCTGTGTAGTAAGAAATGGTATTTAGAGACAGTAATCTGTCATTAGCGTGTTCATTGCTGCTGGATTGGTTGTTTCTAAGGCTTCAATGGATGAAGATGGAAAGTATTTTTTAAAAATCATGATTGCACTCTTATACTGCCAATTCAAATTCATTCATTGAATTTTAAGTTTCAATGATTTATTTTTAAATTTTTAGATACCCCATTTGTGTCTTTTACAAAAACTTGCTTGGCCTTTTTGCTAATGAGATATTACTTTCTCACTTTAAAAAAGTAAACTTTAGGTTTTAGGATAGTTTTAGACTTACAGAAACGTTGTCAGGTAAGTACAGAGATTTCCCATATACATCACATGTAGTTTCTCATTAACATTGTATGTTTGTACATTTGTCATAATTAATTAATTAATGTTGATCCTATTCAATAATAACATCATTGAAGGAATGTGGTTATTATTTACCTTTCCTATGGTGCTGAGATCTATTATTATTAATGGAAACTCCTACTTTACTCAGATTTCTTTATCTTTTTTTTTTTTTTTTTTTTTTTTGAGACAGATTCTGGCTTTTGTTGCCCAGGCTGGAGTGCAATGGTGCGGTCTTGGCTCAGTACAGCCTCAGCCTCCCGGGCTCAAACGATTCTCCTGTCTCAGCCTCCCGAGTAGCTGACATTACAGGCATGGGCCACCACGCCTGGCTAATTTTTGTATTTTTAGTAGAGACAGGGTTTCACCATGTTAGCCAGGCTGGTCTCGATCTCCTGACCTTGTGATCCGCCCGCCTCAGCCTCCCAAAGTGCTGGGATTACAGGCATGAGCCACCACACCCGGCCTCCTTAGCTTTTACCTAATGTCCTTTTTTCCTATTCTAGGATCTTGGCTAGGAGAACACATTGCATTGAGTCATTATGTTTCCCTTGGCTCTTTGACAGGTTTTCAGGCTTTCCTTGTTTGTGATTATCTCAATAGTTTTGGAGAGTACTGGCCAGGTATTTCGTAGATTATCTCTCATTCTGGGATTTGTCTGGTGTTTTTCCAGTGATTAAACTGGAGTTCAGTATTTTTAGAAGGAAGATCACAGAGATAAAATGTTGTTCTCATCACATCATATAAGGGTACATACTATCACCATGTATGTACACTATCTTTTTTTTTTTTTTTTTAAAGACAGAGTCTTGCTCTGTTGCCCAGGCTGGAGTATAGTGGCACAATCATAGCTCACTGCAACCTTGAACTCCTGAGCTAAAGCAATCCTCCTCTCTCAGACACCCAAAGTGCTGGGATTACAGGCATGAGCTACCACGCCCAACACATTTTTACTTCTTTAGGACATTATTTTCAGTTTGTCTCCCTCTTCTACCATAGATGTTTTTATTTCTTTTTTTTTTTTTTTTTTTTTTTGAGACAGAGTCTCGCTCTGTCGCCCAGGCTGGAGTGCTGTGGCCGGATCTCAGCTCACTGCAAGCTCCGCCTCCCGGGTTCCTGCCATTCTCCTGCCTCAGCCTCCCGAGTAGCTGGGACTACAGGTGCCCGCCACCTCGCCTGGCTAGTTTTTTGTATTTTTTAGTAGAGACGGGGTTTCACCGTGTTAGCCAGGATGGTCTCGATCTCCTGACCTCCTGATCCGCCCGTCTCAGCCTCCCAAAGTGCTGGGATTACAGGCTTGAGCCACCGCGCCCGGCCAGATGTTTTTATTTCTACTCAACAAGGAAATGCTATGTTTTTGCTTTCTGTTTATTTTTCAGACTCGGAGTTTAGATGTAAGACCAAAGATTCATGTTTCCCAAAAGAAATCTATGAAGTAACATCATCTCAGTGGGTGAGAATGGAAAAATGTCACAGCCTTGTGTGCTCCAGTGTCAGAGATGACTGGGAATGCAAAGGCCAGTTTCAGCACCACGATATAAATCAGGAACGATATTTGGAAAAAGCAATAATGACTTACGAGAAAACGCCAACTTTCTGCCTACAGACATCTCTCACTCTGCATCATCAGATTAATCCTGGAGAGAAACTGTATAAATCCATAGAATGTATGGCTTTTAAGAATGGCTCAGAACTTACACAACAGCAAGAAACCCATACTGGTGAAAAACTCTATAAATGTAAGGGGTGTGGAAAGGCCTTTTGTCATTTTTCCTATTTTGTTAAACATCAGAGAATTCATACTGGGGAAAAGCCCTATGCATGTAAAGAATATGGAAAAGCTTTTATTTCTGGCTCACATCTTATTCAACACCAGAAAATATATATAGATGAGAGACCTCATGAGTGTCAGGAATCTGTGAAGGCCTTTAGACCATCTACGCACCTTATTCAACATCGGAGAATTCATACTGGTGACAAACCTTATGAATGTAAAGAATGTGGGAAATCTTTTACTTCTGGCTCAACACTAAATCAACATCAGCAGATTCACACTGGTGAGAAACCCTATCATTGTAAGCAATGTGGAAAATCTTTTACTGTTGGCTCAACACTAATTCGACACCAGCGAATTCACACTGGTGAGAAACCATATGATTGTAAGGAATGTAGAAAATCTTTTGCTTCAGGCTCAGCACTAATTCGACATCAGCGAATTCACACTGGTGAGAAACCCTATGACTGTAAGGAATGTGGAAAATCTTTTACTTTTCACTCAGCACTAATTCGACATCAGCGAATTCACACTGGTGAGAAACCCTATGATTGTAAGGAATGCGGAAAATCTTTTACTTTTCACTCAGGGTTAATTGGACACCAGGTAATTCACACTGGTGAGAAACCTTATGATTGTAAAGAATGTGGGAAATCTTTTACTGCTGGCTCAACACTAATTCAACATCAGCGAATTCACACTGGTGAGAAACCCTATGATTGTAAAGAATGTGGGAAATCTTTTGCTTCTGGCTCAGCACTACTTCAACATCAGCGAATTCACACTGGTGAGAAACCCTATTGTTGTAAGGAATGTGGAAAATCTTTTACTTTTCGCTCAACACGCAATCGACACCAGCGAATTCACACTGGTGAGAAACCCTATGATTGTAAAGAATGTGGAAAATCTTTTGCTTCTGGCTCAGCACTACTTCAACATCAGCGAATTCACACTGGTGAGAAACCCTATCATTGTAAGGAATGTGGAAAATCTTTTACTTTTCGCTCAGGGCTAATTGGACATCAGGCAGTTCACACTGGTGAGAAACCCTATGATTGTAAAGAATGTGGAAAATCTTTTACTTCTCGCTCAGCACTAATTCAACATCAGCGAATTCACACTGGTGAGAAACCCTATCACTGTAAGGAATGTGGAAAATCTTTTGCTGTTGGCTCAACATTAATTCAACATCAGCAAATTCACACTGGTGAGAAACCCTATGATTGTAAGGAATGTGGGAAGGCCTTTAGACTTCGTTTACGACTTACTCAACATCAACAAATCCATACTGGTGAGAAACCGTATCAATGTAAGGAATGTGGGAAAGCCTTTATCAGTGTCTCAGGACTCACCCAACATCACAGAATTCACACTGGTGAGAAACCCTATGAATGTCTGGAATGTGGAAAGGCCTTTAGACAGCGTACGTACCTTAATCAACATCAGAGAATTCATACTGGTGAGAAACCTTATGAATGTAAAGAATGTGGGAAATCTTTTACTTTCTGCTCAGGACTAATTCAACATCAGCAAAATCACACTGGTGAGAAACCCTGTGATTGTAAGGAAAGTGGGAAATCTTTTACTTCTCACTCAACACTAATTCAACATCAGCAAATTCACACTGGTGAGAAACCCTATGATTGTAAGGAATGTGGAAAATCTTTTACTTCTCACTCAACACTAATTCAACATCAGCAAATACACACTGGTGAGAAGCTCTATGATTGTAAGGAATGTGGGAAATCTTTTGCTTCTCATTCAACACTAATTCAACATCAGCGAATTCACACTGGTGAGAAACCCTATCATTGTAAGGAATGTGGGAAATCTTTTACTCTCCGCTCAGCACTAATTCAACATCGGCCAATTCACACTGGTGAGAAACGCTACAGTTGTAAAGAATGTGGAAAATCTTTTACTTGTCACTCAACACTAATTGAACATCAGCGAATTCACACTGGTGAGAAACCCTATCATTGTAAGGAATGTGGAAAATCTTTTACTTTTCGCTCAGCAATAATTCAGCATCAGCGAATTCACACTGGTGAGAAACCCTATGATTGTAAGGAATGCGGGAAGGCCTTTAGACGTCGTTCAAAACTTACTCAACATCAACGAATCCATACTGGTGAGAAACCTTATCAATGTCATGAATGTGGGAAAGCCTTTGTCCGTTTCTCAGGACTCACAAAACATCACAGTATTCACACTGGCGAGAAACCCTATGAATGTAAGACATGTGGGAAGTCCTTCAGACAGCGTACACACCTTACTCTACATCAGAGAATTCATACCGGTGACAGACCTTATGAATGTAAAGAATGTGGGAAGTCTTTTACTTGCGGCTCAGAACTAATTCGACATCAGCGAACTCACACTGGTGAGAAACCTTACGATTGTAAGGAATGTGGGAAGGCCTTTAGATGTCCTTCACAACTTAGTCAACATAAACGAATCCATACTGGTGAGAGAACTTATCAATGTCCAGAATGTGGGAAAGCCTTTTTCTATGCCTCAGGACTCAGCCGACATCAGAGTATTCACACTGGCGAGAAACCCTATGAATGTAAGACATGTGGGAAGGCCTTTAGACAACTTACACAGCTTACTCGACATCGGAGAATTCATGACCTAACATAATTAACGTAGGAAACCGTTCTCATGCCATTTGTCATGGATCATCAGCAGATTCCATATGTGGGTCAAATACAATGGATGTGGGAATTCCTTTTACTTCATATTCACTTTTTCCAGAATTAGGACCTTTTTTTTTTTTTTTTTTTTGACACGGAGTCTCGCTGTCGCCCAGGCTGGAGTGCAGTGGCACTATATTGGCTCACTACAAGCTCCACCTCCTGGGTTCATGCCATTCTCCTGCTTCAGCCTCCCAAGTAGCTGGGACTACAGGCATCTGCCACCATGCCCAGCTAATTTTTTTGTTTTTCTATTTTTAGTAGAGACAGAGTTTCACTGTGTTAGCCAGGATGGTCTCGATCTCCTGACCTCGTGATCCACCCAACAAAATTAGGACATTTAATACTAAAAGAAATTGATAATGAGTGTAGATGAGTTTTCTATCATGATTCAAAGCTTGTTGAAGTTATACAAATTCATATTAGAGAATGTGGTCAATGACAAAAGACAACCATTTACTACCTATGTGACATTAGGCTAATTATGTAAATTCTATGTGCCAAAATTACTAATTGGTAAAATGTTGATGGTAATAGTTGTTTTTGTCTTTTGTTTTGTTTTGAGACAGAGTCTTGCTCTGTTGCCCAGGCTGGAGTGCAGTGGCACTATCTTGGCTCACTGCAACCTCTGCCTCCCGGGTCCAAGTTATTCTCCTGCCTCAGCCTCCTGAGTAGCTGAGATTACAGGCATGCGCCAGCATGCTGGGCTAATTTTTGTATTTTTAGTAGAGACGGGGTTTTATTGTGTTGGTCAGGGTGGTCTCAAACTCCTGACCTTGTGATCCCCCTGCCTCAGCCTCCCAAAGTGCTGGGATTACAGGCGTGAGCCACTGTGCCTGGCTAGTAATAGTTTTTTTTATAATAAATAAGTGTGACAACATTTTTCGTGTTTGACTACTGGCTTCTTTTTAAGCCTCACTTCCCTGTCTACTTCCCTGTCTACTTTAGCCCATATCTGCAAAGGTGGCTAAGAGAGCCCTTGCTGGAAAGAAAGCAAGCAAAACTAAAGTCTGTGTGCACCTTCTCCTTTGGATCCACTGGGCAATTTATATTAGAAATTCCAAGCCGGGCGAGGTGGCTCACATCTGTAATGCCAGGACTTTCAGAGGCTGAGGTGGGTGGATCACCTGAGGTTAAGAGTTCAAGACCAGCCTGGCCAACATGTTGAAACCCCATCTCTACTAAAATACAAAATTGGCCAGACATGGTGGCGTATATCCGTAATCCCAGCTATTCAGGAGGCAAGGCTGGAGAATCGCTTGAACTTGGGAGGCGGATGTTGCGGTGAGCTAGTCAGTGGAGCAGTCAGAACACACACAGTGTTTATCAATTAAGTTTGTAGTCAGAACACACACCACGTTTATCAGTTATGTTTGCTGTCTTGTATGGACACAGTTTGTGATGCCCTAAAACAAGTAGTGGTACCAAAGATAATCATAGGCCACCATAACAGATAAAATGACATTGAGAAAGTTGAAATATTGTTGGGATCATCCAAATATGAACACATGCTATTGAATAAATGGAGCCAATAGACTTGTTCACTGCATGGTTATGTCAGAGGCATGTAAACCAGAACAACTTCTTGAATAGGAGCTGTGTAAAATAACACTGAAACCTACTGGGCTGCATTCCTAGACAGTTAAGGCATTCTAAGTCATAAAATGAGATAAGAAGTCAGCATAAGATACAGGTCATAAGGACCTTGCTGATAAAACATCTTGCAGTAAAGAAATCGGCCAAATCCAAGATCGTGACAAGAGTGATCTCTGGTCATCCTCACTGCTATACTCCCAGCAGCACCATGACAACCAGCTAAGTTTTTATTTTTTATTTCAATAGAGTTGGAGTCTTGCTTTGTTACCCTGGCTGGTCTTGAATTCCTGTCCTCAAGCAATCTTCCCACCTTATGAATGTAAAGAATGGCCCACCTTGGCCTCCCAAAGTGCTGGAATTACAATCATGAGCCACTGCACCTGGCCCTTTTTTTTATTGAGATGGAATTTGGCTCTTGTTGCCCAGGCTGGAGTGCAACAGCACGATCTCTGCTCACCGCAACCTCCGCCTCCCAGGTTCAAGCGATTCTCTTGCCTCAGCCTCCTGAGTAACTGGGATTACAGACATGCTCCACCATGCCAGGCTAATTTTGTATTATTTAGTAGAGAAGGGGTTTCTCCATTTTGGTCAGGCTGGTCTCTGAACTCTGGGCAGGGCTAATTTAGATAAGGTAGTCAGGAAAGGCATTTCTTACAAGGTGGTATTTGCATGAACGTAGACATATGGTTGCATTTTATTATATGTAAATTATACTTCAATTAAGTTGATGAAAAAATCTTATCAACTATTCACTTCGGATTGTTGTATTTCATTCTATTTAAATCACACTTGTGTTTTAAAAAGTCAACACTTGTCTACAACTTACATATCTGTTGATTTGTACTTTTTCTAATGTTTATGGATGATTTAAAATATATATATACACATATCTTTTAAGGTTATTTTAAGGTTAATCAATTGACGCTTTGTCTCAATTGATTCTTTTGTCTCAATTTGTAGTCAGTTGAGGTTTGTCACAATTTATGGAAACAAATCAAATGTTTGTTCTCAAATTCTTACTCTGTCATTTATTATTTCTTCTCCATATTTTTGTTACTGCTTCCTTGGAGATATTTAAACATAAATATATAGAGAGAGGGTTAAGATGGAGAAGTACTTTTTACAGTTCAGTTGTCTTTTTTGTGTGTGACAGGTTTTTGTTGTGTTGCCCAGGCTGGAGTGCAATGCCACAATCTTGGCTCATTGCAGCCTCAACTTCCCGGGCTCAGTCGATCCCCCACCTCAGCATCCCAAGTAGCTAGGACTACAGGCACACACCACCACGCCTAGCTAATTTTTGTATCTTTTGTAGAGACAGGGTTTCACTTTGTTGCCCACGCTGGTCTTGAATTCTTGGGCTCAATTGGTCCTCCCACCTCAGCCTCCTAGGTGCTGGGATTACAGGTGTGAGCCACTGTGTTCAGCCAATATTCTGTTTTGTTTTTACTTTTCACTTTTAAAAATTAACTCCTTTTATGAAAAAAGTAGAATTTTTAAGGAGCAGAGAAAAGCACAATGAAGACAGAAAAATCTCCTGTATATTCTTATCGACCAAAGATGATCTATTCAGGGGGTAAATGCTTTTTTCTTTTCTTTTTGAGACGGAGTTTCGCTCTTGTTGCCCAGGATGGAGTGCAATGGCGTGATCTCGGTTCACCACAACCTCTGCCTCCCAGGTTCAAGCAATTCTCCTGCCTCAGGCTCCCGAGTAGCTGGCATTACAGGCATGCACCACCACGCCCAGCTAATTTTGTATTTTTAGTAGAGAGGGGGTTTCTCCATGTTGAGGCTGGGCTCAGACTCCTGACCTCAGGTGATCCGCCTGCCTCAGCCTCCCAAAGTGCTGGGATTACAGGCGTGAGCCACCGTGCCTGGCTGGTAAATCCTTTTAGTAGAGGAGTTTCAGTATTTCTTTTTTTTTTTTTTTTTTTTGAGACAGAGTCTGGCTCTGTCGCCCAGGCTGGAGTGCAGTGGCGCGATCTCGGCTCACTGCAAGCTCCGCCTCCCGGGTTTACGCCATTCTCCTGCCTCAGCCTCCTGAGTAGCTGGGACTACAGGCGCCCGCCACCGCGCCCAGCTAATTTTTTGTATTTTTAGTAGAGACGGGGTTTCACCGTGGTCTCAATCCCCTGACCTTGTGATCCGCCCGCCTCGGCCTCCCAAAGTGCTGGGATTAAAGGCGTGAGCCACCGCGCCCGGCCTGGAGTTTCAATATTTCTAGTCTGCCATAGTACTAGAAAGAAAAGAATCATTACTGACATCTTTACGACATTGAGTTTTTCTCTTGTACCTGGTATATCTCTTTATTTCAGTAGGTATTCTTTTATGTGCTTCAGTAAGTCTTTATATTTTTAGCATAAAAGTGTACACATTTCTTGTTTTACTTATTTCTAGATACTTTATCGTTTTTGTTTATAATACGATTGGGATATTTTTTCTGTTATGTAATTGATTACTATTACTATGTACTAAACTATTGGTTTTTGTCTAAGGATTGTAACATTGATGAACTACTTTAGTAGATGAAATGGTTTCTTCATGAGATTGAATTGTCTAAAGAGATGTTGGTATTATTTGTAAATAAAAGTATTTGCCTATTCCTTTCTATATGCCTTCTTTTCTTAATTTATACTTGTAGCTTGGATTATTTGTCTAATATTGAATGTCTACAACACTAATTAGTTTCCTCATCTTGACCCTTTCTTTAAGTGAGGTTTGTTGTTGTTGTTGTTTTCTTGTGAGACAGGGTCTCACTCTGTCACCAGGCTTGAGGGCAGTGGCATGATCACTGCTCACTGCAGCCTCAACCTCCCAGGCTCAATCAATCCTTCCACCTCAGCCTCCCAAGTACCTGGGACTACAGGTGTGCACCACAATGCCCAGCTCATTTTTGTATTGTTTGTAGAGATGGGGTTTTGCCGTGTTGTCGAGGCCAGTGTTGAACTTCTGGGCTCAAGCAATCTGCCCTCCTCAGCCTCCCAAAGTGCTGGGATTACAGGTGTGAGCCATTGTGCCTGGCCAAGGGAATATTTTTAATGTTCGCCATTAAGGATGATTGCTGTAGGTTTACGGTTTTATTAATTAAAAATATTTTTGGCTGTATTTTTAATTGTATTTTAATTTAAATTTTAATTGTAAAAATAATTTTGTATTTTTAATACAAAATTAGCTGGATATGGTGGTGGGCACCTGTAATCCCAGCTACTCGGGAGGCTGAGGCAGAGAATTGCTTGCACCCGGGAGGCAGAGGTTGCGGTGAGCTGAGATCGCAACACTGCACTCCAGCCCGGGTGACACAGCAAGACTCCATCTCAAAAAAAAAAAAAAAGAGAAAATGTAGTTTATGTACACAAGGGAATAATATTCAGCCATAAAAAAAGAATGAGATCCTGTCATTTACAACAACATGGATGGAATTGGAGATCATTATGTTAAGTGAAGTAAGCCAGGCACACAACAACAAACATCACAGGTTCTCACTTATTTGTGGAATCTAAAAATCAAAACAATTGAACTCACAGAGAGTAGAAGGATGGTTAATGGAGGCTGAGAAAAGTCATGGGGGAAGTGATGAGGGTTGATGGGTACAAAAAAGGTAGAAAGAATGAATAAGACCTACTATTTGATAACACAACAGGGTGACTACACTCAATAATAATGTAATTGTACATTTAAAAATACCTAAAAGAGTATAATTGGATTATTTGTAACACAAATGATTATTTGCCTGAGAGGATGGATACCCTATTCTCCATGATGTCATTATTATACATTGCATTCATGTATCAAAACATCTCATGTACCCTATAAATATATACACCTACTACTATACACTGTTACTGTGTCTATTTAGAAAGAAGTAGACTTAAGAGACTCCATTTTGTTTCCAGTTGCATGGGGTATCTTTTTCCATGTCTTCACTTTCAATCTGTGTGTATTTTAGTAGGTGAAGTGGGTTTCTTGTCAGCAGCATATAGTTTTGTTTTATCTTTATTCATTCAGCCACTCTGCCTTTAACTGGGGAATTGAGTTCATTTACATTCAGTATTATTTTTGATAAGTAAGTACTTACAACAGCCATTTTGTTGCTTGTTTTACTCCTTTCCTCCTTTCTTCTTTCCTGTATCCCTTTGTGATTAAGTGGTTTTTCTCTGGTAAGGTGTTTTAATTCATTGCTTTTTATTTTTAGTGACTTTTTCATAGGTTTTTGCATTGTGGTTACTATGAGGCTTACAAAAAACATATTATAGATACAGTAAATTATTTTAAAAAGATGACAACCTATCTTAGATCACAAATAAAAGAATAAAATGAAAAAAATTTTCCACACTTTAACCCCTTCCCCCCATATTTTTACTTTTAGTTCTCCAAATTTGCATGTTTATATTACCTCTCTCTTAACAGGTTGCTGTGGCTATTATTGTTTTTGATAGATATGTCTTTTTGGCCTCATGCTAGAGTTATAAGTGAATTACACACATTTATAGTAGTAGAGTATCCTGGGTTTGTCTGTTTCCTTAATTTTACTGGTAGGTTTCATACCTTCATTGAAAAAAACTTTTTGCACATTAATGTTCTTTCTTTCAGATTGAAAAACTCCTAGGCTGTGTGCGGTGGCTCATGCCTGTAATCTTAGCCCTTTGGGAGGCCAAGGCAGGCAGATACTTGAGCTCAGGAGTTTAAGACCAACCTGTGCAACATGGCAAAA
This sequence comes from Macaca nemestrina, assembly GCF_043159975.1. Classification (NCBI taxonomy): domain Eukaryota; kingdom Metazoa; phylum Chordata; class Mammalia; order Primates; family Cercopithecidae; genus Macaca; species Macaca nemestrina. The sequence goes on along the minus strand of NC_092144.1, from coordinate 46,066,432 downwards.
CCCCATCTCTACAAAAAATTACCAAAATTAGCTGGGCATGGTGGTACACACCTGTAGTCCCAGCTGCTGAAGAAGCTGAGGTGGGAGGATTGCTTGAACCTGGAAGGTTGAGGCTGCAGTGACACAAGATCGCACCACTACACTCCAGCCTGGGTGACAAAGTGAGACCCTGTCTCAAAAAATAAAAAAGAAAAGGACAAAAAAGAAAAAAGAAAAACTCCCTTTAGCATTTCTTGTAACATGGGTATGGTGGTGGTGAATTCTCTTAGCGTTTGTTTGTCTGGCAAAAACGTTCTCTTTCATATTTGAAAGCTAACTTTGCTGGATATGGTATTCTTGGATGGCAATGTTTTTTCTTTTGGCACTTCTAAAATGTCATTTCACTCCCTTCTGTCCTGTATGGTTTCCACTGATAAGTCTGTTGCCAGATGAATTAGAGCTCCTTTAAATGCCATTTGTTTACTTTCTCTTACTGCTTTCAGGATCCTCTCTTTTTCCTTGACCTTTGAGAGTTTATTATATGACTTGGGGTAGTTACATTTGGGTCAACTCTGTTTGGTGTTCTCTGACCTTCCTATACCTGGATATGTATATCTTTCTCAAGTTTTGGAAAGTTTTCTTTCCAAAGAATGGAAAGTTATTAATATTTTTAAAAATAATCTTTGTACCCCTTTCTCTTGCTTAAATCTTTCTTGAACACCAATGATTCTTTTTTTTTTTTTTTTTTGAGACGGAGTCTCACTCTGTGGCCCAGGCTGGGGTGCAGTGGCCGGATCTCAGCTCACTGCAAGCTCCGCCTCCCAGGTTTAGGCCATTCTCCTGCCTCAGCCTCCGGAGTAGCTGGGACTACAGGCGCCCGCCACCTCGCCCGGCTAGTTTTTTGTATTTTTTAGTAGAGACGGGGTTTCACCGTGTTAGCCAGGATGGTTTCGATCTCCTGACCTCGTGATCTGCCCATCTCGGCCTCCCAAAGTGCTGGGATTACAAGCTTGAGCCACCGCACCTGGCCAAATACCAATGATTCTTAAATTTGGTCTTTTGAGGTAATTTTTTACATCTTATAGATGATCTTTGTTCCTTTTCATTCTGTGTTTTTTTTTTCCCCCTCTGACTTTCTGTTTTCAAATAGCTTATTTTGGAGCTCATGGATTCTTTCTTCCATTGCACCCATTCTGCCATTGAGAGCCTATAATGAATTGTTTAGAAAATTCATTTTTTAGTTGCAAGATTTCTGGTTTTTTCTATTTTTTTCAATTTCTTTGTTAAATTTCTTTGATACATTTCTGAATTGCTTTTCAGTCTTATCTTGGAAATCACTAAGTTTCTTTAGAACTGCTATTTTCAATTTTTGTCAGAGAGCTCACATATTGCCATCTTGTTAGGGTGAGTTACTGGTTTCTTGCTTTGTTCATTTGGTAAGATCATGGTTCCCTCTTTAGGTGTGTTTCTTATGGATGTACACTGATGTCTTTGCATTGAAGTATTATTTATTTATTCCAATGTTCTCTGGCTTGTTACAATTTTTACTGGACATATTTGCTTAGAGGTTCTTTATCATGAGGTTACTGCCTCCTTTTCAGCACTAGGTGGTGCCTTAAAACCTGGTTTGCCTTAGCTTTAGTAACAGTTGGAGCAATTCACTTCCTTAATGGGGTAGGTCCTAAAGAGGGTATTCTGGCTCGCTAGGGGTTTGTGCCCAAGAGATCTGTGGAGTGAACCTCCTACAGCATGGTGCTGTTGACTAACCACACTGAGTTTAAACAAGATCTACATGTTGGGCTTAGAGGATAAAGCTCTTATATATCTTTTTTATTTATTTATTTTGAGACGGAGTCTCACTCTGTCACCCAGGCTGGAGTACAGTGGCATGATCTCGGCTAACTGCAAGCTCCGCCTCCCTGGTTCATGCCATTCTCCTGCCTCACCCTCCTGAGCAGCTGGGACTATAGGCGCCCACCACCATGCCTGGCTAATTTTTTGTATTTTTAGTAGAGACAGGGTTTCACCGTGTTAGCCAGATGGTCTCGATCTCCTGACATCGTGATCCACCCACCTCGGCCTCCCAAAGTGCTGGGATTACAGGCGAGAGCCACCGCACCTGGCCTAACCACACTGATTTGGCATCTCCTCTGGCCAAGTTACAAACCAGAGTTTCCTATGGGTTAAGACAAGGCCAAGATGGTGGGGAGGCTGGTGGTACGCCTCAATCTCACTTTTTCCACTACAGAAACCATGCGTTGAGGGGAAATTTTCTACATGTTTGGTGCCAGGCAGAATGGGGGAAGAGGTGTCATGGGTGTGGAAGTCTGATTCTGCTACCACTCCTCAGAGATTTTTCACTTCTCTGTAGCTCCAGAACTGACTGATCTTCATATCTGAGTTCTAGGATATTGTTGGTGATAATCTTGGTGATGCACACTTGTTTTTGGTTTTCTGTTGGTGGGCAGTGAAGCCAGTTTTCTTCTGCTCCGTCATTTGGAATGAGTAGTCTTCAAACACTTAAATTTTAGAGCCAATGACAACCTATTTGCTTTATCACCAACCTCACCACATACTCTTTCATTACTCTCTAAACTCTTTGCCTCCTTCAAGTTGTGTAAAAACATTATTGAAATATATTTCTAACGTACATTATTTTCAATTCATCACTTATCTCCACGGTTTTGGGTTTTTTTCCCCTGGTGCAGGAAAACATCTGTTTTCTTGCTTTTTTCAGGTTTGGAGACCAGGTATGACATAAATACATTATTTCCAGAAGAAAAAAATTTGAAATACATTAGCTGGAATACTTTACAAAGAGAAGCTGCCCACTGATGCTACTTGGATACCCCCACTGGTATTGTTCACATAGGATAACCAAGATATATTTTTTCCTTTTAGATACCAGTTAAGATAATAACTTTGCTCCTTATTGTTCTGTGATCACTGATTCTTTAATATTGCTATAAATTTGGGAATTTAAATGTATTTGGTGTGTTTCAAATATAAATTATTTTTATAAATGTAAATGTAATTTATATTTATTCAAATGTAAATGTATTTGGTATGTTTCAAATATAAATTATTTTTATATTTAAGCTTGATTTGTCCTATCCTTGGTCATTGGGAGCCTTTCCAAGTTGGCAGTGCTTTGTCATTAATCTACTGATTTTTTAAATCAGCTTTGTTATTATCTGGTATGACAAAATACTGCAGGCTCATTAAAAATTTTCTGCCCAGGCCGGGCGCGGTGGCTCAAGCCTGTAATCCCAGTACTTTGGGAGGCCAAGGCGGGTGGATCACGAAGTCAGGAGATCGAGACCATCCTGGCTAACATGGTGAAACCCCGTCTCTACTAAAAATACAAAAAACTAGCCGGGCGTGGTGGCGGGCGCCTGTAGTCCCAGCTACTCGGAGGCTGAGGCAGGAGAATGGCGTAAACCCGGGAGGCGGAGCTTGCAGTGAGCTGAGATCGCGCCACTGCACTCCAGCCTGGGTGACACAGCGAGACTCCGTCTCAAAAAAAAAAAAAAAAAAAAAAAAATTTCTGCCCATACTTGGAATCAGCCACTTCTCCGAAGAAATCCTGGTTTCTTTTAGCAGGAAATGGTCCATAAATACCATAATGTATGTGCTAGTGATATGTATTACTGCCGGACTGGTCAAAGTGATACTCCCACCAATTAAAATTCAGGAATAGAGAGTATTTACTTACTTTTCCTCTATTTCATGCAATTTAATTAGAATCATTGTTCTTAATAACCTCAATTCAGATTTATCTGACGTTTCCTAATTTTAGATACAGGTTATACATTTTAAGCAGAAATACCATTACAGCAATGATGTTGTATCCTTCTCAGTGCATCTCATTAGGAGGCACATGGCATTGTTTTATCTATTATTGGCCTAAAGAAAAAAAACAAATGAACAAACAAATAACAGGCCAGGAGCGGTGGCTCATGCCTGTAATACCAGTACTTCGGGAGGCCAAGGAGGGCAGATCACGAAGTTGGGAGTTCAAGACTAGCCTGACCAACATGGAGAAACCCCATCTCTACTAAAAATACAAAATTAGCCGGGTGTGGTGGCACATGCCTGTAATCCCATACCCGGGAGGCTGAGGCGGGAGAATTGCTTGAACCCAGGAGGTGGAGGTTGTGGTGAGCCGAGATTGTGCCACTGCACTCCAGCTTGGTGACAGAGCGAGACTCCGTCTCAAAAAGGAAAAAAAGTCCTAACAAAAGGCTGCTCTGTGTAGAAAAAGACCAAGAAAATGGCACCTAAGTGAGACAAAACTTCTAGATAAGAATTGCTCTACTCAGCCAAGCGCAGTGGCTCGAGCCTATAATCCCAGCACTTTGGGAGGCCGAGGCAGGCCGATCACTTGAGGTCAGGAGTTTGAGACCAGCCTGACCAACATGGGAAAACCCTTCTCTACTAAAAATACAAAATTAGCCAGGTGTGGTGGCACGTACCTGTAATTCCAGCTACTCGGGAGGCTGAGGCAGGAGAATTGCTTGAACCTGGGAGGCAGAAGTTGCAGTGAACTGAGATCGCACCATTGCACTCCAGCCTGGGTGAAGAAGTGAGACTCTGTCTCCAAAAAAAAAAAAAAAAAAAAAAAAAAAGATCTACTCTAACCAAAAAGCACAGGAAAAAAAGAAAGAAAGAACCCAAAACACCTGATGCCACACATGCACCTAGGAAAGGCTGAGTAGGGAACCTAGACTTCTACTCTCACTAGGCTGTAACAAGATACTCTGACCTCCCTGCCAGGATGGTTTCAGGAAGACTGAAGGGAGCCAGGACTATCACACTACAGATGGAATTACGTAGGGCCCCTGGACTCATGTGAGGAAGCTGGATTTCCATCCCCATATGCAGCAGTAAAAAGGTACTTGTTTAACTACCTGCTGGGCCAGTGTCGGAGCAGGCATTGTAAAGTCAGGATCTTCACCACTATCCCGCCTAACAGGGCCAGTCCTGCCTCTGTGGTGTATGTGGAAGGCAAATGGAAACCATTAACGAGGCACCCCTGGCTCTTATTGGGGTATAAGAGAGGTATAAAAAGGTGACTAATAGGCAGCCAGAACTCCTCATTCACACCTAACTGTGAGGAGGAGCACTTCCGCCCAGGTGTCAGTGGAGGGTTAGTGGGAAATGTGGATTCTCACCCCCTATGTGGCAGAGCAAAATGGCACACTTGCCAGGGACCATGCCAGGGTGGTATCAGAAAGCCAGCTAAAACAGGTTTAAATAAGATCTACAATCTCAAAATAGATAAAATTGCACATTTCAATGGAAATTCAATAATCGTAACCAGGAAAATCTCAAAAAGATAAGAGTATGAAGATGACAATTATGTCAGAATTATTTGATAAATACACAAAGCAGACATCATAAAAATGCCTGAACAATCACACACTTGAAACAAATGAGATACAATATCTCAACAAAGAATTAGTCCAGACAAGAAATCAGAAGACATGCAAAATAACCAAACAGAGAATATGGAATTGAAAATATAACTAAAATAAGCTCAAATGGAGGGACAAAGAGTGGAAACAGGCGACAGAGGAATCGGTGAACTGCAATACAGAACAATACGAGTTACCCAATCTGAACAACAGAGAGATAGTACACTGAAAAAAATAACATGAAAAGAATGAGGAACTGTGAGAATGTAACACAAGATTAACATTCATGCCCTTGAAATCCTGGAAGGAGAGGAAAAAGAAGACAGAGCTGAAAAAGTACTTAAGGAAGCCTGGATAACATGGTGATACCCTGTCTCTATAAAACATACAGAAGTTAGCCAGGCCTGGTGGTGCGTTCCTGTAGTCCCAGCTACTCAGGAAGCTGAGGTGGGAGGATCGCTTAAACCCAGGAGGTCGAGGCTGCAGTGAGCTGTGATCATGCCACTGCACTCCAGACTGGGTGACAGGGCAAGACAACCCCTCTCCCCTACCACAAAGGACTTAAAGTAGTAATTGCTGGAAACTCACCAAATTTGGCAAAAGGCAGATTCAAGAAGCTGAGTGAATTTAAACACGATAACTCTTCCCATCCCCAAAATGTAACACCACAACACATCATCCCTAACTTGCAAAAATTAAAGACAAGGTCAGGTGCAGTGGCTCACACCTGTAATCTCAGCACTTTGGGAGGCCGAGGCAGGCAGATCACCTGAGGTCAGTAGTTCGAGACCAGCTTGGCCAATAGGGTGAAACCCTGTCTCTACTAAAAATACCAAAATTAGCCAGGTGTGGTGGCATGCACCTGTAATCCCAGCTACCTGGGAGGCTGAGACAGGAGAATCGCTTGAAACTGGGAGGCAGAGGTTGTAGTGAGCAGAGATCACATCATTGCACTCCAGCCTGGGCAACAACAGTGAAACTCCATCTCAAAAATAAAAATAAAAAAATAAATCAAAGAAAATTAAAGACAAAAAATAAAAATGTTGAAAGTAGCAAGAGAGAAATACCATATTTTTAGAGGAAAAAAATTTTAAATAGCAGATTTCTTATGAGAAACTATGAAGACTGGCCAGGCGCGGTGGCTCAAGCCTGTAATCCCAGCACTTTGGGAGGCCGAGATGGGCGGATGGCGAGGTCAGGAGATCGAGACCATCCTGGCTAACACGGTGAAACCCCTCTCTACTAAAAAATACAAAAAAGTAGCCGGGTGAGGTGGCGGGCGCCTGTAGTCCCAGCTACTCGGGAGGCTGAGGCAGGAGAATGGCATAAACCCGGGAGGCGGAGCTTGCAGTGAGCTGAGATCCGGCCACTGCACCCCAGCCTGGGTGACAGAGCAAGACTCCGTCTCAAAAAAAAAAAAAAAAAAAAAAGAGAAACTATGAAGACCAAAAATAAGTGATATTTTTCAAGTGCTAAAAGGAAGAACTCTCAATCCCAAATCCTATTTTCAGCAAATATATTCAAGAATGAAAGAAACCTACATTATTAATCATTAGGGAAATGTAAATCAAAATATCAATGAGATACTTGACACCCACAAAAAAGGCTATAATTCAAAAAAATTTTTATTTATTTTATTTTATTTTTTTTGAGACGGAGTCTGGCTCTGTCACCCGGGCTGGAGTGCAGTGGCTGGATCTCAGCTCACTTCAATCTCCGCCTCCCGGGTTTATGCCATTCTCCTGCCTCAGCCTCCCGAGTAGCTGGGACTACAGGTGCCTACCACCTCGCCCGGCTAGTTTTTTGTATTTTTTTTTAGTAGAGACGGGGTTTCACCGTGTTAGCCAGGATGGTCTCGATCTCCTGACCTCGTGATCTGCCCGCCTCGGCCTCCCAAAGTGCTGGGATTACAGGCTTGAGCCACTGCGCCCGGCCCAAAAAAATTTTTAAAGGAAAATAAGTGATGGGAAGAATATGGAGAAATTTGAACTTTTGGCCGGGCGTGGTGGCTCAAGCCTGTAATCCCAGCACTTTGGGAGGCCGAGACGGGCAGATCACGAGGTCAGGAGATCGAGACCATCCTGGCTAACGCAGTGAAACCCCGTCTCTACTAAAAAATACAAAAAAACTAGCTGGGCGAGGTGGCGGGTGCCTGTAGTCCCAGCTACTCGGGAGGCTGAGGCAGGAGAATGGCGTAAACCCGGGAGGCGGAGCTTGTAGTGAGCTGAGATCCGACCACTGCACTCCAGCCTGGGCGATAGAGCGGGACTCCGTCTCGGGAAAAAAAAAAAAAAAAAAAGAAAAAGAAAAAAAAAAAAGATATTTGAACTTTTTTTGTTTGTTTGGAGATGGAGTCTCACTCTGTCACTCAGACTGCAGTGCAGTGGCACAATCACGGCTCACTGCAACCTCTGCCTCCCAGGTTCAAGCTATTCCCCTTCCTCAGACTCCCAAGTAGGTGGGATTACAGGACCCCAGCACCATGCCCAGCTAATTTTTTTTGTTGAGATGAAGTCTTGCTTTTTCTCCCAGGCTGGAGTGCAGTGGCGCGATCTCTGCTCACTGCAATCTCCGCCTGCCTGGTTCAAACAATTGTCCCGCTTCCGCCTCCTGAGTAGCTGGGATTAAAGGCATGCACCACTAAGCCTGCTAATTACTGTATTTTTAGTAGATACGGGGTTTCGCTATGTTGGCCAGGCTGGTCTTGAACTTCTGACCTCAATTGATCGGACTGCCTCAGCCTCCGAAAGCACTGGGATTACAGGCATGAGCCACCACACCTGGCCTGAGAAATCTGAACCTTTTTGCATTGCCATTGTGAATATAAAATGGTGAAGCCACTGTGGAAAACAGAATGATGATTGTTAAAAAAAAATTAAATACAGCAGGGCGCGGTGGCTTACACCTGTAATCTCAGCACTATGGGAGGCCGAGGTGGGTGGATCACCTGAGGTCAGGTGTTCGAGACCAGCCTGACCAACATGGAGAAACCCTGTCTCTACTAAAAATACAAAATTAGCTAGGCATGGTGGTGCATGCCTGTAATCCCAGCTACTCACGAGACTGAGGTGGGAGAATTGCTTGAACCCAGGAGGCAGAGGTTGTGGTGAGCCGAGATCATCCCATTGTACTCCAGCCTGGGCAACAAGAGTGAAACTATCTCAAAAAACAAACAAAAAACCTGAAATACAGACAGTTTCATAAGAAACTATTTAGTCAGTTTTTCATGCAAAGAATGTTAAAACTGAAAGTTATGAGCATGATTATGGAAAGATGCTCAATGATTATTATACAAATACTTTTGTGAATTGTTTATGTATCCTACAATGGAAGTTTTCTTAGATAACAAAACATCTTTAAATAATCTCTGGGTTCATGATTGTATTTTCTTTTTGAGACGGAGTCTCACTCTCTTGCCCAGGCAGTAGTGTAATGGCATCATCTTGGCCCACTGCAACCTCCACCTACTGGGTTCAAGTGATTCTCCTGCCTCAAGCCCCCGAGTAGCTGGGATTACAGGCATGCGCCACACACCTGGCTAACTTTTGTATTTTTAGTAGAGAGGGGGTTTCACCATGTTGGCCAGGCTGGTCTCAAACTCCTGGTCTTAGGTGATCCGCCGACCTCAGCCTCCCAAAGTGCTGGGATTACAGGTGTGAGCCACCATGCCCGGACTCAAAGTTTCGAAGTTTGGCCATTTATAAAACTGCCCATTAATACCTCATACTTTCTAGTTCTTCATATCCAAGAGCTATAAAACATGAATATATGTAGTATGTTTGAAAATAAAGTGGACATTGGATACAATGTTCTACTGAAACAGTACATGGCTATTTCATGATAATCAGTAAATCAGGAGACAGCGGAGCACATGTAGTGATACCACAGATACTTTTTATTTTTTGTGGTAGCCACTTAAATGTCTGGAAACGCAAAATCAAAGGGGAGTACAATGTTCCAGAGAATGTGACTCACATGTTCCCCAAATCTTTGGTGGGTTGATGCTAGGACAAACATCCAGTTAGGCCATCTTCTCCACCTAGAAAAACAAGGTAGGCTTGCATCTTTGGTCATGAGTACAATTCTTCCATTAGTCACCACTGTTAGCATATACTACTATATAACTCCCCTATAAATTCACAATGACAACATCCTTGGGTTCTCACAGTTCTGATTATAAGTCCTATAATTACCTGTTTTAGTTACCTTAATAGGTTTATCCCATGTATAGTCTTTAAAAAATCTTTATGCATATATAAATTAAGGCTAAATTTAATGATGTCTAGTCATTATAGACAAGGCATTTTACATATATACACACATACACACAACATGTGTTTTCTGTATGCTACTATCAAGTCTAAATTTTTATGCTTTTGTCTCATCACCCTGTTCATTTTTTGCTATGAAATTATCAGAAAAATAAGGACTGGCCGGGCGCGGTGGCTCAAGCCTGTAATCCCAGCACTTTGGGAGGCCGAGGCGGGCGGATCACAAGGTCAGGAGATCGAGACCACAGTGAAACCCCGTCTCTACTAAAAAAAATACAAAAAATTAGCCGGGCGCGGTGGCGGGCGCCTGTAGTCCCAGCTACTCAGGAGGCTGAGGCAGGAGAATGGCGGGAACCCGGGAGGTGGAGCTTGCAGTGAGCCGAGATCGCGCCACTGCACTCCAGCCTGGGCAACAGCGTGAGACTCCGTCTCAAAAAAAAAAAAAAAAAAAAAAAAAAAAAAAAAAAAAAAAAAAAAAAAAAAAAGAAAAATAAGGATTGACAACAATGGTTCAATTTACTACTGATTGGCAATGGCTGTCCATTTCTAACAGGCTACAGGGTCTGTTTAATATATTTAAAGTCAAATATTTGAACCATGAACCATCTTCTTGTTTATGCAGATATGGTTTACAGTTCGAAATCTATTAAAAAATAATTGTCAGGCTGGGCACAGTGGCTCACGCCTGTAATCCCAACACTTTGGGAGGCCGAGGCAGATGGATCACAAGGTCAGGAGTTCGAGACCAGCCTGGCAAACATAGTGAAACCCTGTCTCTACTAAAAATACAAAAATTAGCTGGGTGTGGTGGCACGCACCTGTAGTACCAGCTACTCGGGATGCTGAGGCAGGAGAATCATCTGAACCCAGGAGGCGGAGGTTGCACTGAGTTGAGACCACGCCATTGCACTCCGGCCTGGGTGATAGAGACTCCGTTTCAAAATAATAAATAAATAAATATCAATTTCTACTGAATTTTATTATAATGACTTCATGAATGTAGTAAATATTGGTTGTAAGTAATCCTTCCCAGGAAGGACCTGCAATAATGCTTTTCAAGTTGCCATTGAGCTTACTCTTCTCGCCAAAAGGATACTGTGGAAGTCACTGTCTTAGCAGATTTCCAATTCTCAAACATAAAAATCTCTAGTCACTTATTTGGGATTTTCAGAGACTTACATTTCCTATAACATAGATTAAGGTATAAAAGGCTTGTGTTGTAGCCAGGCGCGGTGGGTCATCCTGTAATCCCAGCACTTTGGGAGGCCAAGGCAGGAGGATCATGAGGTCAGGAGTTCAAGACCAGCCTGACCAACGTGGTGAAACCCCGTCTCTACTAAAAATATAAAAATTAGCTGGGCATAGTGGCATACGCCTGTAATCCCAGCTACTCAGGAGGCTGAGGCAGGAGAAGTGCTTGAACCCAGGAGGCAGAGGTTGCAGTGAGCCAAGATTGCGCCACTGTACTCCAGCCTGGGCAACAGAGCGAGAATCTGTTTCAAAAAAAAAAAAAAAAGAAAGAAAGAAAGAAAAAAAAAAAAGACTCTGATACTATCAAATCCTCCTCACCTATTTCCCTTCTCAATGTCCCTTTCTTTTGTATGAATTCTAATTCCCTGATATTAAATAAGGTGTAATAAGCTATGGCTAAAGTACCCCTAAAATCATGACAACTAGAGGATTTCCCTCCCATATGAATTGCTTGTTTTGCATTTAAGCATTGAGAGACAGCTAAAGGCTGTCTACATTTACTGCATTCACATGTCCATGATCTATTAATAGCCTTTCCACAATTATAAAACCGCAAGGTTTCTTTTTAGTAGAAATTCTCCAGTCTGAATGACCAAAAAAAAAAAAAAAAAAACCTCGTATACACCCTTGGAATGAATACTTCCAGTCCCAGGTATAAATTCAACAGAAATACATACACACAAACACACATGACATAAACAAGAATATTTACAGCAGCAATTTTATTATTACACAAAAGTATAAAAATACAAATATCCATCAATAGGATAAATACGAATATATTCTTAAAATGGAATAGTATGCAAAATGAAAATACACTACTGCCACATGCAATAATGTACAGATCTTAAAAACACTGAGTGAAATAAGCAAGACATAAAAGAATTCATGATGTCTGATAAAATATATATATATATAAAATTATAAACATGCAAAAACTACGTTTTGATGTTATAGGGTATGGAAGTGGTAACTCTTAGGTAAGTAACAACTAACTGCTTTTTATTACAGAGTGCAACGAGAAATATAGTTCATAAATATTTTCTCTTATGGAGATTAATGCTTATAATCATTCCGTATCTTGTCTCTGCATGTGTTATATAAGTATTTTTTAAAAATAAACTATTTGAGTCAGTAGGAAGAGCAGTTGCTTCATAGCTGATAGAGTTCAATAATAATGATCACACCCATTTTATATGCTAGTAAACAGTAGACAGTTATTCAGTATGGTACTTTAATAATTATTAGACTTGTGATTTAAAATTACATTAACATGTTTCAGCATGCTTTTCTTTTTAAAACTAAAGGTTTACAATAGCTTGTAAAGAATTCATATAAGAAACCACATCATTTATTGCATTTCAATGTTTTCTCCCTTGTGAGTTCTTTGATGGACAATGAGGTTTCTCTTATAACTGAAAGACTTACCACATTCATTACAAACATAGGGTTTCTCACCTGTGTGAGTTCTCTGATGTACAATAAGATTTGTCTTCTGGCGGAAGCACTTTCCACATTCACTACATTTATATGGTTTCTCTCCCGTATGAGTTCTTTGATGATGAATGAGATATGACTTCCTGCTAAAGGCTTTCCCACACTGAGGACATTCATAGGATTTCTGGCCTGTATGTATTTTCTGATGTACCGTGAGGGTTGCTTTCTGGCGAAAGGACTTCCCACATTCATTACAAATATAGGGTTTCTCTCCCGTATGAATTCTCTGATGTAGATTGAGATTTGTCTTTTGACTGAATGATTTACCACATTCATTACATTCATACGGTTTCTCTCCTGTGTGAGTTCGGTGATGATCAATGAGGTATGACTTCATTCTAAAGGCCTTCCCACAGTGAGGACATTCGTAAGATTTCTCCCCTGTATGTGTTCTCTGATGTGCCACAAGGGTTGTCTTCTGGCGGAAGGACTTTCCACATTCACTACAAATATAGGGTTTCTCCTCATTATGGGTTTTCTCATGAAGAGCAAGGGTTGTCTTCTGGGAGAAGGATTTCCCACATTCATTACAAATGTAGGGCTTTTCCCCTGTATGAGTTCTCTGGTGTACAGTAAGATTTGCCTTCTGGTGAAAGGACTTCCCACATTCTTTACAAATATAGGGTTTCTCACCTGTATGAATTCTCTGATGTAGAGAGAGTGTGGTCTTCTGGCGGAAGGACTTCCCACAGTCATTACACTCATATGGTTTCTCTCCCGTGTGAGTTCTCTGATGACGAATGAGGTGTGACTTCAATCTGAAGGCATTCCTACATTGCAGACATTCATATGATTTCTCCCCTGTGTGTGTTCTCTGATGATCAGTGAGGGCTGTCTTTAGGCGGAAGGACTTACCACATTCATTGCAAACAAAGGGTTTCTCACCTGTGTGAGTCCTCTGATGATCAATGAGATATGATTTCCTTCTAAATGCATTTCCACATTGATGACATTGATAGGGTTTTTCTTCTGAGTGAATTCCCTGATGCAGAATCAATACTGATTTCCTGCAGAAGGATTTACCACATTCATTGCATGTATGTTTTTTTTCAATATTGGTTGCTCTTCTCTTTTTATTATATACAGATGGGTTTTCTCCTCTGTAAGGTCTATTATGTGTCATCAGGCCTCCCCTTTTAAGGAATGATTTTTCACAGTCATTATATCCAAATGACTGTGCTGGAGTTTCTGTTTTCTGATACTGCATAAGAACTTCATTATGACTGAAAGCTCTGTCACTTTGATTATGGGATTTGACTTCAGGATGAGTAGTCTCTTGTTTAGTACTCAGGAGTGATTTCCCATATCCATTATACTCACTAAGTCTCTTTCTTGCAGGATTTAGATTACTGATGATTAATTCTGAAACATTTTTCAAAATCCTTCCATGAGTATCATATTCAGGAGGTAGATTTTTTGAATTAACAGGGTTTTTGCCTAGAGTAAATGTCTTTTCATATATGTTACTTTTCTCCTTCACGAGTTTTTTGTGGTTGATGCTTACAACTGATCTAGAATACTTCTCTTGGTGTTCCTTGAATTTTAATAAAAAGTCTTCAGCTTTCCAGTTTTCTTCTAGAAAAAAATATAATTTGTGAATCTTCACACATTTGCTATGCAAAGGAATTTCACTAGGGTCTAGCATATGGCACAAAAAGAGACCCAGGACAAATGACCACTGGCCTGGAGGGGGTGCGGGGAGGGGAACCTAAACAAAAACTGCTTCAGAGTGGAAAAGGATGAAGATGTAAAGAATAAGCATTAATACCTTCTGCATTTTGCACTAGAACCTAGAGAAAGTGAAACCAACCAAGAAGTCAAAGAATGGCAGAAGGGGGTTGATGGTTAGGTAAGTGTTCAGAAAAAATGAAGTGAACCTCTCAAAAGCATTAAAATGTAAGTAGGATGGACAAGAAAAATTAGTAAAAATCTTTGTTTAGTGATAATACTAGAAGAAAGATTACTTCTGAAGGACACAGATCACCTATAATTTTTTTTTTTTTGAGACAGAGTCTCACTTTGTCGCCCAGGTTGGAGTGCAGTGGCATGATCTCAGCTCACCGCAACCTCTGCCTCCCGGGTTCAAGCGATTCTCCTGCCTCAGCCTCCTGAGTAGCTGGGATTACAGGCACATGCCACCACGCCTAGCTAATTTTTTGTATTTTTCGTAGAGACGGGGGTTTCACCAGGCCGGCCAGGCTGGTCTCGAACTCCTGACCTCTTGATCTGCCCGCCTCGGCCTCCCAAAGTGCTGGGATTACAGGTATGAGCCACTGTGCCTGGCCGATCACCAATACTTTTATACAAACATCCCTAGATGACTGCGGTAAAACACATACAGCTGTTGAACCCACCTCCTCTATGCAGTTGTCATTGATTAATTTAGTTTTTAAATTATCAATTCATTTTCTAGTATTTAGCAAAACAATCCTATAGTCTATGCTCTATCCTCTACATAGGTAGGAATTATTTTCTCTTACGAAGGGAAAATTAGTAAAATACTTCCAATAGCAACTTTAAAACAGATCAGAATATATTCAATTGCTGTATTCAGACAGTTGCTAAATCACTTCTTTCAGAATTGTTCAATAACAAAGCTGTCATGACTAGTCCTCTTTTCAGTTACTGACTCACTTTTTCAGGTTTAAGGAAAGACTGGCTTACATCCTTCCCCAATGCAGTAACATTCCTTTATTCCAGCTTTTCATATGGTAGATTAGAATACTAATTTCATATGGTAGATTAAACAATCTGGTCCTAGATCATACATTAACTTTAACCTTCATTTCTCTTATAAAAGTATAGCTATTTCTAACTTTACTTACCTTGCAATCATCTATATCTAATGAAGCAATGTTAAAGCTATGCTCAAAAACCTATTTCTTCATTGAGTCCAAAAACTCCAATACTAACATATACAAGGAATTTCTCCTATAAACAAAACTATATTGTCTAGATTCATTTTTTATATTCTCACAAGTTTTCAGGGCTGTCCACATACCTGACAGATCTCACCTGTTTATAACAGGTAGTTTTTGCCTCAGTCAGGCCTGATACTTACTGCCCTGTATATACCTTACTTATTCCTAATAACACACTTGTGTACACATTCTTTTATTTTTTTTTAATTTTTTTTAATTTTTTTTATTTATTTATTTTTTTTTTTGAGACGAAGTCTCGCTGTGTCTCCCAGGCTGGAGTGCAGTGGTGCGATCTCGGCTCACTGCAAGCTCCGCCTCCCGGGTTCACGCCATTCTCCCGCCTCAGCCTCCGAGTAGCTGGGACTACAGGCGCCCGCCACCACGCCCGGCTAATTTTTTGTATTTTTAGTAGAGACGGGGTTTCACCGTGTTAGCCAGGATGGTCTTGATCTCCTGACCTCGTGATCCGCCTGTCTCGGCCTCCCAAAGTGCTGGGATTACAGGCTTGAACCACTGCGCCCAGCCTATTTTTTTTTATTTTATTTATTTATTTTTTGAGATGGAGTCTCGCTCTGTCACCCAGGCTGGAGTGCAGTGACCGGATCTCAGCTCACTGCAAGCTCCGCCTCCCGGGTTCACACCATTCTCCTGCCTCAGCCTCTCTGGGACTACAGGCGCCCGCCACCATGCCCGGCTAGGTTTTCGTATTTTTTTAGTAGAGACGGGGTTTCACCGTGTTAGACAGGATGGTCTCGATCTCCTGACCTCATGATCCACCCGTCTCGGCCTCCCAAAGTGCTGGGATTACAGGCTTGAGCCACCGCGCCCAGCCACATTCTTTTAATTAATTAGCTTGCCTTCCAGGTTTACTTCCATTTATCTTTAGAGAATCTTCAAAGAAATCATATCGTTCCACGATCTCATAAACCCTTCATATATTTCCCCCACCATTTTAAGCTCTATTTCTTTTTTTTTGAGACGGAGTCTCACTCTGTCGACCAGGCTAGAGTGCCGCGCCTGGCCTTAAGCTCTATTTCTTTAAAATTTTCGAGACAATATAATTATTGTCTAGAAAAATTATGTTAACAACTCTTTTAACAATCTTACACTTTGACATAAATATTTCATGAAAAATGCAGACTTGATAGTGATCCTTTGTCATAGAAATACTTTTTTGGTGATCTTTAAACTCTTTTGGGCTGGGCACAGTGGCTCATGCCTGTAATACCAGCACTTTGACAGGCCGAGGCTGGCAGATCACCTGAGGTCAGGAGTTCCAGACCAGCCTGGCCGACATGGTGAAACTGTCCCTAATAAAAATACAAAAAAAGCTGGCCAGTCATGGTGGCATGCGCCTGTAGTCCCAGCTACTCCGGAGGCTGAGTCAGGAGCATCAATTGAACCTGGGAGGTGGAGTTTACAGTGAGCCGAGATCACACCACTGCACTCCAGCCTGGACGACAGAGCGAGACTCCGTCTTAAAAAAAAAAAAAATTATTTTGAGTTTACATGATCCCTGCATAATCATAGTTAGGTGATGTTTGGCAGAATGCAACCACTTCAAGCACAATCTATAGGGACACAGTATGAGTAGGTACATCTAAAAAGAACTTGCTAGTATATGCTTTCTGAATGGATGAAAAGATATCTCCCTTACATAGCTCCATAAGCAATTAACGCAGCAACTACTGAACACCTAACATGTTAAATAATACCACAGTAATGAAGTTTCAAAAGGGATCTTATCTTTTAGGAAAAGAATCCTTAAGAATGCTTGATTCCCTCAAAAAAATGAAGATTCAAAAGGGATCTTATTTTTGAGGGAAAGAATCCTGAAGCATCCTTAAAAATCCTTAAGCATAAACAATTAGGAAAGAAATTATATGACTGTATTCAAGAATTGTGCATGTTTGTGTTATAGTCAGTAGTTAGCACAGGAATTCAGAAAAAAAGTAAGGTACATATGATGTGCAGTAATCAAGGAAGAGTTCACAGAGAAATCTTGAGACATAGAAGATATATAGTATAGGCTGGGCACGGTGGCTCACGCCTGTAATCCCAGCACTTTGGGAGGCCAAGGTGGGTGGATCACAAGGTCAGGAGATCAAGACCATCCTAGCTAACACGGTGAAACCCCGTCTCTACTAAAAAATACAAAAAATTAGCTGGGCGTGGTGGCGGGCGCCTGTAGTCCCAGCTACTCCGGAGGCTGAGGCAGGAGAATGGCATGAACCAGGAAGGCAGAGCATGCAGTGAGCCAAGATCAAGCCACTGCACTCCAGCCTGGGCAACAGAGTGAGACTCTGTCAAAAAAAAAAAAAAAAAAAAAAAGATATATAGTATAAAGGGAGAACACAACACAACGAAAAGTATCTATGTGATAACAAACCCTACATTCATGAACAACAATTAGGAGACTAGATCATGTGGAAATTATCAAGAATTTTCTCCAAGAGAAAGTTGAAAAGACCAGATGAGGGCTTATTGTGACAGTTCCTGAAAGAAATTTCAATTTCATATAATAAATGATAAAAAATAGGGAAAAACTGATGGGATACTTTGTGAGGAAAGTAACAATAAACATTGAATGAATCCAGACAAAACTTATCACAAAGACAAATGATAATTCCAGTAATAAATACATGAAATAAGATAGTTGTCATTTTGTATGATGTCAGTGAGAAATGAGAATATGGGAGAATGTCAATATATTTCACAAGCTGATAACCATATCACAAATTGCAAAGAGATGATAAGAGAAACAGAAAAACCAAGTTGACTTTGTAGTAGAAACAAAATTATTTTGAAGGGATTGGGCGCCTATAATCCCAGTACTTTGTGAGGCCAAGGCGGGCAGATCCCCTGAGGTCAGGAGTTCAAGACCAGCCTGACCAACAGGGAGAAACCCCATCTCTATTAAAAATACAAAATTAGCCGGGCATGGTGGCACATGCCTGTAATCCCAGCTACTAGGGAGGCTGAGGCAAGAGAATTGCTTGAACCTGGGAGCCGGAGGCTGCAGTAAGTGAAGATCACCCCATTGCACTCCAGCCTGGGCAACAAGAGTGAAACTCCATCTCAAATAAAAAAAAATAATAATAAAAATAAAAATAAAAAAATAAAAAAAATAAAAATAGTAATAATGAATTAAATAATGGGAGGATAGGCATGGTGGCTCATGCCTGTAATTGGAGCACTCTGGGAGGCCGGGCACAGTGGCTCATGCCTGTAATCTGAACACTTTGGGAGGTCGAGGCGGGTGGGTCACCTGAGGTCAGGAGTTCGAGACCAGCCTGGCCAACATGGCGAAACCCCATCTCTACTAAAAATACAAAAATTAGCTGGGCGTGGTGGTGGGCACCTGTAATCCCAGCTACTCTGGAGGCGGAGGCAGGAAAATCACTTGAACCCAGGAGGTGGAGTTTGCAGTGAGCCAAGATCGCACCACTGTACTCCAGCCTGGGCGACAGAGCAGGACTCCATCTCAAAAATAATAAATAAATATGGCTGGGCACGGTGGCTCATGCCTATAATCCCAGCACTTTGGGAGGTCAAGGCGGGCGGATCACGAGGTCACGAGATTGAGACCATCCTGGCTAACACGGTGAAACCCCGTCTCTACTAAACATACAAAAAATTAGCTGGGCGTGGTGGCTGGCGCCTGTAGTCCCAGCTACTCAGGAGGCTGAGGCAGGAGAATGGCGTGAACCCGGGAGGCGGAGCTTGCAGTGAGCCGAGATTGCACCACTGCACTCCAGCCTGGCCGACAGAGCAAGACTCTGTCTCAAAAAATAATAATAATAATAAATAACAAATAAACAAATAAATGGGAAAAATGTTAAGAGCTGAAAAAGCCAGTGATTTTCATTTCTGACACATTGTCAGAAAATAGGTGAGATGATAGACTATAGTACGCCTGATGAACTGGAGTGAAGGTAGGAGAAATGTGCTTTGTATATTGACGTCAGTGCCATCTACACATAAAATAAAGAGTGTCAGTCTGAGAATGGATGGAATCATTATAATTGAAAGGTAGATCATGGGAGGGCATATGAGAGAAATGAGACCAAGTGTCCAGTGAAACAATAAACATATATTTAAAAAAATAAAATCTGTTGTGACTATTATGTGTCAAGCATTTTTCAGGTGATATGGCCACAGTGGTGAAGAAAAGAGGCCAAGTTGTAAATAAGCATTTAAGGAATTAGGATAAGAATTAGTGTTATGTCACTTAAATGAAGGATTGATTGCAGGAATGATGAAAAGCCATGTAAAATGAACCACAAAGGTTTAATGGAAGAAAATGGCACCTTCGACTTTATCAACCTGGGTCGTGTTAAGTGACTTCTAAAATTAACAGCTAAATTTGTAGTGAGAAGGGGAACTTAGCACAGAAAATAAAGCCGAGGTGGTATGAAGGAAAGGAAATGTTAAGTAAGGAGAGGACCACTAGCCAATAATTTTCTCTCTTTTTAAAGACAGGCTGAAGAAAGCCTGAAAGAAATCTATTATAATGGTGCCAGGTGCAGTGGCTCAAGTCTGCAATCCCAGCACTCTGGGAAGTCGAGGTGGGCAGATCACAAGCTCAGGAGTTTGAGACCAGCCTGGCCAATATGGTGAAACCCCACCTCTACTAAAAATACAAAAAAGTTAGCTGGGCCTGTTGGTGCACGCCTGTAATCCCAGCTACTTAGGAGGTCAAGGCAGAAGAATTGCTTGAACCCAGGAGGCGGAGGTTGCAGTGAGCTGAGATCACACCACTGCACTCCAGCCTGGGCAACAGAGTAAGATTCCGTCTCAAAAACAAAAACAAAAAACAACCAAAAATAAATAAATACATAAAGCTTTCCTGATGAAATCTATCACAATGGCAAGGTAAGAACTGAGAATGCTGGAAAAAGAGACACAAGTCAATAAAAAAGATCTAAAAGAAAGAAGGCTTATGGTACACTCAGAGTGGCAGTTATTTTTGATAATATGAAGCAAACTAGGAACGAATGTATTTGGGAAAAGTGATATATATATATGTGTGTGTGTGTGTGTGTGTGTCTTCGAAATGGAGTCTTGCTGTATTGCCCAGGCTGGAGTGCAGTGGCACGATCTTGGCTCACTGGAACCTCTGCCTACCGTGTTTAAGCAATTCTCCGATCTCAGCCTCCCGAGTGGCTGGGATTACAGGCATGTGCCACCACACCCAGCTAATTTTTGTATTTTTAGTAGAGACAGAGTTTCACTATGTTGGCCAGGTTGGTTTCAAACTCCCGACCTCAGGTGATCCACCTGCCTCAGCCTTGCGAAGTGCTAGGATTACAGGTGTGAGCCACCATGCCCAGTAGAAAGAGTGATATTTAAAAGTCTGGTTCTGTTTTTGTTTTTGAGACAGGGTCTTGGCTCTGTAGCCCAGGCTGGTGTGTAGTGGCGTAATTCTAGCTCACTGTAACCTTGAACCCTTGGGCTCAAGTGATTCTCCTACCTCAACCTTCTAAGTAGCTGGAACCACAGGTGTATGCCATCATTCCAGGCTTTTCTTTTTTTTTTTTTTTTTGAGACAGGATCTTGCTCTGTCTCCAGGCTGGAGCAGTGTAATCATGGCTGACCACAGACTTGACCTCCTGGGCTCAAGTGATCCTCCAACCTTAGCTTCCTGAGTAGCTGGGACTAAAGGTGCACAACACCATGCCCAGCTAACTTTTTTTTTTTTTTTTTTGTAAAGATGGGGTTTTGCCATGATTCCCAGGCTGGTTGCAAACTCCTGGGCTCAAGGGATCTGCCCATCTTGGCCTCCCAAAGTGCTGGGATGACAGGTATGAACCACCACACCCAACCCTGGCTAAGTTTTTATTTTTGTCTTTTTGTAGTGATGGGGTCTTGCTATGCTGTCCAGGCTGGCTTTGAACTCGTGGCCTGAAACTCTTACCTTGGCCTCCCAAAGTGTAGATTATAGGCGTGAAGGTTTTCAGAGGTCAGGAGCCTTTAAAAAGATACTCCTGAAACATTTCAAAGGTATCACCCACCATTTGACCTCTTTAAATTTACATTCTGCTAGGTCTGCCTAGGAGCCAGAAACTCACCCAAGCAGGTATGACCTGAAAATGATGTCCACGGCTCTTCTCCTCGTTCCAACTTGAGGATCACATCAGGTTTGGTCATGTGACACCCTGATAAGGGAAAAAAAGGCTTACGTTGATTGGGCTATAATACTGTTGGAAAATGAGGAAGGGTGCATGTTCAGTACTGCAAATTAAGATACCCATTTGTGTATCAATCTAGGTAGCACCTTGCACTGGGCAAGTGAAGACACAATCATTCATTCTGCTAACCAAAAGGAATTCATCACCTTTTATTCCTGAAATTCAAGATTATACATACTTTAGGCACTTTGAGAGGAAGTACATGCTACTGAAAATTTCAAAGAGAATTTTTCTTACCCACAGAGATGAGGTGGCAATAGTTTTCCAACATCACATCCATATATAGAGTCTTCTGAGCATGATCCAGGTGCTGCCACTCCTCCTGAGTGAAGTCCACAGTCACATCATTGAATGACACTGATCCCTAGAATGGAAGGAACTGTAATCAGAACAGATGGACTTGGCTGGGTACAGTGGCTCACGCCTGTAATCCTAACACTTTGGGAGGCTGAGGTGTGTGGATCACTTGAGGTCAGGAGTTAAAGACCACCCTGGCCAAGATGATGAAACCCCATGTCTACTAAGAATAAAAAAAATTAGCTAGGCATAGTGGCGCACACCTGTAATCTCAGTTACACAGGAGGCTGAGGCAGGAGAATAGCTTGAAACCAGGAGGCGGAGGTTGCAGTGAGCCCAGATCATGCCACTGCATTCCAGCCTGGGTGACAGAGCAAGACTCCGTCAAAAAAAAAAAAAAAAAAAAAAAAGAAAGAAAAGAACAGGTGGACTGGATATTGGGAACTACTTTTGACCCTGCTTCCTTGTGGCATTCATATGAATCCTTGTATAGAAAGACTACAATTTTTCCTGTTTTATGATTTATATTGAATGGGAAACAAAAATCAAGGTAGAAATACCCATCAGTTAATTTTTAAACAACACATTCTAAGAATATTTACTGTGAAGTCACTTAATGCCGAAAACTGTATTTATTTATGGAAGTGCCAAGACAAACACCGTTTCTGCTCAGAAGTTACCAGAGGCATGTAACACATACTTGCAAGAAAATGTAAGTCAACACAAACCTGCAAGAAGGTACAACAAAGAAATATGTACAAGATACAGCATGTATCACAAAGGTAGAACAATTTCTCAGGCTTCACTAATGAGGTAAATGTTTCCCCATTTAACATGAGTATGTTATACATGAAGAAAATGGTTTGTATGTGCTTGGTGAGATTTTTCAGCATGCAGCAATAACAGAGTAAAACAGTAAGGGAAACAGTCCCTCAGATAATAATTATAAAATGTGCACATGCCATACAATAAACAACTAATAGAAGGCACTGGAAAGCAACCAAAGCAGGCAGAAATGGGAAAAGAGCTTAACCTTGAAGGACAGCAACTGCAATGTACAATAACTGCTAATTTTGTGGCTTTTTTTGCATCATGGTACCTGAAACCCCACAGCTCTCATGGCATAAAACCACCACTTACTTCCTCAAAGGTGATGGAGGACAGAAACGAGAGCCCGAGGCCAGGCGCGGTGGCTCATCTGAGGTCAGGAGTTTGAGACCAGCCTAGCTAACATGGTGAAACCCTGTCTCTACTAAAAATACAAAACTTAGCTGGGTGTGGTGGTGGGCGCCTGTAATCCTAGCTAATTGGGAGGCTGAGGCAGTAGAATTGCTTGAACCCAGGAGACGGAGGTTGCAGTGAGCCGAGGTTGTGACCCTGCAGAGACACCGTTACCAAAAAACAAAAAAAAAAGAATAAAAAAGAAACGAGAGCTGGAAATTTAGGTTAATTCTGGAAGCGAGGGAACTGCAAAAAGGATGAAAATGAAAATCTGAGCATAAACTCTGCCACAACTCCTGGTTGATAAAATATGCATGTGTTGGAGAGATCACAGAGGGCTTAGCAAAAAGCAGACAAAACTACAACAGAAAAGAATCTTGAAAAATAAAAGTGCACCTAGTAAGATTCTAAGGCTTCTGCTTCTTGACTGATGGTATTCTACAACCTGCTCACAGCCCAAGAAGAATAAAACTGGAGGCTTACTGGATTAAGGTGTCACAGCTTGCACTGACAAAGCAGCAGGAAGTGTAGAGGGTAAAACTTGAAAAAGAGAAATGCAGGACGTAAGCCCCCAAATCTAAACACTCACCAATTCCTTGACTGAGAGAAAAGTACATGAACACAAGGGAGAACCTATCTGCTTTCAGAAGGTCAGGGTAAAAGGCAGCAGCTAGAAGCTTGAAGAACCAGGAGGATATATCAGCTGCTTTATACTGAGCAGGGAGACAAAGTTTGATGTTTGATTACAAGCAAGCTAATTATCTACTACTACTAATAATAATAATTCTCAGAAGAACATAACAGACGTAACAGAATTTGGATTACAATAATATTTATCATGTCCAGTTTTCTAGCAAAAATTACTAAACATGCAAACAAAACAAAACAAAACAAAAAGGAGTGGGGGAATAAGACCTATAGTCACTAAAGACAATCACAGACACTAACTCCTAGTGAGCCCTGATGTTGGATTTTGCAAAAAAACAAAAAAAAAACAAAGGCTACAAAGTAGCTGCTCTAAATGTATTCAAAGAAATAACTGAAATAAAAAATTAACTAGATAAGCTCAATAGCAGAGCAGAAATACGGAATCAGTATCCATGTAAATTAACCAAGAGAAAGTAAGTAATCTGAACAGAAAGAAAAAAAGAATCATGAAAAATGAACAGACTCACAAAGATCTGTGGGTCATATTCAAAAATCCAACATGGATATAATTCGAGTCCCAGAATGGGGAGAGAAAAAGAAAGGGCATAAATAAATTTTATGGAAATAATGGCCTAACACATCCAAATTTGGCAAGAACTTTTAATTTACATCTTCAAAGAGTTTAACCCTAAAAGGATAAACACCAAAGAAAACCACACTTAGCCAAATCCTAATTAACCTGCTACATAGCCAAGAATTCCACATGCAGCAAACGATACATTCAAAATGAAGGCAACATCAAAATATTTTCAGATGAAACCTAGAGAATTCATCACCAGCAGGACTGCACCATCAAAAATGCTAACAGGCCGGGCATGGTGGCTTACTTCTGTAATCTGGGCACTTTGCGGGGCTGAGGTAGGAAGACTGCTTGAAGCTAGGAGTTTGAGATCACCCCGGGCAGCAAAGTAAGACCTCCATCTCTGGGGCGGGGGAAGGCGGGGGAGTGGGGCCTATAGGAAATTCTTCAGGCTTAAGGTAAAAATAACACTAAGGTCTTTAAGAAGGTATGAAGAAAATAAGAAAAATTTTAAGAGTATAAATATTCATTTCCTTTCTTCTTTACAAGATACAACTATTTCAAGCAGCAGTCAGGGAATGTCTCTGCTATTTTAGCACGAAAGCAACCATAGATAATATGTAAATAAATGAGCAAAGATGTGTTTCAATAAAACTTAGTTATGGACACTAATGTTTAAATTTCATGAAGTTTTAGTGTGTCAGAAATATTTTTTCTTGTAAATGTTTTCAAACGTTTCAAATGCAAAGACAATTCTTTTTTTTTTTTTTTTTTTTTTTTTTTTTTGAGATGGAGTCTCGCTCTGTCGCCCAGGCTGGAGTGCAGTGGCCGGATCTCAGCTCACTGCAAGCTCCGCCTCCCGGGTTTACGCCATTCTCCTGCCTCAGCCTCCCGAGTAGCTGGGACTACAGGCGCCCGCCACCTCGCCTGGCTAGTTTTTTGTATTTTTTAGTAGAGACGGGGTTTCACCGTGTTAGCCAGGATGGTCTCGATCTCCTGACCTCGTGATCCACCTGTCTCGGCCTCCCAAAGTGCTGGGATTACAGGCTTGAGCCACCGCGCCCGTACGCAAAGACAATTCTTAGCTCACAATCTGTACAAAATAGGTTTGAAATAGGCTGGATTTGGCCTGTGGACTATAGAACCTTGACTTAAAATAAACATTCCAATACCATTTATTACAAACATAAATATCATATGCATGGCAAACAAAAAAGTAAAAGACAGGTATTAATAAATGAAACTATAATGTGGCAAGATTGATGTATTTTTACCATAACTAATTTAACATTAACCCTAAGAAAATCCTGATAAGTTGAAGATCCATACTGTAATCCTAGGGCAATCACGCAAAAAATGCAAATGCATAACTAAAAAGGTAACAGAGGAATGAAAATGAATCATTAAAACGTATGTGACTGACACAAAATACAACAGAATGCAGGAATAGATAAGCAAAAACAGGTTAGGTGGAATTTAAATGCATATTACCAAGTGAATGAAGCCACTCTGAAAAGGCTACATGGTATATAGCCTTCCAGATTCTAACCATATGGCATTTTGGAAAAGGCAACATTTTGGAGAGAGTAAAAAGATCAGTGGTTTCCAGGGGGTAGCAGGGAGGGAGGGATAAACAGGCAGAGCAAAGAGGATTTTCCGGGCAGTGAAACCGTTTTGTAAGATAATATAATGGTGAATATATGCCATTATATATTTGTCAAAACCCACAATAGCAATATCAACAGTGAACCCTAATGTAAACTATAAATTTTGGGTGACAATAACGTGTTAATGTAGCTCCAGCGTTTGTACAAATGGACTTCTCTGGTGCCAGATACTGATAGTGAGAGATACTGTGTGTGTGCAGGGAATAAGTATATAAGATCTTTCTCTTTTTCTGTTCAGTTTGGACATGAACTTAAAACTGCTCTAAAAAATAGGCCTGTAGGCCGGGTGCGGTGGCTCAAGCCTGTAATCCCAGCACTTTGGGAGGCTGAGACGGGTGGATCACGAGGTCAGGAGATCGAGACCATCCTGGCTAACATGGTGAAACCCCGTCTCTACTAAAAATACAAAAAACTAGCCGGGCGTGGTGGCGGGCGCCTGTAGTCCCAGCTACTCGGAGGCTGAGGCAGGAGAATGGCGTGAACCTGGGAGGCGGAGCTTGCAGTGAGCCGAGATCACACCACTGCACTCCAGCCTGGGTGACACAGCGCGAGACTCCGTCTCAAAAAAAAAAAAATAGGCCTGTAATCCCAGCATTTTAGGAGGCCGAGGCTGGCGGATGACCTGAGCCCAGGAGTTTGAGACCAGCCTGACCAACATAGCAAAACCCTGTCTCTACCAAAAATACAAAAATTAGCTGAGTGTGGTGGTGCACACCTATAGTCCCAGCTATTAGGGAGGCTGAGGCAGAAGTTGCAGTGAGCTGAGATGGCACCACTGTATTCCAGCCTGGGGACAGAACAAGATTCTATCTCAAAAAAAAAAAAAAAAAAAAAAAAAAAATTGAAATGCAAAACGAAACAAGTTAGGCAATCATAAAACAAATGGCAAAAATGACTGCCCTAAATGCAACTATACCTTTACTTGTATTCAATGTAAATGGACTAAACACTCCAATGAGAAGGCAGAGATTATCAGTGTCTATGAAAGCAAGATTCAAATAGGCTGCGTGTGGTGGCTCACAGCTGTAATCCCAACAGTTTGGGAGACCAAGGTGGGAGGATCACTTCACCCCAGGAGTTCATAAGCAGCCTGGGTAACATAGTGAGACCCTGTGTCTACAAAAAAAAAAAAAAAAAAATTACCTAGGCGCTGGGCATCCGTGATGGCCCACCCCTGTAATCCCAGCACTTTGGGAGGACAAGGCAGTCAGATCACTTGAGGTCAGGAGTTCAAGACTAGCCTGGCCAACATGGTGAAACCCCCATGTCTACTAAAAATACAAAAATTAGCTGGAAGTGGAGATGCATGCCCATAGTCCCAGCTACTCCGGAGGCTGAGGCACAAAAATCGCTTCAACTCAGGAAGCAGAGGCTGCAGTGAGCCAGGATTGTGCCACTTCACTCCAGCCTGGGCGACAGAATGAGACTCTGACTCCCAAAAAAAAGTAAAAAAAAAAAAAATTAGCTAGGTATGGTGGCACATGCCTGTGGTCCTAGCTACTTGGGAGGCTGAGATAGGAGGATTACTTGAGCCTAGGAGGTCAAGGCTGCAGTGAGCATTGACTGCACCACTGCACTCCAGCCTGGGCAACAGAGTAAGACCCTGTCTCAGAAAAAAAGAAAAAAAAAAAAGACTTGGCTGGGCGTGGTGGCTCATGACTGTAATCCCAGCACTTTGGGAGGCTGATGCAGGTGGATCACAAGGTCAGGAGATCGAGACCATCCTGGCTAACATGGTGAAACCCCATCTCTACTAAAAATACAAAAAAACAAAAATTAGCCGGGCGTGGTGGCAGGTGCCTGTAGTCCCAGCTACTTAGGAGGCTGAGGCAGGAGAATAGTGTGAACCCAGGAGGTGGAGCTTGCAGTGAGCTGAGATTGCGCCACTGCACTCCAGCCCGGGCAATAGAGCGAGACTCCGTCTCAAAAAAAAAAAAAAAAAAAAGACTCAAATATATTCATTCTGTCTACAAGAGACTTATTTTAAAAAAACAAAGATACAAATAGGCTGAAAGTAAAAGGATGAAAAAAGATAGAGAAACACTAACCACTAAAAAGACATACAAATACAAGCTGAAGTGGCTACAGAAATATCAGACAAAACAGATTTCAACTAGAGGAGTGTTACTACTAGCCACAAAGAAGGACATTTCATAGTAATAAAGAACAAATACATCTGGAAGATGTTACAGTCATAAATGTATAGTCACCTAATTAAATAGTTCCAAAATACATTAAGCAAAACTTGACAAAAGTAAAATGAGATTTTTTAAAGTCCAAAATCATAGTTGATGTTAATATTTGTCAGCAACTGAAAGAAACAAACCAAAGGGGGTAAATCTGTAAACAGCCAGAATATATAAAGAATACTAGGCCGGGTGCGGTGGCTCAAGCCTGTAATCCTTGTACTTTGGGAGGCCGAGACGGGCGGATCACGAGGTCAGGAGATCGAGACCATCCTGGCTAACCCGGTGAAACCCCGTCTCTACTAAAAAAAAAATACAAAAAACTAGCCGGGCGAGGTGGCGGGCGCCTGTAGTCCCAGCTACTCGGGAGGCTGAGGCAGGAGAATGGCGTAAACTCAGGAGGCGGAGCTTTCAGTGAGCTGAGATCTGGCCACTGCACTCCAGCCTGGGCGACAGAGCGAGACTCCGTCTCAAAAAAAAAAAAAAAAAAAAAAGAATACTACCAACCATCTAAACCCATTTGACATTTATAGAAAAGCACTTTCAGTAATTTTACAATACATACCCTTCTCAAGAGCAAACAGACTACTCACCAAGGTGGAACCTAAACAAGTCTCAATAGAGTAAAGACAAATTCATATGGAATATGTTCTCTGACAACAGTGAAAGTAAATTAAATCTCAATAAAAATAAGATGTCTAGATAAGCCCCAAATGTTTGAAAACTAAACAATATACTTCTAAGTAACTATTAATAATTCGGGGTCAAAGGATAATCAAAAAGGAAATTTTCAGAAAATATTTCCAACTAAATAAAAACATCAAAATTTGCAGATGCAAGCTGAGAGAGACTTACAAATTTAAATTTAATACAAAAAGCATGAATCATAAAATTTTAAAAACATTGAATTTCATAAAATGAAAAACTTCGGCTTTGAAAAACACCATTAAGAAAATAAGAAAATCAAGTCACAGACTGAGAGAAGATATTCATAGTCCTTTTATATGACAAAAGAATTGTATCCAGAAAATATGTGGAGCTATTAGAACTCTCATGCATTTGATCATGGGAAATAAAACAACACAACTGCTTTGAGTTCACAGTTTCTGATAAAGTTTTTTTTTTTTTTTTTGAGACGGAGTCTCGCTCTGTCGCCCGGGCTGGAGTGCAGTGGCGCGATCTCGGCTCACTGCAAGCTCCGCCTCCCGGGTTCCCGCCATTCTCCTGCCTCAGCCTCCCGAGTAGCTGGGACTACAGGCGCCCGCCACCTCGCCTGGCTAATTTTTTTTGTATTTTTTAAGTAGAGACGGGGTTTCACCGTGTTAGCCAGGATGGTCTCGATCTCCTGACCTCGTGATCCACCCGTCTCGGCCTCCCAAAGTGCTGGGATTACAGGCTTGAGCCACCGCGCCCGGCCTCTGATAAAGTTAAACAAACACTTTCCACATAACCCACAGATTCCAAACCTAGGTATTTACTCAAAAGAAATACAGGTGACTGGATAAACAAATTGTAGTATATTCACACAATGGAAAAATACTGAGCAATACAGGGGTGTAATGACATACAGAAACATTACTTTTCTGACTTTCAAAAACATTAAAAAGTGACTTTCAAAAACATTACCTGAGTTAAGTAAGCCAACCTCCCAAAAAGCTATATATTCTATGATTCCATTTTTATGAAATTCCAGAAGCAAAACTATAGTGACGGAGGCAGATACATGACCACTGAAGCTGGAGCTGGCAGTGGAGCAACTAACTGTATGGCACATGAGGCAACTTCTGGAGTAATGAAAATTCTGTAATCTTGATTGTTGTGGTGATTATGTAGAGCTATATACTTCCAAGCTTCATTAACTATATGCTTAAAATGAGTATTTATTAAGTTGATTAAAAAATACAAACTCTGCTTTAGAGAATGGCAAAGTAGCTTTTATTTGACTATGTTACTGAAAATGACAATGTTAATCTTGGATAAAATATAAAAATAACTATCTGAAGGCACTGCAAAGTGTCTCAAACAGACAGACTGGAGTGGGGGGGGTCTACACTTGGAAGAACAGAAGAGCAATGGGACAATTAGCAATTTATATTACTTGTGGCCTGGGGGCAGGTCCCTTGTAGACACCATGTGTGGCAAATGCAATTCAGGTGGGAACTCATGGCCTGCCTTACTTGAAGAAGCAAAGGACAGAACTCAGGGCAACAACAACAGCTGGAAAGAAAGTGGAGAAATCCTATGAAACTGAATGTGGGAGTTGGAGAAAAGACACTGAATAAACTTTGTTAACATCTTCGGCTGATACCTAACTCAATTAGGCATGCATGGGTCAGAACCAAGCAGCCTGGTAAAAAAAATAAAAGAAATAAAGTAGGGATTCAAGCTGCCACCAATCGTAAGGAATAGTCTGAAGTTTGAGTTCAGTCAAGTTAACTGCCCAATAAAACAAACAGATATTTCTGACTTCCTTTCATGTCAGAAGAATTAACTGCTATGAGAAATTCCCTCCTACCATAAACAACTAAAAAAATTATAAAAATATATTAAACAACAGAAATATATTAATGCTTGAAGCACTGACCAGTTGACAGCACAGAATGGTGATCTTTGCGAGAGGTAAACAAAGTAAGCCCTATAATTGTCCCAGCTTATTGCCTAAAAGCATTTTCTAGGCCATAGCACAAGGAAGGGGAAGCACAAACAGCCCAGCAGTGTCCCTGAGTCGAACAAACAGGCCGGGGCGGTGCCTCACACCTGTAAACCCAGACCTTTGGGAGAACAATGTGGGCAGATCACTTGAGTCAAGGGGTTTGAGGTTGCAGTGAGCTATGATCATGCATAGCTTTTTCTTGTTTTTTTTTTGTTTTGTTTTTAGAGGGAAGAGTTTGAGTCTGTTGCACTCTAGCCTGGGCAACAGACTGAGACTCTTATCTCTAAAAACAAAAACGGGGCCAGGCGCTTTGGGAGGCCGAGATGGGCGGATCACGAGGTCAGGAGATCGAGACCATCCTGGCTAATACGGTGAAACCCCGTCTCTACCAAAAAATACAAAAAAAAAAAAAAAAAAAACTAGCCGGGCAAGGTGGCGGGCGCCTGTAGTCCCAGCTACTCGGGAGGCTGAGGCAGGAGAATGGCATAAAACCCAGGAGGCGGAGCTTGCAGTGAGCTGAGATCTGGCCACTGCACTCCAGCCTGGGCCACAGAGCGAGACTCCGTCTCAAAAAAAAAAAAAAACAAAAAACAAAAAAAAAAAAACAAAAAAAAACAAAAAAAAAAGGATGGAAATCAGGTATATCATATACTATAGTTTGAATGTGTCCCCTCTAAAATTCAGGTGTATTCCAGGCACTGTGGCTCACACCTATAATCCTAGCACTTTGGGGGGGCCAAGGCAGGCAGACTGCTTGAACCCAAAAGCTCAAGACCAGCCTAGGCAACATGGTGAAACTCTGTCTCTGAAAAAAATAGAAAAATTAGCTGGGCGTGGTGGTACACGCCTGTAGTATCAGCTACTCAGGAGGCTGAGGTGGAAGGAAGTAGGGCCTTTAATACGCCATTAGGCCAGTCATTAAGGTTTCTCCCTTTGTGAATGGGATTAAGGCCCTTGTAAAAGGGGCTTCATGTAGCATGTGGCTGGCTTGTACTTTTGCCATGTGAGGACACAGCCTCAAGGTGCCATCTTGGAAGCAGAGAACACTGATCTTTTCTTTCTTCAATGTGTAATCTGTTGTTACTACCACTAGACACCCAAACCTGCCTGAATCTTCATCTTGGACTTCCCAGGGTCCAGAATTGTGAGAAAATTTAGTTTTGTTCTTCATAAATTATCCAGTTTCAGGCATTCTGTTATAGCAGCACAAAGAACAAAGACATCATACAATCATAAGAAAGTTAGAATAGCTATAAAAATATTAATCAAAATAGATCTCAGGACAATATTATTCAGAATATTATCAGGGATTAATTAAAGCATTTCATAATAATAGGGCAGGATGAATTCACGACAGGACACAACAATCCTAAATATAAACGCATCTAAAAACAAAGCTTAGTTATAATAGAAGATTTCAACTTTCTTCCTTCGGTCATTGCTGTAACAGACTGAAGAACAATAAGAATACAGAAAACTTTCAACACAATCAACCAATTTAATCTCACTGATATTTACAGGATACACCCAACAACGTAAGAATATGCACTCTTTACAAGGGCACAGAGAACACTGACCAAATTAAACTGTACTCTGTGCTATAAAAGAAGTCTTCATAAATTTAGGAAGACATCATATAGACTCTGCTGTGATTGCAACAGAATTAAACTACAACCAGTTACAGGAAGCTATCTGGAAAATCCCCAAATATTTGGAAATTAAACACATTTCTAAATAACCAATGGGTAAAAAACAAACCTGAGAAAATTAGAAAATATTTTCAACTGAATAAGAAAATGCAACATGTCAAAATTTGTTGGGAGCCCTTTAAATAGTGCTTACAGGGAAATTTACAGCATTTAAAGCTTCTATTAGAAAAAAAGAAATGTCTTAACTCAATATACACTTCCATCTATGTAAGAATTCGAAAAGAAGAGCTAATTATACCCAAAGTCATGAGAGAGAAAGGAAATACAAAATAAAAGAGGAGAAATGAGGAAACAAAAATACTAGAAGAAATCAATGAAACTAAAAGCTGGTGTGGTACTTTGAAAAGATCAACTATGTTGATATATCTGTAGCCAATGAACCAAAAAAAAAGTGACAGATACAAATCATCAATAACAAGAATTAAAAAGGGGTATTGCTACAGATTATACAAACATTAAAAGGATAAAAAGAGCAACAAAAGAGCCAATACATTTTACAACTTAGATGAACTGAACAAAATTCCTAGTCACAAACTACAAAAGCTCATTGAATTAAAAGAAAAACTGATAACCTGAACAGTCTTCATTCTATTACAAAAATTGAACTATTGGTTAAACATCTTTCCACAAAGAAATCTCCAAGTCAGATAGATGGCTTCACAGTGAATTCTAACAAATGTTAAAGAAGAAACAATACCAATTGTACATAAATTCTTTCAGAAAATAATAAGAGGAGAGAATACATCTCAATTCATTTATGAGATAGCATTACCCTGACATCAAACAGAAAAACATACATTAGATCCATTATGAACCACAGATAAGAAAAATCAGTAACAACATATTAGCAAATTCATCATATTCATATATAAAGCTATATATTGCTTTATATATGAATCAAATTAACATATGAAGCAATATATACAAAAGTATTATATCATGACCAAGTGGAGTTTATCCCAGGACAACTACATTTAACATTTCAAAAATCAATCAATATAATTCATTATAGTAATAGCCATATAATGTGAAAAACCAATAAATGAAGAAACACTTTTTTTGTTTTTTGTTTTGTTTTGAGACGGAGTTTTGCTCTTTGTTGCCCAGGCTGGAGTGCAGTGGCACGATCTCGGCTCACTGCAACCTCCACCTCCTGGGTTCAAGCAATTCTCCTATCTCAGCCTCCCGAGCAGCTAGGATTACAGGTGCCCACCACCACACCCAGATAATTTTTTCTGTATTTTGTATGTTGCCCAGGCCAGTCTTGAACTCCTGATTCAAGTGATTCACCTGCCCTGGCCTCCCAAAGTGCTAGGATTACAGGCATGAGCCACTGCACCTGGCCCAGAAAAACTTTTGAGAAAATGTAACACTCATTCATGATAAAAACTATCAGCTAACTGGAATGTCTTCATTTAAAAAGAAATTCAAGCCGGACATGGTGGCTCACGCCTGTAATCTCAACACTTTGGGAGGCCAAGGCGGGCGGATCACTTGAGGCCAGAGTTCGAGACCAGCCTCGCCAATATGGTGAAACTCCGTCTCTACTAAAAATACAAAAATTAGGCCAGCATGGTGGTGCATGCCTGTAATCCCAGCAACATGAGAGGCTGACATGCCAGAATCTCTTGAACCTGGGAGGCGGAGGTTGCAGTGAGCTGAGATCCACCACTGCACTCCAGCCTGGATGACAGAGCAAAACTCTGTCTCAAGGAAAAAAGAAAAAGAAAAAAAAAAAATCCTAATCCTATAGCTAATATCAAACTTAATAATGAAAAACAATGCCTTTCGCCTAAGTTGGGCACAAAACAAGAATGTCTGTTCTTAGAACTTCTACTCAACATTGTACTGGAGGTTCTTGACAATGTAGTAAGGAAAGACAGAAATGAAGAGAATATATAGATTAGAAAAAAAGAAAACAGTCATTATTCACATATGATAGGATTGTCCATGTAGAAAATCCTAAGAATCTATTAAAAAAAAAAAAAATTACTAGAATAAGGGAGTTTTGAAAGGTTGCAGGTCAAGATAAAAAAATCAATTGCATTTTCACAAACTAGTAATAAACAGTGGGAAATTTAAATAAAAATGAACACCATTTACAGCAGCATTAAAAAAAAATCCAAGGATATAAAAAATATTTACAAGACTAGTACACTGAAAGCAACAACATTACTGAGAGAATTTAAGGAAGATCTAAATAAAAGGAGATGTGCATCATGTTCATGAATTGGAAAACTCTATTAGCATTAATGATTATTATTCTTGTATTTAAACTGTTATAAGCATTTTAACATTTTCTTGTCTTCTAATGAAATGTCTATATATTCCTCTAAGGCACCTTCCATCTGATGCTATAAAGAATAAAATGGGGAGTAACTGTTTAGTGTTACTAGTACAGAATTTCTAAGTGAAATGAAGAAAAACAGTTCTGGAAATAGATAGTGGTGACAGTTACACAACTTGTGAACGTACTTAATGGCTTTGAATTATACACTTAAAAATGGTTAAAACGGTAAGCTCTCTGTTATGTATATTTTACCATGATAAAAAGTTAAACACAAAAGCACAGAAAACAAAAATATGTAAGCAAGCCCTGGGGTGAGCCCTTGGAGAAGTAGAAAATAAGTGAAGATGTTAAATGGGAAGACAAGTGACCACTATGAGAGAGGAATCCAAATAAAGACATTATCAGTGGAGGATGGAGGGAACTGTGGTAAGAGGAACAGAATTTGCCACTCAATGGTTTTGCAGTGAATGGGAGATTTTAACTCATGTTGGCTGTATCAGCAGATGGGTAGGGGTTGGGGCCCTAACCAGACTGGAAAAAACAAAAGGATAGAATGGGCAGAAGGAGACAATGAGGTGAATCTCAGACATGTGCATGAAGGATCTGTGGAACATGTAGGTGGTGATATCTTGCTGGAGGCTGGATATATAATTTTGACTATCCATCAAAAAAGACAGAGGTTTAGAATTAAAATTACATGAGCATCATTAGAATAATAGTGGTAGATAGTGAACAGAAGAGTGTAAATAGAAGAGAACCGATACAGAATACAGAGAACACCAGTATTTAAGAAGTCCAGATACGAAGATAAATGTTCTGAGTGAAACAAGAAAGAGTAGTGTCTTTGAAACCAGAAGCAGAATATTTTAAGACTTACACTTCTAGTTTAGTATGGCAGTCTATACAAATATATTTACTTCTACATCCAAACATAAAATTGGAAGAAATGTGAAAACAGAAATAAATCTAGAATTAATATACTAAGCAGGTGTTATTGGAAGGCCACACATTTTTAGAAATTGTTAGCAGCTGTGAGCAAAACTGAAGATAGAGGAGAAACACAAGATTCTCAGTTCTTTGTACAAGTTGTCAATCATATTTCCATCCTCAAAGCCTCAACACAAGACTTCTTGCTACTTACTGATTCTATATAAATTCTGTCAATTTCATTACTATCTAGACTCCAGTCTGTGGATGCAATAAAGTCGTATTTTTTTTAAATCTACACAAGACGGGTTCGTTCAGTAATACATTTTCATTTAATTCAAGGAAATGCATTTTTGTCCCTGCATAGCTTCTGGAAGAAGACTGAGAGAGGAGATGGTGAATGATATACTATTTTTTTTTTCTTTTTTTGAGACGGAGTCTCGCTCTGTCCCCCAGGCTGGAGTGCAGTGGCGTCCTGCCTCAGCCTCCTGAGTAGCTGGGACTACAGGCGCCCGCCACCATGCCCGGCTAATTTTTTGTATTTTTAGTAGAGACGGGGTTTCACCAGGGTCTCGATCTCCTGACCTTGTGATCCGCCCGCCTCGACCTCCCAAAGTGCTGGGATTACAGGCGTGAGCCAACGCGCCCGGCCTTTTTTGTTTGTTTGTTTTTTGAGACGGAGTCTCGCTCTGTCGCCCAGGCTGGAGTGCAGTGGTCGGATCTCAGCTCACTGCAAGCTCCGCCTCCCGGGTTTACGCCATTCTCCTGCCTCAGCCTCCCGAGTAGCTGGGACTACAGGCGCCCGCCACCTCGCCCGGCTAGTTTTTTGTATTTTTTTAGTACAGACAGAGTTTCACCGGGTTAGCCAGGATGGTCTCGATCTCCTGACCTCGTGATCCGCCCGTCTCGGCCTCCCAAAGTGCTGGGATTACAGGCTTGAGCCACAGCGCCCAGCCTTTTTTTTTCTTTTTTAATAAAGAGAGTCTTGTTCTGTCATCCAGGCTGGAGTGCAGTGACATGATCATGGCTCATTGTAGACCTGACCTCTGGGTTAAAGCTATCCTCCCACCTAAGCTTCACAAATAACTGGGACCACAGGCGCATGCCACTGCACCTGCACTGGGCTAATTTTTTTCTTTTTTTGAGACAGAGTCTCACTCTGACACCTATGCTGGAGTGCAGCAGCGTAATCTTCACTCACTGCAACCTCTGCCTCCCGGATTCAAGCAGTTCTCTTGCCTCAGCCTCCTGAGTAGCTGGGATTACAGGCGCCTGCCACCAAGCCCGGCTAATTTTTGTATTTTTAGTAGAGACAGCATTTCACCATGTTGGCCAGGCTGGTCTCAAACTTCTGACCTCAGGTGATCCACCCACCTCGGCTCCTGAAGTGCTAGGATTACAGATATGAGCCACTGCACCTGGCCAATTTTTTTTTTATTTTTATTTCTGGTGGAGACAAGGATTTCTCTATGTTGCCCAGGCTGGCTGGTCTTGAACTCCTGGGCTCAAGCAATTCTCCTGCCTCAGCCTCCCAAAGTGCTGGGATTACAGGTGTGAGCCACCATACCTGGCTTGATATATTCACTTAACGTGTGAACACTGGTTAAAATTGGGAGCATTTGTGGAAGATAGAGTCATATCTAACCAATATGGGAAAAAGGGAGGACCAGTTTTCTGAAGGGAAAGATAGGCAGGAGGATGTAGGACAAGACAGACATATACCCAAATATCCTTTAAAAAAAAAAAAAAAAAAACTTTCAGAAAGGAGAGAGAAACCATCGCCTTACCTGAGCCATGGTTTTGAGATATGAAAGAGATGACCAGTCCTTCCTTTGGGGTCCTCTTTAGAAAAGAGGCAGTTCCTAAAGAGGCAAAGCCGAGACAAAAAAAAGCCACGTGAAACCACATGTGCCTCGCAGCTCTTATAATTCTATTAAAATTGCCTCCATTTCCCTTGTATTGATCCTTGTTCACTCTGAACATGCCACATAGAGGGGAGAACCAGCTAGGCAAATCCCGTTTTATCCCCAAGGCCAGAGATACAGGCTTTTGGGGCAGCAGGATGGATTTTGGACAAGCTCATCTCCCCTCACGCACTACCTTTTCCCTCCTAGTCAGCCTATTGTTATTAACTACTTCCAAGCTGCTCTCCATTAAGGCTGTACCATTTATAGTACTGCCAGCAATATATGAGAATACCTGTCATTCCACACCAAGGAATACTACTGATACAAATTTTTCTATGCTTGTCTAACACATGTAAATTGTGGTTCTAGTTTCTAGTTTTCTTACCATGAACAATAAGCTTCTTTTCATAAGTTTAAAGAACGCTTTTAGCTTCTTATCTGTGGTCTCATCATTTATTTCATTTTCTATTATTTTTATTTTCTGAAATGTTGCTAGACTTCTTTAAAGGAAGGAAATTAATCCTTTACTTTTGTGGTAGGAGTTCCAAATAATTTTTCTTTTTTAGAGACAGGGTCATACTCTGCCATCCAAGCTGGAGTACAGTGGCACTATTCTGGCTTACTGCACCCTCAAACTCCTGAGCTCAAGCAATTCTGTCTCAGCCTCCCAAGTAGCTAGGACGAAAGGCACACAACACCATGACTGGCTAATTTTTTAAATTATTGCTTTCTTTTGAGATGAGGTCTTGCAATGTTGCTTAGGCTGGTCTCAAACTCCTGGCCTCATGTGCTCCTCCTACGTGTGATTACAGGCGTGAGCCACTGTGCACAGCCCCAAATAATTTTTTATAGTTTCTCATTTGATTGTTTTTTTCCATGTAAAAATACAATTTTAAAAATTAGGCTGGGCGCGATGGCTCACTCCTATAATCTCAGTGCTTTGGGAGGCTGAGGCAGGCAGATCACCTGAGGTTGGGAGTTCGAGACCAGCCTGACCAACATGGAGAAACCTTGTCTCTACTAAAAATACAAAATTAGCTGGGCGTGGTGGCACATGCCTGTAATCCCAGCTACTACAGAGGCTGAGGCAGGAGAATTACTTGAACCTGGGAGGTGGAGGTTGCGGTTAGCTAAGATCGTGCGCCACTGCACTCCAGCCTGGGCAACAAGAATGAAACTCTGTCTCAAAAAAAAATAAATAAATAAAAAATAAAAATAAAAATAAAAATACTTTGCCCATCTAGTTTGGTATCACAAGGTACTCCACAATCTGTATTTCCTTCACTCATCAAAACTGCCATTTTTATCACATATTTTATTCCCTTTAATATATCTAAGTAGACCTGAGCTTTATACTTATTTCCACTGAACTGTTCATTTAACTGCTAGGATCACCTTACAGTTATCAGTTTTAAAACAGTTTAGTATCTACGAGGGCTACTTCCCTGACAGTTTTTCTCTCTCAGAATTTCTGGTGTTTATTTTCTCTTAACAATGCTAGAAAGTTCAAACATTTTTATTAAAATTTTAATGGAAATCCATGAAATGTTAGGAAGTTTTGACATTTTATCATGTTGTGTCTTCCTGTCCTTTTATTCAAGTCTTACTTTTATTTTATTTTTGAGACAGGGTCTCACTCTTTGCCTAGGCTAGAATGCAGTGGCATGATCATGGCTCACTGCAGCCTCGACTTCCTCAGCTCAAGCAATTCTCCCTCCTGCATAGCAGGGACCATAGGCATGCACCACCCACATCCAGCTAATTATTTTTTAATTTTAATTTTTTTGTTTTTGAGACAGGGTCTCACTCTGTTGCCCAGGATGGAGGGCAGTGGCACCATCACCACTCACTGCAGTGTCAGCCTCCCTGGGCTCAAATGATCCTCCTATCTCAGCCTCCTGGGTAGCTGGGGCTACAGGCGCACACCATCAAGACTGGCTTTTTTTTTTTTTTTTTTTTTTTTTAAAGAAACGGGGTCTTACTATGTTGCTTAGGCTAGTCTCCAACTCCTGGGCTCAAGTGATCTTCCTGCCTTGGCCTCCCAAAGTGCTGGGATTATAGGTGTGAACCACCACATCCCGCCCACTCCCAGTGTTGCTGGAAACTTTGAGAAAGGGTAAGCAGCTCACAGGGGCAGGTATGGGATAAGATATTCTGCATGGCTTTGTCCAAAAGTGCCTAGAGTAGGAAATAGAATTCATGCCCAACAACAGGGAATCAGACACCATAGGCACTTCTCAGTCTTGCAGCAGGCTCTTTTTAAAATTTATTTTTTTTATTTTGAAATGATTATAGATCCACAGAAGCTTGCAAAAATAGTGCAGAGAGGTCTCATTTACCCTTCATCCAGCTTCTCCACAATGGTCACATCTTCATAACCATAGCACACGGTCAAAATCAGAAAACTGGCTGGGCACAGTAGGTAGCTCATGCCTGTAATCCCAGCGCTTTGGGAGGACAAGGCAGGAGGACTGCATGAGCTTAGGAGTTTGAGACCAGCCTGGGCAACATAGTGAGACTCTGTCTCTACAAAATAAAAATACACAAATTAGCCAGCATGATGGTGTGTACACTTTTAGCTACTCAAGAGGCTGAGGCGGGAGGGTCACTTAAGCCCAGGAGTTTGAGGCTACAATGAGCTATGACTGTGCCACTGTACCTCAATCTGGACAACAGAGCAAGACTCTGTCTCTAAAAAAATAAAAATAAAAAATTAGAAAATTGTCATTACACAATGCGCCAACTTCTTTCAGATATCACTAATTTTCCATGTACTCATTATGTGCATGTTTTTACCATTTTATCACGCATTTAGATTTGTGTCACCACCACCACAATCAAGAGGCCAAACTATTCCATGTAAAGATACCATTTTAAAGTAATTGTTTAAACCACCCATCAATACCACTCCTGAGTATCTATCCACGACAAACAAAAACATGTATCCACAAAAAGACCCGAATGTGAATGTTCACAGCAGTTTTATTCATAAGCACCTCAGAATTGGAAACAACCCATGTGTGCATCAATGGATAATTGGACAAATGGATAATCAATGGAAACCGACTGTGATCCATCCTGATCCATCCAGACAGTGGAATACTACTTTGTACTAAGAATGAAGCAATGATACATGCAATAATATGAATGAATTGCAACATGCAACTGAACTGAGCTCCTGCCTGCAATCCCAGCACTTTGGGAGGACAAGGCAGGAGGATCTCGTAAGTTCAGGAGTTCGAGACCAGTCTGGGCAACATAGTGAGACTCTCTCTCTACAAGGTAAAAATACACAAATTAGCCAGCATGGTGGCATGTACTTGTAGTCCCAGCTATAGCTTACTGATTGCAACATCCTTACTGAATGAAGGTGGCATGTACTTGTAGTCCCAGCTATAGCTTACTGATTGCAACATCCTTACTGAATGAAGGTGGCATGTACTTGTAGTCCCAGCTATAGCTTACTGATTGCAACATCCTTACTGAATGAAGCCAGACTCAAAAGGTTACATTCTGCATGACTCCTTTTATATGAGATGAAATTAGAACAGAGGTTATTTTTGTGCCAGGGTAACTGGATGGGGGCTAGAAGTGTTCTGTTTTTGTTTTCTTTTTAAATTTGGGTGATGGTGGTGACATGAGTTTAAAAAAATGCAAATATATACATTTGCTTATATTAAAATAATGAAAGGATAAGCTGAAAACTTAGATAAAAGATAGAATATGATATTCTCTATTGCTTTTGTCACTAACGAAGTATCCTGGAGGCCAGGCAAGGTGGCTCATGCCTATAATCCCAGCACCTGAGGAGGCCAAGGTGGGCAGATCACTTGAGCCTAGGAGTTCAAGACCAGCCTAGGAAACACAGCAAGACCCCAACTGTACAAAAAAATAAAAATAAAATTAGCCAGGTATGGTTGTACATGCCTGTAGCCCCACCTACTTGGGAGGCTGAGGTGGGAGGATCACCTGAGCCCAGGAAGGTCGAGGCTGCAGTGAACCATGATCAAACCACTGCACTCCAGCCTGGGCAATGGAGTGAGACCTTGTCTCAGAAACAAATAAAACAAAAAAACAAAAAAATCCGAAGTATCCTGGAGGCCCTTCTCCATAAATCCATGCAATTGATCCCTTTTCATGGCTGCATAATACTTCTCAGTAGCACTGTACTTGGTTAATTCACCCAGTTTCCCTCTCTTGGATAGTTGGAATTCAATTATTTCTTTACACTTTCCAAAATAATTCCCTGTGATGTAGATCCAATGACCCTCACAAAAACCCTGAGTGAGGTAGGTCCCATTATACCTGAAATT
Organism: Macaca nemestrina; assembly: GCF_043159975.1. NCBI lineage: Eukaryota > Metazoa > Chordata > Mammalia > Primates > Cercopithecidae > Macaca > Macaca nemestrina. The sequence continues at coordinate 46,024,507 of NC_092144.1, read as the reverse complement.
GACTAACATGACTAACATAGGAGACACTCACGGCTTGCTCAGTTACACATTGCAGAGGTGGCCTAGCCAAGATTTTTCAAATGACAGCATTGAGATATAATTTACACACCATAAAATTCGCTCATCTAAAGTATACAATTCAATGGTTTTTGGTATATTCACAGACCATCATAATGAACAATCATCCACAATCTAATTTTAGAACATTTCAATCACCAGGAAAGTAACTCCAAAAGCATGCATGCCAAATTTAAGATCATTAAGATGTATGCCTATGTGTTTTTTCCTAAGGGTTTTATAGTTTGTTTTGTTTTGAAACAAGGTCTCAATCTGTTGCCCAGGCTGGAGAGCAGTGGTGTGATCATGGCTCGCTGTAGCCTTGACTTCCCTGGTCTCAGGTGATCTTCCCATCTCAGACTCCTGAGTAGCTAGCCACCCGGCACGTGCCACCACGCCTGGCTAATTTTTGTATTTTTGTAGAGACAGGGTTTCACTAAGTTGCCCAGGCTAGTCTTGAACTCCTGGACTCAAGCAGTGCACACACCTCAGCCTCCCAAAGTGCTGGGATTACAGGTATGAGCCACCGTGCCCCACCCAAAGTCTTATTTTAAGATGTGCTTTTTAATGACATATCATGTAATTAGTAAAGTCACTTCCTTTGTATCCCTTATTTTTGATGACCACTGTAAATAAAGTCTTTTTCCCCCATACTTTCCACATACAAACCCTATTGATTTGTTAATGTTTTTTCCAACAACCCTGAGTTTTCTAATCGTTATCACTGTTCATTTTTAATAGGATGCAAACTTAGAAGTCTTTCTGCCTCAGCCTCAGCTGACATCCCAAAGATGGTGAATGAAACAAAATTCTAAGAGAACTTCATTTCAGAACAGGATCTTACACAGCTGTTGAGTGTAAAATTCGGCTATCATTAAACTCCTCCTTTAGGAGGGTGGAGAGGCTGAGAGAAGAGAGAAGAAAATATATTTTTAAGAGATTGTTATTTTTAAAACAGTGTTTTTCCAGGGGGAAAAACGTGAGTGATTCTCCCTTCTTTACAACACAAAGCGGTCCCTCAGACCCTGAGTCCACCAGGAACCAAAGTGGTGAGAGAATTCTTGGCAAAAATGTACATGTTTCTAGGATTTGGGAAGGCAAAGTGACTGAGGTGGCTAATTCTCACCTTAGCATTAGGTGAAGACCCCATGGGTGGAGGCTGTCTGGGTTGTCTTGGGTCCTATCAAAGAGGACTGACTGGACAAACCCACCCACCAGAGTGGGTGGGCCACTGCATGCCCAGAGGAAGCACTGGGGCAGCAGCTGGAGAAGAGGCTATGTCCATGAGAAGGGAAGCCTATCTGGAGGTTCCAAGCAGCAGGTTCTCTTGGAAGGTAAAAGATGACTTACACTAAATTATAGCGGTATCGGTCATGTTAGTCTCTTCTTGTCTCTGACTTCTGTCTTCTCATTAGCTCCCAATCCATGAGAGCTGAAGACTACCTATAGGGAGTAAAGAGGAGAAAAAATAAAGGTTGGGGAATTAGAGAAGAAACTAATCATGTATCCCTTCACATTGCAGGCTTCCAGCAGAAGAAATTCATCCAGCAAAAAAATAAAAACTACAAATATATATATATACATACACACACACACACACACACACACACCCCCAAATAGGAATTTTGAGAGTGACAGTTATGAGATACAGTTTTTTAATCTTTAAAATACTGGTCCCAGTGGTGTTCTATTCATTTAAGCATATCAGTCATCAGTCAATACCAGGTTTTCCCAATAAATGATCTTTTTTGGAGGGGGAGGGAGGGAGTCTTGCTCTGTCGCCCAGGCTGGAGTGCAGTGGTTGGCTCACTGCAACTTTCACCTTCGAGTTCAAGCGATTCCCCTGCCTCAGCTCCCGAGTAGCTGGGGCTACAGGCATGCGCCATCATGTCCAGTTAATTTTTATATTTTTAGTAGAGACGGGGTTTCACCATGTTGGTCAAACTTCTGACCTCAGGTGATCTGTCTGCCCCAGCCTCCCAAAGTGCTGGGATTACAGGCGTGAGCCACCGCGCATGGGTCCAATCTTACCCTCTGAAAATTATTTTGCCTCTTCCTCTCCATTTAAAAAAAAAATCACTATTTTACTTGTCTAATTACCAGACTCAAATTCTATAGGCATATATAAAATGCCCAACACTCGGAAATCAATCTAAACAATGCATACTTTAGTCAGCACTCGGTTTCTCAAGCACTCCACCTAAGTCGCACAGTGTGCTACATTCACAGTCACCATAGGTCGTGCACACAAAGTACTTTAAAAATTAGGCATATTCATAGCTGTATCACCCACTACATAGTCATAATCCCACAGGCCCCCACGTCGTGCACAATTTCGCTGAACTTATACTTCTACAAAAAGTAACAACCTTTCACTCACAATGCTCTCACTGTCGCCTCTCCGAAGTCGGACACAGGCTCAAACACAAATCGACTCGCACCTAATTTAAGTTAAAACTTAAGACACGCAGGGACCGCATCACTTTCATAAACAACCAGTTCCACAACGTCACGCAGAATAACACATTCCCCTACCACAACACACAGGACAGGTACGAAAAGCCACACACATACGGAGCGCCTGTTGTATGCCAGGCCGTGCTCCAGGAGCCGGGGGACGAAAATCAGACGAAATTCCTGCCACTGCGGAGCTCACCCCCACCTCGGGCAACCGGTTCCCTTCTTCAGGCACTCCCCGGCCCGCGCTCTGGTTCCTGCTTCTCTCCCAGCCTTCTCCGGGGCCCGGACTCGCACTTTCCTCCCGTCAACTCCTCGTCCCAGGTTGCTCCTCTTCCCTTCTTGCTTTCCCCAGCCCAGGTTCCCTCCTGCCTTCTCAGCTTTCCCTACGGGTCCCACCACCCGACCAACCAGCCTCACCTTCGGTCGCCGGCCGGGCGTCTGCACATGCGTACTCCCGCGCGGAGGGCGACTCCCAGGTGTCTCCGCGGCGCATTCCTGCGGGCCACCGGTTACGCGCGCCTTCTCCACATCCGGGCATTACCGGCCTTGGACTACATTTCCCACAGGCTCCCGGGCCGTTTTCGAACTTTGATCTCAGGTTCCCCTTCCAAGTTCTCATAGTGCATGGCTGGGGTGCGGGCGGCGCTCAAAGTGAGGAAGCCCCGGGCTCCCGGGACGCAGACGGGGTGTGCAGGGCCGTAGCTCGGACCTGTGTATGCGTGTGTGCGTGTTTGACGCCAGGACAAGGCGGCTGTGTGTGCGGCGAGGAGGCTGCAACAGGTGCGTGATTGTGTTCCTGTCCCTGCTCGGATGCGGGACCTTTGGGTGGCTGTGGTCGGCTGTCATGTGGGGTGTGTGACACTGTAGGGTTTGAGACCTCCCATCGTGACAGTGTGGCCTAGTGTGATGGAAGAACCTTTAAGTCTGTGGTGGTGTGTGTGTAACGGGTAAAGCTTCATTTCTGCAGTGCTGTGTTTAATGTTGGGACTAAGGGGTCTGTCGAAGATCTCCCCCATGTGCCTGTGAGGACTACGATGATGCCTATGTTAATCAGAGTCATCTTGCAATGAAGCATGGCCCGCGTTGTCTTCTCAGGGCATCCCCGTCCCCAGTTCTCAGCCTGGTGTTTAACACGGGATCCTGGTAGAGTCCCCACCTATGTGGCAGTTTTAGACTTGATTGTTTCTTGGGCTCTGCATCTCTGAGTTCCCAGCTTACTTTTTTCTCCTGCTTTATAGCTGTATAGACCCCAGCTGCAGTGAAATAGCCGTAAAAGGGAAGGGATAATCGAGTGGTGGAGTAAAATCTGCAAACAGAAAAAGCACAGACCTGTTTTTGGAACGAGGCTTTGTAAGTGTCTCTCAGGCAGAGTTCTGGGAAGACGTGATGGGGAGAGCCTAGGAGTAGGATTCCTTCCTCAGATGATCTCCCTTGGGAACTCCCAGAGGTCAGGTTCCATGTGAACCACATCATTCCCAGAGATGTCTCCCCGGGAGACTTATGTGAATTTAGAGAAAGTCCCCAGTCCTGGGAATCAGTGACCCTGGCCTTTCCCTTGAATATTAAGAAGGATTATCAGTATTCCCATCTCCCTTTTACTTCCATCTGAGTATGTGTATGGTAGATGATGAGAGCTTGTGTGGTGGGAATAATTTTTTCCAGTTTAGCCAGTCTGGGTTCCAAGAAAGGTCTGATGTCTCATGATTCCTTACCCCTTTCCTTTCCCCTTCTCCCTTGCCTTGAGGTTCTCTAAGAGCCCCAAGGAAAGGGAACCATTGCTGAGCATATCTTAAAACCAAGGTCAAGGAAGTTTTGTTGTATTTTCTATTTTTGTTCTCTTTTTGTTTTTCAGAAAGGGAGTGTTTTTTTCTCCTCCTGAAATGCTAGTCAGTGGTTTGGTTACTATTAGGCAGGGCCTTGTGAAATGCTTTGACCAATAGAATGTGGTGGAAGTGATATTGTGAGACTTCTGAGACAAAGCTTCAGGAAGTCGTGCAGCTTTTTCTCTTCCCCTTTTCCTGCCCTGAGACCACCATGACTGAAGGCTAAGAGCAGCTTACTTGAGGATTAAAGATCTCTTGGAGAGAGAAGTCCAGTGAGTAACAGGCCAGGTATTTCAGGGAGACCATCTTGGACCATCCAGCCTCCACCAAGCCAACAGCTGACAGCTGTCACATGAATATGATCAGCAGAAGACCCACTCAGGCAAGCCAAGCCCAAATTGCCAACCCCCGCAAATAATGAGCTAATTATTTTTTGTTTTAAGCCATAAACTTTTGAAGTGGTTATATAGCAATAGATAACTGAAACAGGTGTTTAACTTTCCAGACTTTTAAAATGACCATATTGATATAATTGTATTGTTCAACCTGTTTTGTAAAGTGATTTCTCTGAATAGTATCTTGAAAAGATTCCTTATCCTTAACTATTTTCTACAACTTTGCATTTGTCTTAGTATTATATTACATGGATAGTTGGTAATTTGACTACTAACTTCCCTTTGAAATTTCTTTTCCTTGCTGTCTAGCTCCCATGTCTTGACCAACTTTACATTCCCCTCCAGGACCTTATGGGCACACGGGTTCCTGTCATTTCACGGGTATGTAGACTCAGGAATGTGGCACTGACTTCTGAGTGGAGTACAGATGACTGACACACATTCCCCCAAATCAGAGGAATTTATTCAGGGGTGTGATATAACAACACCTACATACATTTAACTAGCCAATTGGGTCTCCCCTTTTTTTGTTTTGAGAGCAAGTGTCACTCTGTCGCCCAGGCTGGAATGCAGTGGTGCGATCTCGGCTTACTGCAACCTCTGCCTCCCAGGTTCAAGCGATTCTCCTGCCTCAGCCTTCCGAGTAGCTGGGACTACAGGTGCCCACCACCATGCCCGGATAATTTTTGTATTTTTAGTAGACATGGGGTTTCGCCAAGTTGGCCAGGCTGGTCTCAAACTCCTGACCTCAGGTGATCTGCCTGCCTTGGTCTCCCAAAGTGTTGGGATTACAGGCGTGAGCCACTGCGGCCAGCCGGGTCTCCCTTTTTACATGTTTTCCCCTTTCCAGTTCAAATTCTGTATTCTGGGAACATCTTACTTTCTTCACCCTGATTGATTAGGGAATCTTCAGGGTTCTTAGATTATTTTCTGAAGGACCGGTTTAAGATTTCTAGGTGGAAATGGGCGTCTCTCCTGTGTTATTTATAAAGTGTTATCACCCTAATCCTTCAGAATACTTTCTAAACTTCTTTCTGCTTGATGATTAAGGAACTGTCTCAATTCTCCATAGCCACATCAGACCAAAATTCCATTTCTTTGCCTATGTGAAGGATTTATTATTAATTACCCTATTAATTTATGTCCAGACCAGATGTGATTTCCTTCTTGGAGCAACAGTTCGTGAAGAGGTTAACAGGAGTTCTGTGTCCAGGTAAATGAGAGGCAACTGAGAAGAGGAACTCATTGTGTATAAAATCTTAGGATTCTAGATTTAGGACCTTTGAGACAGTATTTGAATTAGTGCTCCGGAATGTCTATGAAGAAAGTTTGGGTCTCTTCAGCCAGAATTCAGACCATTTCAACATTGCAATCCAGGTATCATACACATATCTCCTTTTATTTTTTTTTTTTTTTCTGCTCTCAAAGCAGATTTCTCTCATTGTAAAATTAGTAGATTCTTAATTCAGCAGATTGGAGAATATTAAAAAAAGGTTAAAGTAAGCACTTTGAACATTTTATTCCAAATAACTTCACCTCATTTATGAATAAGTGCATGGATATAGGCATATAGGATTTTTCCATTCAGAACAGGGTTATATAACAATTGTTTTGAAATTTACTTGTTTCTTCTAACAAAATATAGTGAACAAATTTTCATGTCACTAAATTATGAACTGTGTCATAATCTTTTAATGGCTGCACTGTTTTGTTTGGATATGTAAGTTCTGTCCAGCTTTTTCCCATTATATGCAATGTTTTACTGTATATGCCTTTCTGTGCACATGTAAATTGTATCTTTTTATAGAGTCTTAGATATTTTGCTGAGAATGAGGCTTTCATAGTTAAAACCTGCTTACACATCTTTATCAATTGCCCTGATTAAGTTTGCACCAATATACAACATACTATGAGAGTGTCTATTCACTACTATATGGTATCATTAGTCTTTTATTTATTTATATTATTATATTTTATTATTATTATTTGAGACAGAGTCTCACTCTGTTGCCAGGCTAGAGTGCAGTGGCATGATCTCGGCTCACTGCAACCTCCACCTCTCAGGTTCAAGCAATTCCCCCACCTCAGCCTTGCAAGTAGCTGGGACTACAAGGCGCGTGCCACCATGCATGGCTAATTTTTTGTTTTTAGTAGAGACGAGGTTTCACCATGTTGGCCAGGATGGTCTTGATCTTCTGACCTCGTGATCTGTCCTCCTTGGCCTCCCAAAGTGCTGGGATTACAGGCGTGAGCCAACGCACCTGGCCATCATTAGTCTTTTAAGTCCACTAATCCAGTGGAAATTGTGTTTATTTAAATGAATTACCCATGCACAGGTTTCATTAAGTGTAATAAAATTTGGGCTTCAGAAGCAAAAACCAGAACTGAAAGAAAATTGGTTTTGTAGTTAGAAAAATGTGATTTAAAAATGCAGATACTCCGGCCGGGTGCGGTGGCTCAAGCCTGTAATCCCAGCACTTTGGGAGGCCGAGGCGTGCGGATCACAAGGTCAGGAGATCGAGACTATCCTGGCTAACATGGTGAAACGCCGTCTCTACTAAAAATACAAAAAACTAGCCGGGCGTGGTGGCGGGCGCCTGTAGTCTCAGCTACTTGGGAGGCTGAGGTGGGAGAATGGTGTGAACCTGGGAGGCGGAGCTTGCAGTGAGCCGAGATCACGCCACTGCACTCCAGCCTGGGAGACACAGCGAGACTCCGTCTCAAAAAAAATAAATAAATAAATAAAAATAAAAAAATGCAGATATTCCATTTATTTTGAGTGTGTATAGCTCACGCCTGTAATCCCAGCACTTTCAGAGGCTGAGATGGGTGGAACACTTGAGTCCAGGAGTTTGAGACCAGCCTGGGCAATATGGTGAAATCCCCTATCTACTAAAAATAAAAAAAATCAGCTGGGTGTGGTGGCACACCTGTAGTCCTAGCTACTTGGGAGGCTGAAATGGGAGGATCACCTGAGCCCAAGGAGGTTGAGGCTGTAGTGAGCTGTGATTGTGCCAATGCACTCCAACCTGAGCGTTGGAGTGAGACCCTGCCTCAAAAAAACAAAAACAAAAAACTCTTAAAATCAAGGGAAAGACCCAAAAACCTGATAGAAAAAAGTGGGTAAAAGAAATGAACACATGAAATCACACACACGCAGACACAGAGAGCAAGCGAGCGAGGAAGCACAAATTTTAAAATTATAGAGGCCCGGCGCAGTGGCTCAAGCCTGTAATCCCAGCACTTTGGGAGGCCGAGACGGGCGGATCACGAGGTCAGGAGATCGAGACCATCCTGGCTAACCCGGTGAAACCCCGTCTCCACTAAAAAAAAATTACAAAAAACTAGCCGAGCGAGGCGGCGGGCGCCTGTAGTCCCAGCTACTCGGGAGGCTGAGGCAGGAAATGGCGTAAACCCGGGAGGCGGAGCTTGCAGTGAGCTGAGATCCGGCCACTGCACTCCAGCCTGGGCGACAGAGCGAGACTCCGTCGCAAAAAAATAAATAAATAAATAAAATAAATAAATAAATACAATTATAGTTTGCTGGCTTTTTAAAAAAATAAAACCGGCTGGGCGCGGTGGCTCATGCCTGTAATCCCAGCACTTTGGGAGGCCGAGGTGGGCAGATCACGAGGTCAGGAGATCGAGACCATCCTGGCTAACACGGTGAAACCCCTTCTCTACTAAAAATACAAAGAATTACCCAGGCATGGGCCTGTAGTCCCACCTTCTCTGGAGGCTGAGGCAGGAGAATACCATGAACTCGGGAGGCAGAGCTTGCAGTGAGCCGAGATGGTGCCACTGCACCCCAGCCTGGGCGGCAGAGTGAGACTCCGTCTCAAAAAAACATAATAAAATAATAAAAAAATTAACCCATGCGACCACCATTAAAGACATAGCAACTTTCCAACATCCCAGAAGTCTCCCTTATATCTCTTCCCAATCATTACACCTCAAAGTTAACCATTATTTTGACCTCTATAATAGAATAGTATGGTTTGGTTTTGAACTTTATATAGATAGAATCACATAGTATGTACTGTTGTGTCTGACCTCCTTTGCTCAACATTATTTCTATACATAGATACATATAGATATAACATTATATTCATGTTGCTGTACATAGTAGTAGTTTGTAATTTAACCTTTCTTTTTTATTTTTGAGACAGTGTTTCATTCTGTACTCCAGGCTAGAGTGCAGTGACACTATCATAGCTCACTGCCACCTCAAACTCCTAGACTCAAGAAATCCTCCCACCTCAGCCTCAGCTCCCCAAGTAGCTAGGACTACAGGTGCATACCACCACCACACCCAGATAATTTAAAAAATTTATAGAGATGGGGTCTCACTATGTTCCCTGGGCTGTTCTTGAATTCCTGGCCTCAAGTGATCCCCATCTCAGCCTCTGAAAGTGCTGGGACGACAGGTGTGAGCCATAGTACCCACCCTTTATCGTGTAATTATTTTGTTAATTCCCTCTTGTTCACTCTCTCTACACATATCTGGTTGTATGTCTTAAGTCTTTAATTTACTACATAAATTACTAGAAATTAAGAGTTAGGTTGATCAGTATGTACAAAGTTTCAGTTATACGAGAGGAATAAGTTCTGGTGTTCTATTGCACAACATGATGACTATAGTTAATAGTATTAAACATATGAACTGGAGGGGGAACAAATTAGTCTATAACAATTCCCAATATATATATTGAAAAAACAAAAAACAAAAAAAAACTTGGCCAGGTGCCGTGGCTCACACCTTGTAATCTCAGCACTTTGGGAGGACAAGGTGGGCCAATCACTTGAGCCCAGGAGTTCAAGACCAGCCTGGGCAACATGGTGAAACCCCATCTGTACAAAAAAATACAAGAAATTAACTGGGTGTGGTTGTGTGTCTGTAGTCCCAGATACTTGGGAGACTGAGGTGGGAGAATCACTTGAGCCCTGGAAGTCAAGGCTGTAGTGAGCCATGATTGCACCACTGCACTCCAGCCTGGGCATCGGCGTGAGACCTTGTCTCAACAAAACAAAACTGCTCTTAATGTCAAGGGAAAGACCAGCCTGGGCAACATGGTGAAACCCCATCTGTACAAAAAAATACAAGAAATTAACTGGGTGTGGTTGTGTGTCTGTAGTCCCAGATACTTGGGAGACTGAGGTGGGAGAATCACTTGAGCCCTGGAAGTCAAGGCTGTAGTAAGCCATGATTGCACCACTGCACTCCAGCCTGGGCATCGGCGTGAGACCTTGTCTCAACAAAACAAAACTGCTCTTAATGTCAAGGGAAAGACCCAAAAACCTGACAGAAAAGATGGGTAAAAGAAATTAACAATTCACAAAAAATATGTAAAAGGGGCCCTTAAATGTGTAAAAAGAGAAATGCAAATTAAAATAATATAGAGAAAGGTCAGGTGAGGTGGCGTACACCTATAATCCCAGTGCTTTGGGAGCCTGAGGTGGGAGGTTTGCTTGAGGTCAGGAGGTTGAGGTTACAGTGAGCTATGATTACACCACTGCACTCTAGCCTGGACAACAAAGTGAGACCCTGTCTCTTGGTGGGGGGAGGGCGGAATACTGAGACCATTTTTAACCTATCAGGATGACAAAAATTAAAAAGTATAACAACATATTCTGTTGGTGAGACAGGATATAGTCGGCTGACTGATGACCCTGCAAAAAGATATGTCCATGTCCTAATCTCTGGAAACTGTGAATGTTACTTAATTTGGAAAGGGGGTCTTTGCAGATGAAATTAAGAATTTTGAGATGAGTAGTTCATCCTGGATTGTCTGCGTGGGTCCTAAATCCAGTGACAAGCATCCTTAAAAGAGACACAAGGAGATTGGCAGACAGAAGAAGAGGAGGCAGCAATGTGACCCTGGAGGTGGATGGGGCCACAGGTCAAGGAATGGCTACAGCCATCAGAGAAAGAGGCAAAGTGAGGATTCTCCCCTCGAATCTCTAGGAGTGGTCCAGCCCTGCTGATGTCTAGATTTTTGGAGTTTTGGCCTCCAGAATGTGACAGAGTAAACTATTGTTTAAAGCCACCAAGTTTGCGGTGACTTGTTAGAGCAGCCACAGGAATGAATGTACGGGGAATCGGGCAGTCTCATATACTGCTGGTGGGAAAACAAACTGGCACAACCCTTATGGTGGGAAATTTGACAACATGTACATAAACTACCTACATGTTTCCCTTGTGACCCAGCCATTCCACTTTTAGGAATCTGCCCTGAAGATACAACTCCACCTATTAAAAAATACAGCCATTAGAATGGATGATGTTTATCACTTGTTGACAAAGAAAAATGTTCACTTGTGTTAAATGAGAAAGATAGGTTTCAGAACAGCAACAATGTTCTAGCTGATTCTGTTTTTAAAACTCAGTGTATGTAGAGAAGGACAGTAAAGGGATTTATCATGAGATGCTCATAGGGGGCAACTGTTATTTTAGATTTCTTTATTAAAATTTTTAATTGACAATTGTATATATTTGTACAGTAATTGTACGTATTGTATGTACAATTGTATATTGATGTATATATTTGTACAATAATTGTATATATATTTATATGGTACAATGTGGTATTTCTATGCATGAACACATGATGGAATGATCAAATCAGGCTGGTTAGCATATCCATCACCTCAAATATTTACCATTTCTTTGTGGTGAGAACATATAAAATCCTATCTTTTAGCTATTTTGAACTATACAATACAGTAACTGTAGTCACTGTGTTGGGCAAAAGAACAGCAGAATGTATTCTTCCTATCTAAATGAAACTTTGTACCTGTTAACCAGCATTTCCCCTTTCCCCATCCACCACATCCCCACCCCCCAGCCTTTGGTAACCATCCTCCTAGTCTCTACTTCTAAGAGTTCAACTTTTTAGATTCCACATGTGAGATCATATAGTATTTGTCTCTCTGTGCCTGGCTTATTTCACTTAACATAATATCTTCTAGGTTTACCCATGTTGTTGCAAACGACAGAATTTCATGTTTAAGGCTGAATAGTATTCTACTGTATATATATCCTCCATTTAAAAAATCCATTCAGCTGGGCGTGGTGGCTCACGCCTGTAATCCCAGCACTTTGGGAGGCCAAGGCAGGCGGATCACAAGGTCAGGAGATCGCAACCATCCTGGCTAACACAGTGAAACCCCGTTTCTACTAAAAATACAAAAAAAAAATTAGCCGGGCCTGGTGGCGGGTGCCTGCAGTCCCAGCTACTCGGGAGGCTGAGGCAGGAGAATGGCGTGCACCCGGGAGTCGGAGCTTGCAGTAAGCCGAGATCGTGCTACTGCACTCCAGCCTGGGCGACAGAGCGAGACGGGCATCTCAAAAAAATAAAAAAAATAAATCCATTCATACATTGATGGGCACTTAGCTTGTTTCCTTATCTTAGTTATTGTGAATAATTCTACAGTGAACATGGGAGTGCAGACATCTTTGACATACTGATGTCAATTCCTTGTGGGATTGCTGGATCATATGGTAATTCTATTTTTTGTTTTTTGAGGAAGCTCTACACTTTGTCAAAATGGCTGTAGTAATTTACAGTGCTCTCAACAGTGTGCAAGTGTTCCTTTTTTCTACATCCTCACCAACACTAATCTTTCATCTTTGTTTATAACAGCAGGTGTCTAACAGGTGCACGGTAAATATCTCATGGTTTTTTTGTGGGGAATGCAGTCTCACTGTTGCCCTGGCTGGAGTGCAGTGGCACGATCTCGGCTCACTGCAACCTCCACCTCCTGGGTTCAAGCGATTTTCCTGCCTCAGCCTCCCAAGTAGCTGGGACTACAGGTGCGTATCACCATGCCTGGCAAATTTTTTGTATTTTTATTAGAGGTGAGGTTTCACCATGTTAGCCAGGATGGTGTCCATCTCCTGACTTCGTGATCTGCCCGGCTCGGCCTCCCAAAGTGCTGGGATTACAGTCGTGAGCCACTGCGCCCGGCCCCACTGTGGTTTTAATTTGCATTTCTCTGATGATTACAGATGTTTAGCATTTTTCAGATATGTGTTGGCCATTTGTATGTCTTCTTATGAGAAATGTATACAAGTCCTTTGCCCATTTTTAATAGGGTTATTTGTATTCTTGTTAAGAAGTCTGAGTTCCTTTTACATTTTGGATATTAGCCCCTTATCCAATATATGATTTGCAAGGATTTTCTCCCAATCTTTGGGTTGTCTCTTCATCCTATTGTTTCCTTTGCTGTGCAGAATAGGATTCTGTTTTCTGAATTTTAATGCTTAGTATGTATTTCTTTTATAATCAGAAACTCTATAAGGCTAATCCTTCCCTCCTTAAAACTGGAAGAATTATAGAAGGAGCTATGGGCACAGTGACACAGGGGGATGATGGTGAAGTGTCTTTGGGAACTCAGACTGAAAGGACCTCAGTTCTCTCCACTGGCCACTGAGGGAAAAGTTTCTCAAACAATACCTGGAAGTTTTGACTCTCATTTCAGCTGAGCATTTACCTGCAATGGCTTCCCTCTTCTTTGAGCCACCTTAACACATTACTCTCTACACATTCATGGCTATCTCCCTTTCTTCAATGGGGAAATCACATCTGGCTTAGAAATAAAAGGTCCTGTATATAGGAAAAGAAATTGGACTTAGGCCTGTTGTGGTGATGTCAATTCAGGGAGAGAAATAAACAAGACAGAGGAAGATAAAGTCACCTTAGGTGTCAAGAAAATGAAACCTCAATACTAAAAACACAGTCGAGTGTTTCCAGCTATAAAAATGCCAGATCAGTTCTTCAAAAGCTCTCAAGAGACTCACAATGAAGGAAAATACTCCCAGCAAGCAGATTATAAATAATAAAGGAAAATATTGCATAAAAATTTTTATTTAGTTTTAATTTTTTATTTTTAAAATTGTATTTATTTTATTTATTTTTTGAGATGGAGTCTCACTCTGTCACCCAGGCTGCAGAGCAGTGGTGCAATCTCAGCTCACTGCAAACTCCACCTCCTGGGTTCAAGCTATTCTTCTGCCTCAGCCTCCCGAGTAGCTGGGATTACAGGTGCACACCACCATGCCTGGCTAACTTTTGTAGTTTTAGTAGAGATGGGGTTTAGACATGTTGGTCAGGCTGGTCTCGAACTCCTCACCTCAGGTGATCCACCTGCTTCGGCCTCCCAAAGTGCTGGGATTAATGGCGTAAACCACCGCGCCAGGCCTTTTTTTTTTTTTTTTTTTTTTTGATACAGAGTCTCGCACTGTCGCCCAGGCTGGAATGCAGTGGCACAATCTCAGCTCACTGCAATCTCTGCCTCCCAAGTTCAAGCGATTCTCCTCCCAGCCTCCCAAGTAGCTGGGATTACAGGTGCCCGCCACAACACCTGGCTAATTTTTTGTATTTTTAGTAGAGACAGGGTTTCACTATGTTGGCCAGGATGGTCTTGAACCCCTGACCTCGTGATCCGGATCCGCCCACCTTGGCCTCCCAAAGTACTGGGATTACAGATGTGAGCCACCCCACTCAGTCTTTTTTTTTTTTTTTTTTTTTTTTTGAGATTGAGTTTTGCTCTTGTTGCCCAGGCCGGAGTGCAATGGCATGGTCTCGGCTCACCACAACCTCTGCCTCCTGGGTTCATGTGATTCTTCTGCCTCAGCCTCCCAAGTAGCTGGGATTACAGGCATGTACCACTACACCTGGCTAATTTTGAGTTTTTAGTAGAGACGGGTTTTTTCTATGTTGGTCAGGCTAGTCTCGAACTTCCAACCTCAGGTGATCTGCCCACTTCTGCCTCCCAAAGTGCTGGGATTACAGGCATGAGCCACCATGCCCAGCCCTATTTTTTATTTTTATAAATAGAGATGAGGTTTCACCATGTTGCCCAGGCTGGTATCGACCTCCTGGGCTCAAGCGATCCCCTGATTTTGCCCTTCCAAAGTGCTGGGATTACAAGCGTGAGCCACCGTGCCCGGCCAGGAAATTATTCTTAACTAGCAAGATTAGGCTCTGATGGCCAGGTGCGGTGGCTCAAGCCTGTAATCCCAGCACTTTGGGAGGCCGAGACCGGCGGATCACAAGGTCAGGAGATCGAGACCATCCTGGCTAACATGGTGAAACGCCATCTCCACTAAAAATACAAAAAACTAGCCGGGCGAGGTGGCAGGCGCCTGTAGTCCCAGCTACGTGGGAGGCTGAGGCAGGAGAATGGCATGAACCTGGGAGGCGGAGCTTGCAGTGAGCTGAGATCCGGCCACTGCACTCTAGCCTGGGTGACAAAGCGAGACTCCGTCTCAAAAAAAAAAAAAAAAAAAGATTAGGCTCTGACATCACATTCTTGCAGTTACATCCCTCTAAGCAGGGTTTAGCCACTCACTCTGCACCTGGAGAACTTTATGGTTATCCCTGGAAGTGACAGTCCTGCAAATGACAAAAAACACTCCAAATGTATTAGGTTGGTGCAAAAGTAATTCCGCTTTTTGCCACTGAAAGTAAGTCTCACATGACCCTGAGAGAAATGGGAGGCTGGGGTATACATAGTAGCTGCGTACCATATGGAAGAAATTTCTCTGGCTTGGTTCGGCTTTGAGTCTAGCAGGAATATACCTGTTTAAATATTCCAGAACTTCCTCACAACGAACTGTTAAGTGATCAGTTAAAAAAAAAAAAAAAGGTTGGCTGGGCACAGTGGCTCATACCTATAATCCCAGCGGTTTGGGAGGTTGAAGCGGGCAGATCACTTGAGGTCAGGAGTTCGAGACCAGCCTGGCCAACATGATGAAACCCCGTCTCAACTAAAAATACAAAAATTAGCCAGGTGTGGTGGCAGGAACCTGTAATCCCAGCTACTCGGCAGACTGAGGCAGAAGAATCGCTTGACCCAGGAGGCAGAGGTTGCAGTGAGTGGAGATGGTGCCAGTGCACTCCTGCCTGGGCAACTGAGTGAGACTCCATCTCAAAAAAAAAAAAAAAAAAAAAAAGTTGTAGAATAATAGAAAAATATAGACAAATCCAAAACATGCTAAGAGTGGCTAAAGCAGGTAACTATATAATATGTACAGCTATACCATTTATCAAAGTATACATATGTACATACAGATACATGTACATATACATACAGACAGAATGTCAGACATTAGCAATAGAAAGAAAAATATCTAGAGGTATACTGAGTTTTTTTGTTTGAGACAGTCTTGCTGTGTCACCCAGGCTGGAGTGCAGCAGCATGAACACGGCTCACTGCAGCCTTGACCTGCTGGGCTCAACTGCTCTTCCTGCCTCAGCCTCCTGTGTAGCTGGGACGACAGGCACACGCCACCACACCTGGCTAATTTTTTATTATTTTTAAAATTTTTATTATTTTTTATTATTTTTTTGAGATGGAGTCTCTCTGTCACCTAGGCTGGAGTGAAGTGGCACAATCTCGGCTCACTGCAACCTCCACCTCCCGGGTTCAAGCAATTCTCCTGCCTCAGCCTCCTGAGTAGCTGGGATTACAGGCACACGCCACCATGACTGGCTAATTTTTGTATTTTTAGTGGAGACGGGGTTTCACAATGTTGGTCAAGCTGGTTTCAAACTCCTGACCTCGTGATCCATCCGCCTCAGCCTCCCAAAGTGCTGGGATTACAAGCATGAGCCACCGTGCCTGGCCAATTTTTAATTTTTTTGTAGAGATGGGGTCATACTCTGTTTCCCAGAGTGGTCTCCAACTCCCTGGGCTCAAGCGATCCTGCTTCAGCCTCCCAAAGTACTGGTATTACACGTATGAGCCACCACACCCGGCCAAGGTATACCTTTAACATTTAACATTGGCCGGGCGCGGTGGCTCAAGCCTGTAATCCCAGCACTTTGGGAGGCCGAGACGGGCGGATCACGAGGTCGGGAGATCGAGACCATCCTGTCTAACACGGTGAAACCCCGTCTCTACTAAAAATACAAAAAACTAGCCGGGCGTAGTGGCGGGCGCCTATAGTCCCAGCTACTCGGGAGGCTGAGGCAGGAGAATGGCGAGAACCCGGGAGGCGGAGCTTGCAGTGAGCCGAGATCGCGCCACCGCACTGCAGCCTGGGTGACTGAGCAAGACTCCGTCTCAAAAAAAAAAAAATAAAAATAAAAAAAAAATTTAACATTAAATAGGCTGTGATACTGATTTTTTGTTTTAAGTATACTTCTAGAAATTTAAACTTAAGTATACTTGTTACATATACTTCTTATTTTCTTTGCAAGAAACATCTGCTGATTTTAGAATATATGTTTAAGGCATTTTATTACATGGAAGATTTTCAAAAAGTAGATTAAAAAAACTTTTAGGCCGGTTGCAGTGGCTCACGCCTGTAATCCCTCCACTTTGGGAGGCCAAGGTAAGCTGATGACTTTAGGTCAGGAGTTTGAGACTAGCCTGGCCAACATGGTGAAACCCCGTCTCTACTAAAAATACAAAAATTAGCCAGGCATGTTGGTGCACGCCTGTAATCCCAGTTACTTGGGTGGCTGAGGCATGAGAATCGCTTGAGCCCAGGAGGCAGAAGTTGCAGTGAGCAGAGATCATGTGCACTCCAGCCTGGGCAAGAGTGATACTCTGTCTCAAAAAAAAAAAAAAAAAAAAAAAAAAAAAGCTTTAAGAAGTCTTTACATGTACAGCTAAGCACATTCTAAATACTATGTGATGAATGATTTCTCTTACGTTCAAAAAAAAATATTAATTTTGACCCAACTATGACTGTGGGTTTTCTGCCCAGGGAAGAAGAGCTAAGAGGCTTAAACCTTACCTTGGACTTGCTGCTTTGTTTTCTATGCCTTCTTGACAGAAGGATTTATTTCACTTCTGAAATACTAGCCATAATGTCCTGCTATGGGTAAGAGGACAGCCTTGCTCCATTAGTACCCTTTAGACCCAACATCAAGAGACTCTAATCTGTAAGACATATACATGACGAGAGGGCATTCATTCACACACAGAGCTCCTGTGAATTCTTGGGAACTCACAGGGTTATCATCTGTACTTCTCTAGAAGTCTTTGTCATGCTCTACCTTTCACTTACTTTTATTGCCCCTGTTGAATTATAAGCAATGCAAAGGCAGTAATTATATCTTAATAATTTGTGCTTCTTCCAAGTATTGAAGCACAAAGTCTTACATGTTGCCAAGCATGCCCAATGTCTTACTCAGAAATCCCACTTCTAGGACACTTTGTCTCTTAGAAAGTAATTATAAAAATGAACAAAATAGTATTACAAGAATGCTCATCAAAGAATTCCTGATAATAATTAGTAAATAAAAATGTTTGAGAATAAACAGTGTGTTAAATATCATATAATAGAATCCATAATCCTAATAATTTTCATTCCAAATTAGTTGGCAATAAAGACACTCATCAGGAATGGCTTTGTGAAGTAGATGGGATACAGAATAGAAGGTGTCAAGTTAGAAAATGGTAATCTAATAGTTAAAGACTGAAGGCTTTGAAATTCAAATTGCAGTTCCATCTCTTAGGAACTCTGTGACATTTTACAAGTTATTTAAGCTCTTGGTGCCTCACCTGCATCACCAGTTTACTGGGAATGGTATCAATAACTCCCTCAGGGTTCTGAGGGGAGTTAAATGATACTAAACATGTAAAATACTTAGGACAGTATATTAGGGTTCTCTAAAGAAACAGAACAAACAGGTGTGTGTGTGTGTGTGTGTGTGTGTGTGTGTGTATGCACGTACACAGAAATATTTATTTTAAGGAATTGGCTCATGCAATTGTGGAGCCTTGGTATGTCCAAAATCTGCAAGGCAGGCCTGCAGGCTGAAGATCCAGACAAGAGTTGTGTTCAAAGTCTAAAGGCAGTCTGCTAACACAATTCCTTCTTGCTCAGGGGACATTAGCTTTTGTTCTATTAAGAACTTTAGCTGATTGAATGAGGCTTACCCACTGTGTGGAGCATAATCTGCTTTATTCAGAGTCCACTGATTTAAGTGTTAATCTCATCCAAAAACAACTTTCACAGAAACATCCAGAATAATGTTTGACCAAATATCTGGGCATCATGGCCCACTCAAGTTGACACATAAAATTAACCATCATAAGTCCACCCTTGTCAACTTGGTACCCATAAGCATCTCCCAAAACCATACTTCATATCTGAATAAAGACAGTAACAAGGTTATACTTTTGCTTAACATGGGACAACTATGCTGCATACAACCAAAAATAACTAACCCTTCCCCAGAAGAGGATGCAAAGTCTGGATGATGTTAATACTTCTCCCCCATATCCCATAACTTGAAAACTGATATAAAGTTAACAATATTTAAATATTCTAATATAAAGTCAGTATATGTTACTGTACACGATAAAGAGATATGAAAGGGAGGAAAACAAAGCTTTGTTGTACACACATTCATTACAAATAAAGATACATTCATGACAATTACAGTTTTTGTTTCTGTAGCTGCTCACGTGGTTATAGCTGGTATTCATGCCTCCCTTCTTCCCTTACCCATTATGTATTCCTTTTCCCCTCAGCAAGCAAGCTCCTCAGCTGATTGTGGTTCTTTAACCGGTGGGGTGACCCAAACCTTCATTCGTTAAGGGTCTGGATGGTAGTTTTGGCAGAAGCATTTTGGGTAAGGAAGACAAATTCGTATCTAAAGTGTGTATTCCAGTAAGAAAAAAAATACTGTCCTTTCCATGATGAAAGCAATCCAATGTATCAGCCTGCCACCAGGGAATGGTGCCATATTGGGGAACCAGTGTTGGTCTTGGCTGCTGGCACACTGGGCACTCAGCAGTAGCTGTAGCCAGTTTGGCTTTGGTAAGCAGAAGTCCACGTTGCTGAGCCCATGCATAACTTCCATCACTGCCATCATGACCACTTTGTTCACGAGCCAATTGGGTGATGGTAAGGGTAGCTGGGGCAAGAGGCTGACTGATATCCACAGAATGGATCATCCTATGCACCCGACTATTAAACATCCTCCTCTGCTAAAGTTACCCTTTGGTAAGTATTCATATAGGGCACAAATATCTTTATATTTCTTACCTGTTCAGCAAGGTCCATATGTCTTCCCCAGAATTCCTTGTCACCAGTTTTTAAATAATGTTCCAAGTCCCTGACCATCCAGCCAGACCATTGGCTACAGTGCATAAGTTGGTATATAATGTCACATCTGGCTATTTCTCCTTCTAGGGAAAATGAACAACCAGGTGCAGTGCTCCGAGTTCGAATCACTGGGAGGATTTCCCTTTACCACTGTTCTTTGAGGATGTCCCAGAACAGAACTGTAGTGCTGTCCAGGTGGTGTCTGTCTATCATGCAGAACCATCCGTAGACCAGGCCTGAGTCTTCTCTGCCTCTATCAACTCATCATAGGGAACTCCCCATGAGGCCACGAGTGCAGGCTGGGAGAGAAAGGTATTGCAGCAGGAGGGGAACGATGGGCTTTTGGGCCACTTCTTCACATGTGTGCCTTTAGGGTCTGCTTAGGCCTGGTCACATTTATACCACTTGCATTTTATGATAGAGTACTGCTGTGCACACCCAATTTAATGACTTCGTGGGTCAGATAACACCCATTTCATGATGGGTAGTGCAGGTTGCATGGTAACTTGGTGGCCCATGATTAAATGGTCAGTCTCTACTAAGGTCCAGTAGCAGGCCAAAAGCTGCCTCTGGAGAGGTGTTTTCTAAAAAGGAAGATGGAGCTTTGCTCCAAAATCCTCAGGGCCTATCCTGTGATTCTTCTGTTGGGCCCTGCCAAAGGCTCCAAACAGCATCCCTCTCTGCTACTGACACTGGAGGCACTATTATATTTGTTGGATCACGTGGCCCAAGTGGCACACATCAGCTTGCACAGCAGCCTGGACCTGTTGGGGAGTTTTCCCTTATTCTGGACCCCACTGTGAACTAACAGCTTTTTTGATCACATGGTAAATGGCCAGCAGAATAACACATCCAAGTGAAGAATGTGTTGTCTCCAAAATCCAAAGAGACCCCGTATGCATTGCGCCTCCTTTTTGACTGTAGGAGGAGCCAGATGCAACAATTTATCCATCATCTTAGAAGGGATATCCCACCATGCTCCACACCACCTGACCCCTGGGAATTTCAGTGAAGTAGAAGGCCCCTGATTTCTTACTGGATTTATTTCCATCCTCTGACATGCAATGTCTTACCAATAAATCTACAGTACTTGCTACTTCTTGTTCACTAGGTCGAATCAGTGTAATGTCATCAACGTAATGGATCAGTGCAGTATTTTTTGTTTGTTTGTTTGTTTTGAGACGGAATCTTGCTCTGTGGCCCAGGCTGGGGTACAGTGGTACGATCTCAGCTCACTGCAACCTCTGCCTCCTGGGTTCAAGCAATTCTCCTGCCTCGGCCTTCCAAGGAGCTGGGATTATAGGTGTGTGCCAGCATGTTCAGCTAATTTTTGTATTTTTAGTAGAGACGGGGTTTTGCCATGTTGGCCAGGCTGATCTGGAACTGCTGACCTCAGATGATCCACCCGCCTCAGCCTCCCAAAGTGCGGGGATTACAGGCCTGAGCCACTGTGCCCGGCCCAGTGCAGTATCTCGCGGAAGGAAAAGGCAATCAAGATCCCTGTGAACTAACTTACAATATATGTCTGGAGAATTGATATACCCTTGAGGCTGCACAGTGAAAGTGTTGTTACTGGCCTTACCAATTGAAAGCGAGCTATTTATGGTGGTTTTAAATAACAAAGATGGAGAAAAAAAGCATTTGCCAGCTCAGTAGCTACACATCAGGTAGCAGAGGATGTGTTAATATCCTTAAGCAACAAAACCACATTTGGTAGAGCAGCTACAACAGGTGTTACCACCTGGTCAAGCTTATGATAATCCAGTGGCATTCTTCAAGACCGATTTGTCTTCTGCAGGGCCAACCGGGCAAGCTGAATGGGGATGGGGTGGGAATCCCCGCCCCTGCATATTTTTCTTAGTGGTGGTACTAATCTCTGCAATCCCTCCAGGAATGTGGTATTGCTTCTGATTTACTATTTTTCTAGGTGGAGACAGTTTTAGTAGCTTTCACCTGGCCTCTCCCACCATAACAGCCCTCAGTTCACATGTCAGGTAATCAGTGTGGGGATTCTGCCAGTTACTAAGTAGATCTAGTCCAATTTTGTGTGTGGTATTGGGGATACAACCACAGAATGCTTCTGGGACTTGCTGTGCCCATTGTGAGATATACCTGAGCTAAAACTCCATTCATTACCTAACTGCCATAGCCCCTACTCTGACTGGTAGATGACAGTGATGTTTTGGGTCTCCTGGAATTAAGGTCAGTTCAGAGCCAGTGTCTAATTTAAAACAAGTTAATAAATATGAAACAATGATTTATTGTGATAAAGAATGCAAAATGGCCATGAAAGAACATGTCAAAGAAAATATCTGTTACAGGGTAACTATCTGGGAAGATGGCTGATATTCTTTGGTGGAAGTTAAATAGATGGGAAATCTACTAAAGCATTAATTGATTTGCGTAAGTGGAAGACTTCTAGGTCAAGTGAACAAAAGCGTAACTTGATTCATAAAGACAGAAAGTCAGGTCCCTCAATGAATACCCGGACTTCAGTCAGTGAAGACACCTAGAAGCCCTTGAATGAAGGGGAGGCCAGGTCCCCTTGAGGAAGAACACCAGTATACTTCCAGAAATTTATACTGTTAATCTTTCTCCCAGTCTTCCAAAAGGGTCCTATGGCTTTTATTAGAGTGACTGTGCAGAGACCAACAGTGAGTCCCCAATATGGCACCATTCTCTGGTGGCAGGTTGGTTACATTGGACTGCTTTTTTCTCACTGAAATAGACACTATGGATATGGATTTGCCTTCCTTGCACAAAGTGCTGCCACCAAACTACCCTGAAAAGTAATCACTGAAAGGTCTGATTATTTATTTTCCCCATTGTAACGTATCCATGGGTCCCAGATACCTGCATTCTCTTATGCAGTTACTACATTTATATAACCTCGCAATCTTTCATTCAGATTTTAACTCAGAAGTCACATTCAAACACATCGAATCTCACATGATCTCCAGCTCAATCATAATCCTTTAAAATATACACATAAACCTCAAAGCCACAACAGCCTAATCACGTACTCCTTCACTGTCATACAATTCATCCAGAGACTTGAGCATATTCACAAACCACTTTCACATACAGTCATCCCTCCAGGACTCCTCCCTACCAAAATCCACAGATGCTCAAGTCCCTTATATAAAATGGCACAGTATTTGCATATAATCTACGAAAATCCTTTAAACCCTCTCTAGATTACTTATAATACCTAATAACCATGTAAATAGTTGTTATATTCTATTGTTTAGGGCATGATGACAAGAAAAAAAAAGTCTGTACAAGTTCAGTACAGATACAAACATCAACTTTTTCCCAGATATTTTCAACTGAAGGTTTGTTGAATCCCCAATGCAAGACCCATGGATAGGGAGGGCCAGCTATACATCATATATTTCACTCTCCTTTCAGTGACAGTTTCAAGAGCAAACCATCCCACATACATGAACAAGAATCAGACACAAGCAGAATCACTTGTTCTCAAGCACCATTTCCTCATATTACACTTGGTGATGGAGTTACTGGTCTCTCAGCGAAGTTAAAAGTCCTTACCATGGATCTGTCCCTTCTGGCAGATAACATGTACCAGCTTCCACTCCTCTCAGTCAGCTCTGGACTCTCACACACAACCAAACACACACAGTCACCTCACACCACTCCTATGCATACATTTAAGGTTCAGGACGCCCCGGTCCAGAGATCTGTCATTCATCCATCTCAGACCCTCCTGGTCCCAACCAGCTTTTTCCCTTCCCAGGGGCCGCCACAGTCACACTAGTCCTCTAATCATGGGTGGACCCAGCGCAAAAAAGCCTCACACAGAATGTCACAGGATCCCTGTGCAGGTGGCTGCGCTCCCGCAAACATGGCAATCACACGGGTCCAGGTGGCCTCTCACATTTAAGCCACATCAGGTATCACCCCACAGGGGCCACTGCGGGAGTGGCGGCGCTTACCATATGAACCCCACGCGGGCATATAGCACAGCCATTCTCAAAAGGCCTCAAAACCGTTTCACGACCCAGCGCGGTGGTTCACACCTGTCATCCAATACTTTGGCAAACGAGATGGGAGGATCGCTTGAGTCCAGGAGTTCGAGACCACCAGCGTGGGCAACATAGCGAGACCTCGTCTTTACCAAAAATAAATAAATAAATAAATAAATATCGTTTTGGCTGGACCTGGTGGCTCACGCCTGTAATCACAGCACTTTGGGAGGTGGATGCGGGAGAAGCAGAGGAGGTGGAGATTGCAGTGAGCTAGGATCCCGACACCACACTCAGCCCGGGCAACAGGGCATGAAGACCCTGTGTCAAAAAAATTAAAAAAAATTTTTTAAAGTTGAGTGAAATATATGACGTACAGTTTTTGTTTTTTGTTGTTGTTGTTGTTGTTTTTCTTGCCCAGGCAAGAATATATTTTTTCTGTATGAAAAAATATATAAATAGGCCGGGAGCGGTGGCTCATGCCTGTAATCCCAGCACTTTGGGAGGCCGAGACGGGTGGATCACGAGGTCAGAAGATCGAGACCATCCTGGCTAACACGGTGAAACCCCGTCTCTACTAAAAATACAAAAAATTAGCCAGGCGCAGTGGCGGGCTCCTGTAGTCCCAGCTACGTGGGAGGCTGAGGCAGGAGAATGGCGTGAACCCGGGAGGCGGAGCTTACAGTGAGCCGAGATCGCGCCACTGCACTCCAGCCTGGGCGACAGAGCGAGACTCCGTCTCAAAATAATAGTAGTAATAATAATAATATATATATAAAATAGAGTCAAATATATGACGTACAGTTTTGTTTGTTTGAGAAGGAATTTTGCTCTTGTTGCCCAGGCTGGAGTGCAATGGCGCAATCTCGGCTCACCGCAACCTCTGCCTCTCGGGTTCAAGCGATTCTCCTGTCTCAGCCTCCCGAGTAGCTGGGATTACAGGCAGGCGCCATCACGCCCGGCTAATTCTGTATTTTTAGTAGAGACTGGGTTTCTCCATATTAGTCAGGCTGGTCTCGGGTGATCCGCCCGCCTCGGCGTGAGCCACCGCGCCCAGCCAAAAAATATTTTTTAAAAAAAATCGTTTCACATACGAATCTCACGCGCTACACCCTCACAAGTCGGTTCATATCCACCTTCTCCACCAGAGTCACCTTCGGATAGGCGCACGTGCGGTCTCGCAACAAAACACCTCTCTCACCACAACTCCACAAAGGGAAGCCGGATTAGTCCGCGCCCGCCAAAAATTATCTTCAGCCACACCCCGCGGCGGCCGCCTTGAGGAGGTCGGGGCAGCCACTGTCCCTATTCTGAAATCCGTCCTCAGCGGAACCCGAAGTCTGGTATCCGAAAACGAACCCTAAGAGGTTGGCGTCACTCCAGCCTCGGGTGAAACTGCGCAAGTGCATCCCGGAGCCCGGCGGAACACACCCTTTCCATCTCAGGCGCTCTCCCCTCGGACTGCATTTCCCAGAGGACACCGCTGTCCACAGCTACTTCCGGTAGGAGCCTCGGAGGAATGGTCTCCGGGTAGAGGCAGGTAAGGGTGTCCCGGGCCGGTGGAGAAGGTAGAGCGGCCTCGCCTGGAATCCGAATCAGGACTTGGACCAGAGCCTTCCCTGAGGATGCTGAAGGTGAGAAATCCTGGCTCACCAGTGTCGTGGAAGGGGAATGTCTGTAGTTTTAAGCCTCTGAGTGCGGGATCACCCCTTAGGGGGGTGTGTTTTGCATGCGTGAGGAAGTAGGGTTTATCTTTGGGCTAAGTGTGTGTTACTGTTGGGACAGCGACCTGGTGCGTGGGTGTGCTTTACTGACAGTGTGATTCTGTGCCCGATCATTTGTGTAAATGTAGGTGACTGTGACCATTATTGTGAATGGCTATTTCTTTAAGTCCCATTAATTTACATGAAAGAAAAAGCACACGCCGGGCGCAGTTACTCACGCCTGTAATCCCAGCACTTTAGGAGGCCGAAGCGGGTGGATCACCTGAGGTCGGAAGTTCGATACCAGCCTGACCAACGTGGAGAAACCCCATCTCTACTAAAAACACTAAATTAGCCAGGTGTGGTGGTGCATGCCTGTAATCCCAGCTACTCGGGAGGCTGAGGCAGGAGAATCGCTTGAACCCGGGAGGCGGAGGTTGCGGTGAGCCGAGATCGCACCATTGCACTCCAGCCTGGGCAACAAGAGTGAAACTCCGTCTCAAAAAAAAAAAAAAAAAAAAAAAAGCATTTACTTTATCCTCAGGCTCACACGATCAGTCAGAGAGCTTCCACTCCTCTCAGTCAACTCTGGTCTCTCACACACAGACACACGCACAGTCACCTCACCCCGCTCCTGTGCACACATCTAAGGCTCAGGACGCCCTGCCCCAGAGATCTGTCATTCAGCCATCTCCCCTCCTGACTACTTGAGGAGTTAGCTGTAGATTTTCACATACAACACAAGCCAAAATCACATTGCTACCCCGCATTTATCATCACAGCCTCAGAAAAACACCACATATGTAGTATGCTTATGTACATATGTGTTTGATTTTTTTTTTTTTTTTTCCTAAGATTAGGCTAGGCCACAATACATACACATTGTTCTGCAACTTCTTTTTTTTTTTTTTTTTTTTTTTTTTGAGACGGAGTTTCTCTCTTTCGCCCAGGCTGGAATGTAGTGGCGCTATCTGGGCTCACTGCAACCTCCGCCGTGGGTTTTCAAGCAGTTCTCCTGCCTCATCCTCCCGAGTAGCTGGGATTACAGGCATCCGCCACCACACCCACCTCATTTTTGTATTTTTAGTAGAGACGGGATTTCACCATGTTGGCCAGGCTGGTCTTGGGCCCCTGACCTCGTGATCCGCCTGCCTCTGCCTCCCAAAGTGTTGGGATTACAGGCGTGAGGCACTGCGCCCAACCTCTGCAACTTCTTACTAAAAGATATTTATGTCCTTTTGTCTGTATTCAAAGACAAATTTAAGAATATTTCTCAGGATGTTTGCAGGTACGATTCTTCTTTAATTCTTACAGCACTGTACTTTAAAGACTCAAGAGTTTATTTTGGTCTGGAAATTTTTGTTCTATTTATTTCTTCTCTTCCATCTGTGTTGTTTCAGCCTCTTATTTTTGAAATTCCTGTTATACATACATTGGGTCTTTTGGGTCTGTTTTCTGTTTCCCTGATCTTTTCTCATAATGTCCATTAACTTTTCTTTTTCCTCTTAATTCAGTAAAAATCTACTCAGGGCAGTTCTCAGCACCCTGATCCTGGCTTCCATTTCATCATAGTATTGGGACACTGGGCTGGCCTAACTATCCCTTCTGCTGAAGAGAATGATCCTTGCTTTTCTTGAGTCTATCCTGCTGTAGCTGGGTTTCCTCATGGTTTTGAGTAAAGCTAGGATTTGTCCAAATTCCCACTAATAATTTATGTTTGTATGTATCAGGTCTGGGAATAGGAGATATGAAGGGGGAAGAAAAATGTCATTCTGAATTAACATTTTGGGAGCTTAGAGGCAATAATCTCCTGTCTTTTTTTTTTAACTCCCCTCTCCCCCAGCAACACCTTCTTTGGACTGAGTTTCTTCCAGAGGGAACCAAGAAGAGGATTAATTAATACATTCAATTCTAAAATAAGCCATGGCCCATGTAAGTTGTTTTTTTCTTTTTTTGTATAGGGCTTGTGACTATTTGCATTTTTTTTTTTTTTTTTTTTTTTTTTTTTTTTTGGAGATATAGCCTCACTCTGTCTCCCAGGTGGGAAGGTTAGAGTGCCGTGGCGCGATCTTGGCTCACTGCAGCCTCCACCTCCCAGGTTCAAGCGATTCTCCGACTTCAGCCTCTCAAGTAGCTGGGACAACAGGCACATGCCACCACACCCAGCTAATTTTTGTACTCTAAGTAGAGACGGGGTTTTGCCAAGTTGGCCAGGCTGATCTCAAACTCCTGGCCTCAAGTGATCCGCCCATCTCAGCCTCCCAAAGTGCTGGGATTACAGGCGTGAGCCACTGCGCCTGGCCTGCCTTCTTTATTCTGACATTGTTTCTTACCTGAGAATTATACAGTAACTTACTAGTGAGTAAGTGACGTGCCAGAATTTCAGGGCCTTCATTTTTGCTTCTCTCCTCTCCAACCCGTGTTCATATGCTTGTTGAATAAATGATTCTTCATCTCCCTTACGTGAAATCTTTTAACAGAAACAAGGAAAGAACACAAATAATATTATTTTGAATATTAGTGTTTCTCTTGTGAGAACTTTGATTGGATGAGGTGATTTAACCAATATTTACCGAGTACCTACTATGTGACAGGCATTCTTCTAGGTAACTAGGAATAAATCAGTGGGGAAAAAATATCACATACATGCATATCTTCCCTCCTGAGGCTTAACCGGTATTGAGAGACAAAAAATAACTTATGTATAGTAAGACTTAAGACACACAGATATATGCAGAGAGAGTGAGCAAGACAGAATTAACAAAATAATCGCGTGATAAAAGCCAGGCACGGAGGCTCACACCAGTAATTCTAGCACTTTGAGAGGCTGAAGCGAGAGAATTGTTTGAGTCCAGGAGTTCCAGACCAGTCCAGGCAACATAATAAAACCCCATCTCTACAAAAAGAATTTTTTTTGTTAATCAGCTGCTTGTGGTTGTGTGCACCTGTAGTCCTAGCAACTGGGGAGGCTGAGGCGGAAGTGGGAGGATCACTTGATCCCAGAAGTTTGCGGCTGCAGTGAGCTACGATCGCACTGCACTCCAGCCTGGGTGACAGAGCAAGCCTCTGTCTCAAAAAAAAAAAAAAAAAAAACTACATGATAAAGTTAAGACCAGAGAGCAAATATATATGCCTTATTAATATATGCAAATGGTGTTTAACTCATCTATTAAAAGACCTTTCAGATTGAATCATGAATTAAAACCCAGACACCTGAATGATTCACTAATTTAGAAAGGTTAAGAAAAGGACTGGCAAACTATATCAGACAAATAGAATGAAAAGAAAACAGGGCCGGGCACGGTGGCTCATGCCTGTAATCCCAACACTTTGGGAGGCCAAGGCGGGTGGATCACGAGGTCAGGAGATCAAGACCATCCTGGCTAACAGGGTGAAACCCCGTCTCTACTAAAAATACAAAAAATTAGTCGGGCGTGGTGGTGGGCGCCTGTAGTCTCAGCTACTAGGGAGGCTGAGGCAGGAGAATGGCGTGAACCTGGAAGGCGGAGATTACAGTGAGCCGAGATCACACCACTGCACTCCAGCCTGGGCAACAGAGCAAGGCTCTGTCTTAAAAAAAAAAAAAAAGAGATTTAATTAAAGCAGGACACTGGCCAGGTGCAGTGGCTCATGCCTGTAATCCCAGCACTTTGGGAGGCTGAGGTGGGCCGATCATGAGGTCAGGAGATCAAGACCATCCAGGCCAACATGGTGAATCCCCATCTCTACTAAAAATACAAAAATTAGCTGGGTGTGGTGGTGTGCACCTGTAATCCCAGCTACTTGGGAGGCTGAGGCAGGAGAATTGCTTGAACCCAGGGGGCGGATATTGCTGTGAACCAAGATCTTGCCACTGCACTCCAGCCTGCATGACAGAGCAAGACTCCATCTCAAAAAATAAAATAAAAAAGCAGGACCCTAAGGAAAAATCATAGCTTTGAATGCTCCTACCAAAAACAGTGAAAATATATGAATTAGAAATACATGGAAACGGCTAGGTGCTGTGGCTCACGCCTGTAATCCCTGCATTTTGGGAGGCTGAGGCAGGCAGATCACCTGAAGTCGGTAGTTCGATACCAGCCTGATCAACATGGAGAAACTCCGTCTCTGCTAAAAATACAAAGTTAGCCTGGCGTGGTGGTGCATGCCTGTAATCCCAGCTACCTGGGAGGCTGAGGTAGGAGAACCACTTGAACCCAGAAGGCAGAGGTTGCGGTGAGCTGAGATTGTGTCATTGCACTCCAGCCTGGGCAACAAGAGCGAAACTCCGTCTCAAAAAAAGGAATAAATAAAAAAGAAACACTTGGAAATGTGGAAAGAATTCGCAAAGATAAGAAATTATATGTGTTGGAAAACAGGAAAAAATGTCTAGTTGCTTTTCCTTCCTTCCTGTGATCTGAACTTCCATCCTGTATCATTTATCTTTAGCCTGAAGATCTTCCCTTAGCATTTCCTGTAGTTTGGGTCTTTGGTGACACATTCTCTCAGATTTTATTATGTAAAAATGACTTTCTTTCATCTTAATTTTTAATTAATTTTTAAGTTTTAGTGTCAGGGCAATGCTGGCTCCATAAAATAAGTCAGGAAATATACTGTAGTTTGACCACTTAAATTTAATGTAATTAGCAATATAGTTAGGTTTTACTCTATCATTTTGTCAACTGTTCTTTTTAAATTTTTTTTTCCTGTTTTCCTGCCTTGTCTTGGATTAATCTTATTTTTTTAGTGTTTAATTTTATCTTCACTATAGGATTATTTGCTGTATCTCTTTGTTTTGCTGTTTTAGGGGTTGTTTTAAGGTTTGCAATGTGCTTTACATTATTCGAGTCATTTTAGAACATTTCAGGTATAATGTAAACGTCTTACAGCTGGATACTTTTCTTTTTTTTTTTTTTTTTTAAGAGACTGGGTCATGCTCTGTTGCCCAGGTTGGAGTCCAGTGGTGTCATCATAGCTTATTGCAGCCTCAAACTCCTGGGCTCAAGTGATCCTCCTGCCTTAGCCTTCCAAGTAACTAGGACTACAGTTGTGTGCCACCACGTCTGGCTAATTGTTTAATTTTTTGTAGAGATGCCATCTCACTTTGTTACCCAGGCTGGTCTCCTGGCCTTAAGCAATCCTGCCTACCTGGAGTGGCTTACAGGGGTGAGCCACTGCACCAGGCACAACTGGATACTTCTATTTCCCCTTCCCGTCTTTTTTTTTTTTTTTTGTCATATATTTTATTTCTAAATTTGCTTAAAGCATATATTTCTTTCTTTAGTTGATTATCTTTTAAAGAAATTATTAAATGAAAAGAATATCTTATGTTTTAACCCTATGTTTACCATTTCTAACACTCTTTATTCTTCTGTATAGACTGAGGATTTTATCTAGTATCAATTTTTTTTTCCACGTGAAGAATTTCCTTTAACATTTTTGTACACCACCGTGCCTGGCTAATTTTTGTATTTTTAGTAGAGACCAGGGTTTCACCACATTGGCCAGGCTGATCTCAAACTCCTGACCTCAGGTGATCCACCCGCCTCAGCCTCCCAAAGTGCTGGGATTACAGGTGTCCACCGCCACACCCGGCCTCATATAGTTCATTTCTTAGTTTCGGGATTTGCCTTGGGTTCTTTTTTAGAGTATTCAAATTTCACCTGAAATTTCCCTTTTTCCCTCCTGTAGATTTTTTAAATATATCTCATAGTTTTTATAGTCTTTGCCAATTTCAACATCTGTGTCATTTGTCGATATGTTTCTATTAAGTGGTTTTCTCTTGAAAATCATATTTTTTCATTTCTAGTAATTTTATTTATTTATTTTTATTTATTTTTTTTTTGAGACGGAGTCTCAATCTGTCACCCAGGCTGGAATGCAGTGGCACAATCTCAGCTCATTGCAACCTCTGCCTCCCAGGTTCAAGCAACTATCCCACCTCAGCCTCCCAAGTATCTGGGACCACAGTTGTGTGCCACCACACTCAGCTAATTTTTTGTATTTTTAGTAGAGATGGGGTTTCACCATGTTGCCCAGGCTGGTCTCAAACTCCTGACCTCAAGTGATCCGCCTGCCTCAGCCTCCCAGAGTGCTAGGATTACAGGTGTGAGCCACCACGCCCAGCCTCTTGTACACTTTTTATTGCATGTTATGTGTTGTTGACTCAGGGTTCTGTTAATTCCCTCTGTAGAGGGGACATTAGCTCTACCAGGTAATTACACATAATTACATATAATGGAAAGGCACAATACTGAAAACATGATAATTGGATCAAGTGAACAGAATAGAAATCCTAGAGTTATACCTAAAATGGGAATATAACTCATGGTTAACATGACATGTCCAATCGGTAGGCTAAAGATGGACTGTTGATAACATTATCAGATAGGTAGCAATTTTGGAAAAAGATAAAGTCCAATCTATATCCCACGTACCATATAGGATAAATTACAATAAATCAAATAATTTAATTGTTAAAAATACAGTGATAACAGCACTAGAATAAAACATGGGAGAATTCCTCCATAACTTTGGTTTGGGGAACGCCTTTCTAACTAGGACTCAGAATCCAAAAACTAGAAAAAGAAAAAGTTAACACATTTTACCACATTAAAATAAAAAAACTTCTGCATGGCGAGAAACACTTGTCAGCAAAGTCAGAAGACAGATGACAAACTGGAGTAAAGTATTTACCACTCATAAACAAGGAAAGAGCTTATTATTTCTCTAATATAGAGAACTTTTAGAGAAAAAAAGATGAATAGCCCAGTAGAAAAAAGGCCAAAGGACCTGAATAGAGAGTTCACAGAAAAGGAAATATAAAGGGTTCTTCTAAAAAGAAAAGTACTAAACTCACAATTAAAGAAATGTCCACTAAAACTCTGTGGCAGTAGAGTTTATGACATAGAGTTTTAGTGGACATTTCTTTCTTGTTAGATTGGTAAAAATAAAATGTTTTGACAAAGCACCCTGTTAGTGAGTCTGTGAGGAGAACAAAATGGTCTAACTGCTTTCAAGGGCAATTTGACATCTACCAAAATGTATTTTCCATTTTGACCCAGCAATCCAACTCCTGGTACTTTTTCTTACAGATATACCCGTATTTGTATGAAATGATAAATTCACAATAGCATTCATTGTACTGTTGTTTATAATAGCCAAAGACTAGAAATAATGAATCTATAGGTTTAATTGGTAAACCATCAGTGT